>NC_137034.1:1172500-1185000 GCF_032717465.1 Coenobita brevimanus
GTGTAACCCTATACTGTATGCTCATTAGGTCTATGCTGTTTATAATTGTCACTTCACATTTGCCTTTACCTGTGTTTATTAATCTCACTTTTTTTTTTACAGGTAAGTCTGCTGTCCTGACTGACCAAGGTGGAGTAGTGGTGAGTACTGGATGCAGGGATCAATGTTTTATCTATATATCTGTATCTGCCTATACCTATATCTGTCTATCGATGTATCTATCTGTTTATCTGTCTATCTGTTATACGGAGAGAGAGAGACAGAGACAGACAGACAGACAGAGATCCACGGATTAAGACAGGAGTTAAGGATAAATATATAGCTCATGGACAGCGTTAGGGTAAATCTGGACCAGAAAGATACCTTCACTCCTACCTTGGCCACTCCTTCTTTGAGGCAGGCACTAGTACATTCATCCCTCTTCAATATTCGTTCGTCTTTTGTTAGTACTGGTTGCTTTTACTCTCTCAGCTTAGTAAAATCGTTTGAGTTTAGCTTTAGTTGAGTAGCGATAGTAGTATAGTTGCTACAGTGGTAGAGTAGTGCAGTAAAGTAGTGCACAGCAGTAGTAGAACAGAGTAGTTAGAGTAGTAAAATTGTGTGGGTTTAGCTAGAGTCGTTTAATATGGATTGTCCTGTCCACAAAAATTGAATGGTAGTATCACTCAGGTTTCCATGACTCACTTTCAAATGAGTAAAAGTGTCTGGTGATAGTTTGCTTAAAATAAGACTGTTGCCAACTGGAATAAGGAACAAGAAGATGTGACCATAAGAAGATTCATTTCTCCTTATATTATGTCTTAAGAACTCTAAAAGAAAGCAAAGAACACTAACAATTCATTCATTTTTTCTGTATCAATACCCCCACTGGCAGATTAAAGTCTCCTTTAAATCATACTCCTTCCTTTTCAATTTTTGTAAGGCCTTCAATACGAGGAAGTATTTTTGATATTTCTCCCGTTTGCCTGAGATGTTAGTCAGCTTAGGGGACGCCTCTTGTAGTGAAGGGGTCAAGGAAAGCTACATCAAACCATCTAGTTCAAAAAAATCTTTTCTAAGATGATTAAAATCATGTGGTGTTACGAGTAACTAGATGCAAAATTCGCCAACACAATGAAGAGCTTAATCTGCCCCATCCCAAATGATTTTCCACCACTGACTTCCCCCAATCCCAACCAATTTTGGAAATAATAATTTTTTTTGGCTCAAACCTCTGCTTTTGGTGAGAAACATCGAAAATTCATAGAGAAATCGCTCACCTGATGTTTAAAATACTCGATACAGGTAGCAGTACCCTGTACCTTACTGGGTTTTCTATCAGGCTGGCTCCAAAGAAAACGAGTTCTGTGGGAGGGTAACTATTCCTTACCACTCATAAACGGTATTTATTTATTTATTTGGTGCAAATTTATATGTAGTACAAGAGTATATTGGTTTTCACACAGTAATATAGGCAATATAAAAATTGTTTCACTCACCAAACACATCAACATACCTGACCTTTTTTTTGCAACATTACCTGATCATCATTTCTGACTGTTTCTTCCTCTAATGCTATGTAAACTTTGTCCTCCACATTGTCATCGATTGGGGAATCACTCTGGCCCTGAATTCCGTACCGTGGCACGACAAGTCTTTACTGGCCAGGTCACTGGTAACAGGTAAATTGCAGAGACAGTGGCGTGCGGGGGGAGGGAAGTCATGCGGGGTAAGGCATTGTCCCTGCCTGGCATCTTGTAGAGGTAGGTGTCCTGTGTATATATACCAAAAATCACGCGTGAAAATTGAAAATTGTGCAAATTAGGGACCTTGCAATTGATGCGCGTTTATGTACGTCAACAGAACTGGCAGTGACAAAACGTGTGGACGTATATATATACATCAACGGGACGCGGCGGGTTAAAGGAGGTCAATATTAAAAAGACAAATATTCGTCCTATATTGATGTACAGTACTCTAAAACCCACACTTGCTCAGTCCTCCATTTTATCTTCCTCCTTCCTTCTTTATTTGTTCTCAGTGTGGATCTGTTCTTCGTGACTATTGAACCTTTTGACTGCAAGATTTTGTATATTAATTTTTGACTGAACAAAACTGTGTGTTTTCAGCCTACATGTACCAAAAGTAGAGAAAAGGTTATTAGAATTTTTCAAGTCTGTGAAAGCCATCTCTCTCGATGTAACAAAATCTGTTGTCAGATTGAATAAAATACTCAAAGGCACTAACAAAGAAATATTAAAGGATGCAAAGAAACACAAAAACTCGTACATTCTTATTATATGAGTAGCCTCCTTGTTAATACCAAAACTGTCCAATTCAGTGCTTCTCCATTTGATCTTCCTGCTCCTTCCCTAATTTCTCTTTCTTTGGAGCTATATAAAGAGAAATACCAAGAGCTCGCACATTTTTCTCATTCTGACGCTTTTAGACTTGCAGGGACTTATTCACGGATTCTCTGTTTTTAACTTCCTCGTTCCTTTTTACTTTCACTTCCTTGTGTATTGCTCCCTCAGGATTCGTAAGAGGATAAAGGGATTAACCAGCAACTACACTGTCTTCCTACATAAATACTCCTTAACACTTGCTCTGGCATATAACCCCTTCCTCCTTCCTTCTTGTTTCCTCTTTTATTTATTTATTTTTATTTTTTTTCAGAATTCTTACCACCTCGCCCAGTCTTATTTGGAAATGAATTAACACATTCCGTGGCATGTTTAACCATTACTCTTCCCTTCTTAATATCTCCTATACCCCTTTTACCGTAACTTGACGTAAAACTGCCATCTCTCCATCTTCCATTCCGAGCTGTAGCAATAGATGAACGCCCGAATATGATGCTAGTCACGAAGAAGTGGCCACAGAAGGATGTAGGAGCTGTAGCATTGTCCTCCATTGAACTACGTGAAATAAGCTACAATTGGACGAAAATTTTTGGCCAAAACTGGAGGAAGAACGGTAGGCCAATAGTTATATTTTTGACTCCCAGAATTTTTAAAAAGAGAAAAGCAAGCGCTAACATCTCTCAGTCTTCCCGTATGAATATCCTTTAACACCTACGCTGGCGGGTCCAACACTTCACCATAATACGTTGCAAAGCTGGCACTCTTTTGCATTATGGATGTGTTTGGCAGCGGCTGTGCATTACCCGTGAATGAGAAGCAGGAGGGAGTTCACAAACCTGTATTCTCAGCTATTCTCATCGACTAAGGGGGGGCTTCGCAGCACCTCTTATCACTAAATTCATTTCTCTGTTACCCTGATATATTTTCCCACCTTATTTTTGCCATCTAGGTCTTTAGCACATTCCTGTAGACATAACAGAAGAAGGTACTAAGGTGTAATATTCAAGATAGCCAAGGGAGACTTGCTGGAAACTCTCCTTTGGAGAACGAGAATACGAGTCGGAGTAGCCCATGGAGAGTCGGCGGGAACCCTAATGGGAGCCTGGAGCTGTGGCAGACATCAAACACCACCGCTCGGCGCAACACCCTCGCTTGCAACAATGGCAACGGTAAAGAGAAAAGCCATAAACACAGCCAGGCGAGTTACTGCAGCATCCACGGTAGCTCGAGGGCTAAACAACAGTGGTAACAAAAGCACAACGACAAGACCAGCTAAGGGTAAACAACAGAAGCAACAGAAGCAGCTACAACAAGACAAGCGAGAGATAAGCAAGAGGCAAACAAGGGCAACACAAGCAGCAGAAACAAGCTCAAAGGAGGGTAAACAATAGTGATAACAAGAGCAGCTACAAAAAGACCAGCGAAACAATAAACAACAGAACCAAAAAAAGGGCAACAGAAGCAGCCACAACAAGATCAAAGGAGGCTAAACAGTAGTGATAACCAAAACAGCTACAACGAGACCAGCGAAGAGCAGACAAGAGAGGATGTAAACAGCAGAAACAAAACCAGAGAGAGAGAAAAAATATAAGGAAAAGAGTGGGCAAAGAACGACAGCAAAAACAGCGGAAACAAACCAGAGAGAGACAAAAAATAGGTACAAACCACAAAGTACAAAGAAAAACAAACAGCAGCAGACGTAATGGTCTTTTCGAGACTATTTTTTCCAGTTATGACTGCATCTGTTCCTGTGAGAAAAAGTTAAAAATAGCAAACCAGGAAGAAACAGAGGGGAGAACAACAGGAACGATAGGGTACAAGGAGAGACAGACAGCGAGGCAGAGAGAAACCAACAACAGTGCCAACAACAGAAACCACAACAACAGTACAAAGGGACGTAAAGCACGCTGGCAAGAAAACAACAATAACAGCAGCAAGACTAGCCATGGGTGAACAACATTAACAAAAGCAACAACATCGACAGTAACAGCAAGAGCAACAGCCAGACAAGCAAAGGGAAAACAACGGTGGCAACAAAAACAGAAGAAACAGGATGGACAGGGGGTGGGAAACAGGATTATTAACAACAGTAGGAGCAACAATATCGTTAGGACCAGAGAGAGAGAGAGAGACTACGGTGGCAACAAAAGCAGCAGCAACAACTATAATAACCAAGAAAGGCAAATAAGTTACAAAAAAGTAGCAGCCTTTGGGAGGTTATATTGCACGTCTTCCCATAGAGCAGGTACTGGAGAGGGACGCCTTCATGAGGTGACACCGATATAACCAGGCGACTCCACATCCTGGTCATGCAAACGTCCTTCATATAATTGCCTATCACAGCTAAGGAGGATGGTAGACTGCAGAAGGACAATTAAGTTTGCAGTCCACTGGGTTCACATTTCAGGTGAACCCGGGGGCCACAGCAACAGTAATCCTGCAGCTCATATTCTCTGGCCTGATGAAGATCTGAAACCCGGTCTCTTGGCTCAGTTGATGACGAAATGTAATCAGAGTGCAATCAGACTGAATGGTCGATTTGACTAGTAGCCAAGGAGACTCATTCCTGCCTCATAACCTAGTCTCATCGAATTTCATGCAACCACGATACATTATTCAAGTCGTGAGAGTGGCTCAGTTAAGCTGGGTAAAATGAGACCGATTATAGTGGACAGGGGAAGGCTTCTAACATCTCTCCTTATTGGATTTGGCAGACTTTTTATTTCTTAGTAATCTTAGGAGGCTTTCTAACACGTCGTACTAATGGTCTTGAATCTTCTAACACCTCTCCCTAGTGGGCTTCACAGACATCTAACATTCTTGCTGTTGTTCAAGGCAGACTTCTCTAACACCATTTCCTTATAGGCTTAAAAGGGTTTGTAATATATTCTGTGGGCATGGGAGGCTGACTTTCTAACACCTCCTGACCTGGGTGGCTTTATAACAATATTCTAGTAGGCATGGTGCTAGGAGAGGAACACCTTCACGTGGTGGTGCAGATATAGCCGAGCGACCTAACTGCCTGGTAATACAAATATCCCCCAGCTACTTCTCTACCCCTCGAAAAAAGAGGTTGGTGGACTGCACGTGAAGGAGAACTTAAGCCACCAGGTTCGCGTTTCAGATGAACCTCGTGCAATAACAAGAACAACAACAATAATAATAATAACGACAACAGCGACAACAACGACTAGGGATATCTTAAGTTTCATTCATACAACCACCGGACGATTTTATTCGGCTCCCCAAGTCCTTCTAATCGATAACACTAACCTAACATAGTCTAGCGTATCCCTGACAGGCTTGGCATAATCTAGCGTCAACAGTCGTAACCAGGTGTTACCTAACCTAAACACAGCAGACCATCGTAAACAAACCTGATCTAATCTCGACCGTTCTGAAGAAATGCCCAAGTCCACTGAAGATTAGCCTAACCTAACTTGGTATGGCCTTGACTTTCCTGGGAAAGTCACACCCACCCCAGCCGTATCCACCACTTCAACACATCCCAAAAGGTGTTCTTTGGCTTTAGACACACCCCTCACACACACTCCGGATGCACACCACACGCATCTCAGACACATCCCAGACACACCGCAGTGGGTACGACAGAAATCAGTGTGTGACGCTCGTAAAACTCTGCGGTTACAGTTAGTCAGATTTCATTCTTCAGAAAGGAACAGTGACTCATTGATACAGTTAAGGACACAGAATTAGGCTGCTACTGTGGGTGTGGAGAGAGAGAGAGAGAGAGAGAGAGAGAAACGACCAGTTCGGAAATCTGCGGGCGGAATGATGTTAAGACGTATTTGGCAGTGGCTGGACAAGGACGGCTGAAGAAGATACTACTCTGCATATCAGCTCAATTTTTAAGTCTTTATTCTTGCTATCACCAGATGAGTTAATTCTGCTTAGGTGTGGGTTGTGCTTTCTATCCCCACATGATCTTGCCTAGCCCAACAGCACCCTAGCAAACTAAGCAAGTCTGACCCGAGCAGACTAACTTAACCGTTCTAACCTAAATCGAACACCCTGACCTAACGTTACCTACCATCACCAAATCTGACCTAACCCGACCCTAACAAGCTAAACTAACACTATCTAACGTAACCTAATTTAGCCCTAACAGAATTACATAACCATATCTAAGCTTTTTTATTTTCCAGAAGCGGTACTCACATCGGGTACAGTTTCAGGTCAGGAAGATGATGATGGTGATGAGGTGTCGGTACATGGCGTCTAAGCTAATATAACTCTAACCTAACCTAACCTCACATAACCTAACCTAACTAACCTCACATAACCTCACCTCACCTGACCTAACCTAACCTCACCTCACCTGACCTAACTTAACAGTAAATTAACCCTGTCTGACCTCACCCTTCCTGGAAACGAAAAGGCACTTAAGTCCACTAGAATTTTCAGTCGGGGAAGATGATGGTCGTGATGCGTTGTCGGTGCATGGCGGCTGGTGGTGTGGAAGGGACTACTTTGCATGCTGACAGGGAGAGCTGGAGGCCACATTAACACTCGCTCAGGTCGTTAAGGTTGGGTCATTTCCATAAGAGAGGAGAGGGTAGTGGTCGCCTCTCTATTTTACACCAACCGCCCCGTGGCTCAAGGCGGGCGTCGGAATTAATTACCAAGTCTAAGAGAACCTTTAACAACCACCACTCTTAGCTGGAATACATTAGTTCCCCCTTCACTACATCCACGTTTTCTTTTTTTGTGTGGTATATTTCTTGATGATGCCAGATGTTTATTTTTAAGCTTTGTACAGCCACCGATGCCTGATGGTTTTTGATAAGCTTCATAGAGCCACCTAGAGCTTAAGGGAACTGTATATATCCACCCTACTTAGAGATCTGTCCTAAGGTGAAATAATTAGGAGTAAGAATAGGGTAAAAAATACGTCATCAGAAGCAGAAGCTCGTTCACTATTGCCCTGGGTACACTGACTGGCCCTAATTCCCCCATTCCCCCCCCCTCTCTCTCTCTCTCTCTCTCTCTCCATACACACACACACACACACACACACACACACACACACACACACACACACACACACACACACACACACACACACACACACACACACACACACACACACACCAGTCCTGCCATCAGCGCATAACTGTGAACTGTGAAATATACAAAACAAAACCGTCTAGTGGAGGCTATTTGTAAGCCACCCTTAAGAGGTATCCGGTTGGCCCAAGAAGGTATTCCTCCACTTAGCCCGACCACTTGAGCTGGGTGTCGACTTCTCCGAGGCCACTTCACCCGGAGGCCTTTGCTCACTTATTCAGAAAGTGTCTTAGCAAATTTTCCCTTTAAACTTGACTCTATAGCCGCTGAGTAGTGTTATGAATCCAGTTAGGCTCTGTATTTTTTCCTTAATTAATCCCTTTGCTGTCATTCATATATGACTGACAACTTTATAAATTTAAGCCTGTAATTAAAGGATCTTCCAGGTAACTTTAGCTCAAGAAGGTTTTTAATTGCGGGACGCTGAGGTAAGGGCGGCACAGCGTTCTTCCTTTCCGAGGCTGCCCACCTGAAACAACACTTTAATCACTCACGGGCTCAATAGGTCCAGCTCCTTGTTACGGCTGGGGGCATTGTATCCTCGTTCACTGGTGCCGCCGCGGAGAGACAAGTGGGGAAGTGCGGGGAGGCAGGTGGCTGGGTTGGCATGACATTTTCCCTGCACTAAGGAGACGTTCAGAAGACTTGAGCCTCATTGAGTGACACTGAGTTTGATGGGGGGGACTTGCACGAGCTAACATAACGCTAATCGTCAGCAGTCAAATAATCAGACCAATACCCTACCACTGTCCACAACCATTTTTCCTGTATCACCATGCTTGACTTATATCTGTCCTACCCTGCTTCACCATACTGTTGTCAATACTGTCATCTCGTTCACCGCGTCCTTTTGACTGTCCTGTCATCCTCCTTGCCTTCACCATGTCACAACCACGTACCATCTTCCATTGCAGCGTCTGTACTTCGTAGCCGTCCCTCCTCCTACCTCCACCATACCACTGCCTCGTATCACTGGGATCTGTTCCACGGCCTTTGCCTTGTATCTTCCCTAGCTTCTTCGTAACCTGACTGCTACCGCTATCTTTTGTTTCATCGTCTGTCTTGTGCCTGTCCTTCCTTCTGATCTCTGTGCCATTGACTGCTGCCATTGTCTTCTCATGCACCGTATGAGTCTTGTGTTTATCCTAGTATTCTCCAACATAGAGTCTGCTATCTCCATTTTTTTTCATTCACCATCATTGCCTTGTATCTGTCCTTCGTTCCTCCTGACCTGTACTACCACTATCAATTACCACTGCTTTCTGTTTCATCATCTCTCCTAAAATCCATCGAACCCTTCTAACCTCAATGACTTCCCCTCCACGCCGAGTCGGATTGTTGGATGCTCCGGCCGTAAATTACCTTCCCTTACAACAATAAATAGAGACTCGAGGGCTGAGAAGATTGAAAAACAAGTTCATAATCAAGTCAGTGTGAGGCGGAATGGTACTGAAAACAATTAAGGCGAGCGGCGAGGCATTGGGCATTGATGAAAAGGGGAGATTGTCAAAATAGGATGTGCGATAAGTAGGTATGAGAGTGTGTGTTTTGAGTCTTTGGTGCGATGTCCTCTTCCTATTTGCATACTTGCTCTATCCTACTATTTTGTTCATAAGGGAAGACTCGCCGATTTGTAGGTGTTATATATAGCCTTCATTAAGGCTCTCACCACCAGAAGTCCTTAGAGTGTAGAATAAAATTATTAGGTGATGAATTAGAACTGATTAGGGCCTTGATGAGGGCTGGTAAGGGTTAATCAGAGCTGATTACGTCCGGATTCGCAAACAGACGTAGGATCAATTGCCTCGTGACTAAAAGATCTAAATAATAAAGTCAAGCTGTGTATGTATATTTGTCAGTACGTCTGTTCGTTTCTCTCACGAGAACGGTAATAGATATCGACTTAATTCTTTTGTCATTATGTCGGAAAAGGTCCAGAGAGTATCAGAAAAACACCAAACTAAAATTATGGTGATCGCTTGCAACGCGATAACATGAAATTGTCGAAAGTCGCGACACGCGAAAATATGCAAAAATCGTTTTTTTGACTTTTTGCTCAGAATTGGTCATTATGGGTTGAATAACGGTTTGGAAATAAGGTAATGGTATTTGAAAACATTTTGTGATGGAAAGGCTATTAATCAGTCCTACTTATTTTTTGCGGGGAAGCATTGGTGCTGTTATAAGAATGACAAGGAAAAATGTACAGTATTATTCCACATCACTTGTGCTTCCTGTAAAACAAATCTTAGCTTCCTGAGGGAATTAATTTTAAGTTAAAGTCTTCCCATGTCCCCGTTTTTTCCCTGCAAATGCAAACCTTTGTTACGGAGGGGGGGAAAAAAAGTGTAGATTATTGCCCTGTCTCTTGTACTTCCTGTAAAAAGCAAATCTTAGTTACAGAACGGAGAAAGGAAAGTTAAGAATCATCCCATGTCTCTTGTTGTTCCTCCTTCGTATTTCAAGCTTGGGAATTTATAAGTTAGTACTGTATATCCCCATGCCTCTTATTCTTCGTGCAGTAAATCACTCTCAGTTACTTGGGGAAATCATAATAAAATTGTTCATCCTGCCCTTGCTTATGAAATGGAGACGTATGGAGTGTTAGAGGGGTGAGGGGGAGATTATTTGTCTCACCCTCGCTCACCTGGTACCCTTATCTCCACCCACTTGGCTGTATAGAGTGATGTTACTGGGAGCCGGGCCGGGGAGGTGAAGTAGGAGTGCTATGTGGTGTGGGGTTTCTCTCAATAATTCGTGTACACAAGGGATTTTCAATAGTATTTCTTGTATACTAGGAAGAATAGGGAGGTATGTTTGTCGTTCCTCTATAAACCCTCTACATTGCTGGGGTTTTAGTAAATAATTTCTTTTATTTCTTTACATCTCGGGTTTAAGGAAATATTTCATTTGCCCTTATGTGGTTTCGGTCAATAATTTCTTTAAAGTATATGAGATTTGTGTGTATCGTCTCGCTCAATAATTCCTTTACACGCCGGGGACTTCGGGGTGGGTGGCCCGGTACATTGGTTAGCACATCAGTCCCGCAGCTGAAACAACGCGAGTTCGATTCTCAGGCCGGTCAGACTGATGGACTAAAAAGTGTGTTTTCCCCCATGTATTTTCCACCCATCTGTACAACTAGGGGCGTGGATTAACAGACTACTGAAGGTCATACTGAAAGAGGTGAGGCTTAACAAAATAAAATGATTGTGTGCTGGTGAGGGGAGTTAGATCGGATTGGGTCCACGGTGATGGCTGATGAGAAGCAATTAGAGTTCTTGAAATCGGTGGTGTGGGGCAGGGCAAAGTGAGGGTGACCAAAGGCTGATTAAGGTGATTGCGAGAATTTACAGTTGATTAAGGTTATTGAAGGCTGATTTGCACTGATTAGACCGGTGATGAGGTATAATTAGTTTTAGCAAGGGTTGGTTATACTGATTTTCATGGATATTTAAGGTTGATAATGGTTGGTAAAGTTTGATTGGCACAGGAGAGGGGCGCCTTCACGTGGTGGCCTGCTTGATATCCCCATACCTCGAAAGGAGAATGGTGAACTATAAAGGGGCAGTTTACTGCAAGCCAGCAATCCACTGAGTTCACATTCAGATGAACCTAGAGTTACTCCACCATATAAAGAGTTAATTAGGGCTGATAGTCTTCGTAGGAGCTGTAGTAGACTGAGTAAAACTGGCTAGGGTTAATTAGGGCCGTCGAGGGGTGGTAATGGCTAATGAGGCCAATTAGAGCCGATTAGGTCTGTGGTGAAGGTTAATTATACCTGATTAGGTCCGTGATGAGGGTCAATTAGGGCTGATTTAGTCCCTGATGACGAATTACGGTTGATTAGGTCTGTGCTGAATGCCAGTTGTATCAGATTAGGTCTGATGAGGGCCAATTAACGCTGACTAAGTCCCTGATGATGACAATTTAGGGATTATTAGGTCTGTGATGAGGGCCAGTCAGGTGTGATTAGGTCCATGGTGAGGTCTGATTAGGGTTAGTGCTGGCCAGTTAGGTCTTATTAGAGCTAGTGAGGACCAGCTATGGCTGATTAGGACCAGTGCTGGTCAGTTAGGTCTTATTACAGCTGGAGAGGACCAGGTATGGCTGATTAGGTCTAGTGCTGGTCAATTAGGGCTGATTAGGTCCATGGAAAAGGCTGGTCCGGGATGCGGGTGACCAGAGGCTCATCCCAGCCCTCTCTCGCCGGTCATCAGCCACGCCCGATCCCTATCACACTGTAAATTAAGCCCTATATTTTTCAGGAATTCTTTTATGCATACAAGGCTTCCTGATTTTTGCCCGAGTAAATATTTCTTCTATGAATATTTACCGGGTGTTGTGAATATTCCCGAGTCCCCGGAGTGGAATGCAGACCTGCTTATTATAATAATTTTCACTCATAAATGTACCTCCTCTTACTACTAAACTTTCCTTATTAATACCAGGCCTCGGTGGTGATCCTTACTGTTGATGCTTAATATTATAACTTAATACTAATATTTTATGTCGTGGACTCAGTTTCATGAATACCTAATTTTGATAATAATCGAGGGAGGGCAGTCCCGGGTCCCCTTAGATGATGATGATGATGGGGGTGGGGGTGGGGGGTGGGGGCTGTAGGAGGTGTTGATCACTGAAGAAAGGTGTGGGGGGAAGGGGGAGGTGAAGATGAGGGAGTGGAGGAAGAAAAGGAGAACTGGAGAGGAAAGGAGAGGAGAGGAAGATGGGACTGAGGAAGGTTGTGGGGAAGGGAGGTGAAGGTGAGAGAGTGGAAAAAGCAGGAATGGGGAGGAAAGGATGGAAAGGAGAGGAAGTAGGGACTGGAGAAAGGAGGAGACTTGCAGAGATGAGCACATGGTCAGAAAGGAGAGGAAAGGCAAAGAAATGGAGAGAAGATGTAATTGGAGAGGTTAGGAAAATTCATAGGGAAGAAGAGAGTAGTTTTAAAAGGGGTTTAGGGAAAAGAAGAAGAGAGTTGGGAGATGAAAAGAGGAAAGGAGAAGGGGATGGCAATGAAGAATGAAGAAATGGAAGAAATAGCAAGCCTGGAGAGGAGAAAGTAGC
>NC_137034.1:1187500-1217500 GCF_032717465.1 Coenobita brevimanus
CTGTCAGAATTCTTTCATTCCCCGAACTGATCTCTCTGGAACTCGCTTCCCCAGAGTTGTTTCCCTCCAGCTTCAACCTACAGCTGTTCAAAGCAAACTCTTACAGATATTTTATGAATGGAGGACACCAGTAATCTGGTCTCAGGATTATTTTTTTTATCATTTGTTTTTCCTTCCTCTGTTCTGTTATTTAAAAAAAAAAAAAGTCCGTAGACAGAAATACATTGGAAATAAATCAGAGCCATCTGTGTCACGTGCGTCAGATTCAAGAGACTAATTTTCATAGACCGTAGACAGAAAAGCAGGAGGTAGAACAGGACCTTATTTGACGAGAATACCTCCGTTATATTGTCCATGGAATTGAATCAGGGTTTATGAAAATGCCAGGTAGCTTCCATCACTCTCCAAGCACTGTGCTCTTTTCGCTCCAACTTGGTCCACACATTCGCCCTTCAATTGCAATTTCAAGTTGGTCAGCGGCAGAAAGAATCATTGCTATAGCTATACTTTCTTTCCATAGAATTTCTTTGTGAGTGATATTCTAATGTTAATCTCTTCTTGAAATTCAGTATTCAAGATGGAGATATGATAGATTTATGCCAAGTGAAAGTGAAAAGAGTATAATGGTCATAGGTTCATTTCCCCATATGCCAAATCGCGATAAAACCCCTCTTCATCATCGTCTTATATCATGGCATTAGATATAGACATAAGTGTAATAAGAATCATAAATAATTTCGTAATTGAACAAATCCTAAAGAACTCAATGTCACAACCTCCTTTTGGGCAGTGAATAAGCAGGGATCGAAGCACCGTTGTTTCGAACCCTGGCTGCTTTTACCGAGTTTGAGTAGTGAGGAATTAGTGTCCATCGGTGCATGAATATCGGGTAGGTGTATGTCAAGCCTATTTATAAGGGAAAATGTGAGGAAATGTACGTGGGACTGGTGATGCATGTGACGTGGGGCCAGGATTGTAGATGATTCACAAGTGGAAACGTTGGACTGGAGAGAGACATGTTAGACCTTGATTTCTTTATTTTTCTCTAACCTCTCGGGCGACACAGAACGCACTGAACACAGGTTCTATGTAGCCCGAAACTTTAGAGGAAATAAAGAATTGAAACTCCAACCTGTGTCTGTGTTCCATCCAATATTTCCACGGACCCAGGATTTCGAAGTCTTGAGTGATATATGGATGACTTTGACTCGTTTCAGCAGAAATTTTGTTTATAGTTCTTTGATGCTCACGCCTTTTTTTCGTATTTTGTATGTAGATCTTACCTCATCGCATATTTGAAGGTGGAAATAAGGTGGTAGGATGATGGTGAGTGCACAATTGAGGTATTTTCCACGTGTTTGCTCTTAGAATTTGTTTTAGCTAACCCTGAAATGGTCTTAGATTCAGAACTGGTGAAATCTTGAGAAACCTGTCCTCCTCGGGGTAGGCAGAGTCCCGAAATTAAGACTATAAGATAAAGTCCTTAAAAGTCGACTCCTATGCAATTTTCACCAACAACACCGATGAAAACTCTCGAAATAAGTCCCCCGTCTGGTAAGCATAGTTTGAAAATGAAGTCTGTCTGAGATACAGTTCTTAAAAGTCTGGTCTTGTGCACCTTTTTACAGGACACTGATTATCATCCTAGATCCTGACACCAGTTCGAATCTTTGGTGCAACACGCATAAACAATTTATCTTAAATCGCAGCGTGGGCAAAATCTGAATATGATCATGTGGCCAAGACCCCTGTAGGATGGCTCTCAGCTGCAAGGTACAATATTCAGGGGAGAGGAGGCTGGTAACAAAGAGGGGGTAACTGCGGTAACCCCTCGCTGCTGCACTTAGTAGCCAGGGTAATTATACAGCTGACTGATTATGCCGCCAAGAACCATGACATTGACTTGAAGCAACTCGGGGGCAGCGCCTTCAACCTGTATTTTCACCGTATAATTTGGCGTCGAGCTACAATTACTGGGTCGTTTGTATGCTAAAATCTCTATTAGCTGGAAGATTGTGGCGGGCCCCTTGAGACGCGGGGCTGGTGAGATACTGGGGGAAGGGGGGTGTTGGTCAGGGCTAGGTAGGATGGTGAGAGGATGGTGAGAGAGAAGGGTTGTGAGGGAATGCTGAGAGTGGGAGGGGATGGTGAAAGGAATACGGATACTGAGGAGTAGGTGAGACACTGAGACGAGGTAAGGCTACAGGGAGGAAATGGTGAGATGGTGAGGGGAAGGTGAGGTGATGATAGGGTGGTGGAAGTAATAGGAGAGGAAGATGAATATGAGGGGAACGTGATAGTGGTGGTTAGATGGTGCGAAAAGAGGTAGCTTTTTTTCGGGGTTTGGTGAGAGCATAGGGACTGGAATTGTGAGGGGAAGAGCAGATGCTATGAGGGCTGGGAAGATTGGGATGGTGGTTGTCAGGGATGGGCGAGAGAATAAAAGATGGTGAGGGGAAGGTCAGATGTAGAGGGGATGCTGGGGATGGTAAGGAGATAGAGTTGATTATGGTGAGGGACTGTTTAGGGAATGGTGTGGGCAGAGTGAGGGAATGAAATGGTGGGGGCAGAGTGAGGGAATGGTGATGGACTGATGAAGTGACGGTGAAGAACTGGTGAGGTTCAGGAGATGAGTGGAGGAGAGTGAAGGAATGTGTTGGGTTGGGCAGAGGAGTGGTGATACAATGATAAAGAGACGGTGAAGGGACTGACAGCCCTGACAATACCAGACTCCTCCCCTAAGCTGAAGAAACCGCATGGATGTAATAAGAATAAATGTGCAAAAAAGCGGGTCATACAGAACAGGTTATTGGATACTGCCTCTGACTCCTTCACTACGAGGGGCTCACCTGATGTGGATATAAGTGGCTGACGTGTGTAATGAAAGGGTTAGGAACTGCTAATATAATGGTGAGACTGTGGTGATGATACAAGTGGATAGTGAGAGCTTAGTGAAAATGATATAAGGTTTATCAGAACGGCCTCTAAAAAGCACAGTGTCAACCCAGAGGCAGAACAATAGGAGACAAAGGGAGAGGTAAAGTAAAGCCTTTCACTACAGCCCTACGCCTTTTTATTACTGTCCATGCTGTCTTCAGAAGCTTGTATACAACTTAGGACCTCACCTGCTGAAGAGATTAATGAAGGCTATATTAATCCTTCCAGTTCGAGCAGGCTCTCAAACTGAATAAATTTGTGGAGGAAGCAAAAGTATTATGAAAACGACGCAACTATAATGAAGGGACTGACCAATGTATAACTGGACAATGCAGTGTTACGATTTTGGACCTGGATACACAAACGCATTTATGATCGATTTCCTGTCGCAACTCAGGCTGTGATTTGCAGGAAGGACATGGAGGCTGTTGAATCTTCCTCTTTTGTCCTGTCCTAACTTCATAGATAAATCTTAGTCACGATACGAAAATTACAGCAGGTTATAACTCAATTCTGCAGGAAGATTAGGGAAAGAAAGACAAAATCATTCCTTGTCCAGTACTTCCTGTCAAACCATATCTGAGTTCCGACGGGGAATTGATGTTAAATATGTCTGAGAATCCCACCGTCGATTTACAAGTTGCTTGGTAAAGACTGAATAAATCTGCTTGCATGATGAGTAAACAGAGCTGTCGTCCATTTCCTCTGTTTACTATAATGACACTTCTGTTGTTTTAGTGTTTTTCCTCTTGTCCTGTCGTTTAATTCTACCATATCCATTACTGGGAATACTTATGATGATGATAATAATAGTGGATAATATACTCGTACTGTAATTGTAGTCTAGCATTACTAAAAAAAATAAAATGGAAATCACTTTATGCATCAGTATCACGTACAGTTGGCAACATGAGCCTGGGACAGCATCAGTGTGAAGCAGAGGTCAAGCATATGGTACATTTGACAGCCCGGACATAATCACTTGTTTGTTGGTGACACTGACATGAATGAACGCAGGTGTTAAAATTTAGTTGAAATGACCAAGTAACTGTGATGCATGAACGTCTGAAATTGTAGCTACACCTCCACTTCAAACACTATCCCAGTTTCATGTGTGGCCAAGTGTACATGGAAGGGACTATATGCACTGAAAACATGGAAATAATAGGCAGTTTTGTGGCACTGATTCATGAGCTGATGCATAGGAAGTAGACAGCTTTACATATTAATATTAAGCTTTGAATTATTAAAAGCAAGACCTGATCTCTTTATTTGTTGCATCACTGCCGGGTATGAAGAGGGGTCAATAAACTGAAAACAAGGAGAAAATCAAGTTCGTAGCTTAGGGCATAGTTTTAAAGGGGGAGGAAGAGATAGATATATATTTTTTTTCGTTTACAGGTCTATTATTGCACCTTGTCACCTCACCTTTTCTATTATCGAATCGTTATAGCGCGTCTATTCTCATCTTGGATTTGGCTGTCTGTTAGCTTGTTTTTAATTTTTCTTGGAGGGAACAGTAATGCAGACTTCTTGCCTTTAGGTCCTTCATCCTTGCATTTAAAAAATCTGACTAAAATTCATAACACTTAGCTGAGATGATGGTCAAGTGTAGTCAGACTGGAGTGTTGTTTTGATTAGTAACCAGGGAGACTCATTCCTACCCCATAACTAAGAATGGTCGAATTTTATACATCCATGAGTCTGAATTCCAATCGTGTTTGTCCCAGTTCCCTCAGGTGAAGACAAACCTGCAATAGAATAATTAGAGGCAACATTCATTCGCCTCACTCGCTCTAGAGGTGAATGGATGGTAGGTCACTAAACTGTAAACACGGAAATATACCTGGGTTTGGTTACGTCATTGGTTTATGGTGTGGTGCGTAGTGGATAATTTCTCTCTCTCTCTCTCTCTCTCACACACACACACACACACACACACACACACACACACACAGATTGATAGATAGATAGATAGACAGACAGATAGATAGATAGATAGATTGATAGATATAGATGGACAGGTAGATAAAAAGATAGGGGCAGAGAGACGGGACAAACAAATGGCCAGATAGTTAAGAATCGAGGAGAGAAAATAATCTCTCCACTTGGATTGTTACGTCACTACAGGCAGATGGAAGGAACTGCAAACACGTAGGTAAAGAGAGTGTTGGCATTGTTAAAGGCTTTGGTTTGTGGGATAGTGGGTAGTGAGTGTGTAGCTTTACTTTTACAAATAAAGTCTGGTAAAGGAAATGTTTTTACTCTCCATTTAGTCTTTTGTATCACTTAAGGTGCATGGAAAATGGTTAATAAGATGCAGATGTGTAGATACTTCCTCCAGTGTCTTTATTTCGAGCAGATGTGTAAAATAAACAGTGGCCGAAGGGAATATTTCAACTGTCCCTTTAGTCTTTTACATCACTACAGGTGTATGGAAAGGTGTCAGCAAACTCTAAATGCGTAGATACTTCCCTGAGCACGTTAAGTTCAAGCAGGTGTGAGAGTGGGTGTGGGGTGGAGTCTTCAGGCGTCTTGGTACCTCCCCTTTCACCTCCGCCTCCAGAAACAAGGAAGGGTTGGATGGAGACGCAGTTGTTTCTTTTCCTCGCGGGGTTTGCATGAGGGGTGTGAGATCAAGAATGATGACAAAAAGAGAATCGTGGCTCGGTTCATCTGTCTTGCTGAGAAACTGCCTTTGGAGATGATTACAAGGCCTACCGGTTATAAAACTGGTACCAGCTGAGAAAAAACGTGATTGATTTAGCGGATACGAAATGATAATGTTGAGGATTCGGTTGATAGTTTGTTCTCAGCTCTGAAGAAATCCACCTTACCTACACCAACTTCTCACACAATCGGAAACTAGGCTCAGACCACCCGTCCTACAAATGTCATGCTATCATCTATCCACACATTTCTTATATATACAAGGAGAATGTATAGGTGGGTAATATAGGATGTAGCGAAGGGTATGGTGTGCAGTGATAGGGGGCGCAGTTCCCCCTCCTGTTTCTGCCAGCAACGCGACGTGTACAGATTCCCAGTCAGGTAGAATTATGCCTCTCCATCTTGGCTAAAAAACTGGCCGGGTGGCGTTGGAAATGACAGTGGAGGGTGAGGTGTGTCTCTCAGCGTGCCTATTGTAAATACCGGAGTCGTGCCTACTTGATGGGCTTGCGTGTATGACCAAAATTTTTTTCTACCCACTGTATGCAAGTGCGGCGTGCAGAAGTGAGGCGTGGACGGCCAGGCGTCAGACATTCACCACCGGATTCCGGGATGCGTGTGGACTTGTGATTCGAGAAATTGGCCTGCATGTAAAAAGATGGGTATCGTGTCTAATACCAGAGCTTGGCAAGTACGAGCGTTGGCGGAGAGGTCACACGGTGCTGGAGCCCTGACGTTCGCGCTGTCTGTTCGGCCACATTTGCAAATACGGAGTCTGTAAGTTACTCTGAAGGTATCACAGATGGCCGCTTGATAAGCACGCTCATGAACGTCCGGTAAAGGTTGTATTTATCTTCGCTGATACCTTATTATGCATTCCAAATAATCAGAGTTTTTAAAACGACAGTATGTTGAATACTTTATGAATACTTAAGGAAGACAATAGCTTCGATGGCATTCATGGAATTGATAAGATTAGTAAAAATGGGTGATGACGTGATGGCAACAGCGCGGGCGGGAAGTGTTGACCAAGAGACTTCCCGCCCTTTTTTACCGCCCGGGTCTGTCTTCTGGGGTGATAGTCGCAAGATATTTACCACGCACCCTCATGTCCCCGTATCAACACATCAGCACGGCGTTCCACCACCAACTCGGCATTTTAACAGAATCCGAGTTTTCGTGTTTCCGTCGCCCGCACCAACCGAGTTAGCACCACAAGAAACAGCGATGGAGGTGATATGAATATGCATTCGCGGGTGTCTGTCCGCAGCTGGCTGGATGGTTGGATGGTTGCCTGCCTGGCTGGGGGGTTAAATATACAATACTACTTTGAGTTTGCACTGTGAAGATTTTACTGGGGAAAAAAAATTCTGATAAACAAAACTATACCCGTTTTACTCTGACTTGGCGTAAAATTGCCATCTCTCCATCTTGAATGCCGAGTTGTAGCTTAGACCCGTATTCTCTTCGGTTAAGGAACATCCCTAATACCTCTTCCTTAACGATTTATTTTCTGTCTATCTATGTACCTATTGCCAGACACCTTAATCCCGTAAGGGGTGGCCACAAACAAATCGCCTCCATGTCACCCTGTCTCCCTCCATTTCATTGCTTATTTTGCTTATTCCAATTTGCTGCCCTCCGAGGTATTACAAAAATCATTCTAATATCACCAAACTCTAAGTAACGTACAAAATTACTTAAACCAGCCGTATCCAAAAATAAATCAATAAGGAACAGGTGCTAGGGAGCCTTCTTAAACTAAGAGAATACGGGCGAGGTACGAGTGCGATAGACCTCCCTCTGGCTCGTATTCTCCTTGGCTTCGCTGTTTTCGTGATGTCTTCCTCTCACCGATTTATCTGCATTATCCTTGATGCACACTATGTCGGTATTAGCGTTCGGTGGATTCGCAGTTTTCGCAATATCTTTCCTTCACCGATTTATTTAGCTATTATGCACTATCCTCCTGTATATTATTGATGCAAACGATGTCGATATTAGCGCTCGTCGGTTTCGCAGTTTTCGTAGCGTCTCTCTTTCACCGATTTATTTGCCTCTTATATATTATCCTTGTGAATGTTCTTAATACAAATGATGTCAATCTTAGCTTTCAGCCCCCTTTGACTCAAGTGAATAAAATCGTGTGGCATTTCCTGAAGTAAAGAGAGGTCCAGCCATGAGTAGGTTAGTGGTACCATTCTTATATCTATCAATAGCCAGACCCACAATCCCGTAAGGGGTGGCCACAAACAAATCGCCTCCATGTCGCCCTATTCCCTGCCATTTCGTTGCCCTCCTCCCAGCATACACACTCTCCCTCGTATACATCTCCGCTTTATCCCTCCCTTTCCCTCTCCCTCCTCCTCCATCTCACTCACCATTCTGAACACTCAAATTCCTATACTAATCACGTGAAGGAACTTGTCTGTAGGTAGGTGGAATGGAGGACTAGAAATTTTCCTGGTATGGTAGGGTTGAGGTCTTCTTGTATTTTTTTAAATGTAAACACGTCATTCTTAAAACTATATGAATAACGTGTAAGAGAGTAGTAAGGTGTAATTTCCAAGATGAATGGCTGAGAAAGGTGTGTTGCAGGGTAAGCCAGAGAGAGAGAGAGAGAGAGAGAGAGAGGGCATTAGAAGGAAGGACACACGGCCGCATCTTCGTCTGACAGGAAGCCGAACCCTTGTCGCTAAAGTTTGTATTGTGACCCAACTCCCTAACACCTCCTCCTTGGCGATTTATTTTCCAAACTACCCACACACACAAGAGTACAGTAACGGAGCAGAATCAGAAATAAATTAGTAAGAAAGAAGTGTTAGTAAGCTTCCTATCCGTACTAGAATACCTCCCTTAGTCCCATATTCTAGTCGGTTAAGGAAGCTCCGTAACACCTATTCCTAAGCGATTTATTTTGATTACTGCACATGTCATTCCCTTCTGTGTTATTTAAATCATTGTAATATCGCCATACTTTGCGTAAATCACATACAAAACGCTATTATCCAGCCTTAAAAATAAATCGGTAAGGAGGAGGTATTAGGGAGGGTCCATAACCGCCGAGAACACGAACCCTAGGCCGATATTTTCTTAGGATGGGAAAGCTTCTTAACACATTTTCCTTACCGGTTTATTCCTTCATGTACCATTTTAATAATTACTTTTATCACATACAAAGGAATAAAAGTGATACAAGAGACTGGTAAGGTGCAGAAAATAAATCGCTAAGGAAGAGGTGTTAGTAAGCTTCCTCACCCTAATAAATACGGTCGTTACTTCTCAGGAACTTACTCTTGAAATAAGTCTTACATAATGTCATAGGTGAGTGTAGTATTAGGAGGTGAAGTTTTTATACCGGTCAGACTCGTGGATATACGTTGTTTCCCCTGTCCCTCTTCCTATTTCGTTGCGGTTGGGGACCTGGATGTAACACTGATGGCTGTGGATTGTATAGTAGGGAAGTGTTGGGACTTCGCACAAAGTAATGAGGTCCCTTTATTTCCCTTGTGTAACTGATAGGCATGAATTAAAATTTTGCCCTTTTTTCTTTTTCCTTTCCTTTTTTGTCTACCTGTCTATCTGTCTTTCTTTCTCATTCATTCATTCATTCATCCATCCATTCTTTCTTTCTTTCATTCTTTTCCCTTTTTTCCATCTGTCTTTTCCTTTCTCTTTGAGGATAGTGTGTTGTTTGTCTAGCAGAATAAAGCATAGAGGTGATACATGAAGCCTGCCTTGAGATCCATGCCTGAGTGAATCATGCAGGTAGGGAACAAATCTCACCTAGCCACGAATCACGGTCATCTGGCGTCTTCTGCACGGTCGATAATCCCCATCTATCTATCTATGTACCTATCTATCTATCTATCTATCTATCTATCTGTCTGTCTGTCTGTTTACGCTAGACGCCATAATCAGGTAAGGGGTGGCCGTTTGTCTCTAGTTAGTTGATTTACGGGAAGGGGCACTAACCCTACGCCAACCCACCTGTTGACCCATAGGGAACATGTATGGGTTGTTTATATGGTTACCACCCAGCGTATTAAATGATTTCCTGGTCCACAACTTCACCAGGGACGAGTTCTTGATTCCCTCTCCCATGCAAAATACCGTTCCATTCTGACATCATAAACAGGACCTTTAGCTTATCTGCCATATCAACCACTGAATTATCATTGCTGTTGTAAGTTAATCCCCTGAATATTAAACATTTAGATACACAAATAAAGATACAGTTTTTGCAGTCTTATCTAGCATTATCATTGTTATAGAAAATGTATCTCAATATCGGAAATTTAGCTTCTTGATTGATGCTTCTGATTTCACTGCCTTATCTAATGCAGAATATCTGCTTTTAAAATAATTATTGCCATGAATTTGAAAAGAATTAGCTACGTGTACATATATATGCTTCAAAATCCACTGACTCGTCTTATAACTTATCTCTGCCTTAGAAAATTAATCCTATGAGCATTAAATATTTTGTTACTTGAATCCTACCTTCTTCAGAAAGTTAATCACACAAGTCTAATGGGTCTGTCAGGGTAATTTTAAGATCAGTCTTTCTCTTCTTACCCAAGCACAACAAGAGTACCATTAAGATTTTCGCAGCCCCGTTCCACACAAGCTGCAATTTTCCCCACCTCGTCTGACCCCCTCCCTCCCTTTGTCTGTCCTCCCCTTCCGTCTAAATCCCCCTCCCTCTGACCTCCCCCATCAGTCTGACTCCCCACTCCATCCGTCTGTCCCCCCCAGTCCACCTCTCTCTTTCACATCTCATTCCACGTCGATACTCCTCTAATCCCAATAATTAATCCCAATCAGATATCAGTTCGTCTCACGCCTAGTCGATTTTTCAATAACTCTACGGGAATTAACACCAGTTGTCAGTTTTATCTCTCACTGTAACACCTGAGTGACTCCAGGTGTGACAACAATCTGAGTTACGTCTCTCTCTCTCTCTCTCTCTCTCTCTCTCTCTCTCTCTCTCTCTCTCTCTCTCTCTCTCTCTCTCTCTCATGCATGGGTTGATCGTAATTATTTGCACATGATATAATAGCGTTTCTTATCATGATTATTGCAACTCAACAAACCATGCAGTGTCCATAATATTGCAAAATACCTGGTTTGATTTCGTGCTGGGATAAATGCTACAACAAATTCTCTATAGATTAATGCTATAACAAATTCTATATAGATGAATGCCATGACAAATTCTGTGTAAGTGTAAGGGGTGTGAGTGGAAATCAGAAGGTGAGTTCGAAGTGTAGTCGCAATCAGTAATTCTTATACATATTCAGATCCAGAATTACTCGTAAGTGAGATTTTTGTCCCTTGGAATGCGTAATTTGCTTTATTCTTTCTACTGATAGACTATTTATTATAATCATCCTTGTACTGAAGAGGTTGATAAGGACTGTATCTATTCCTTTCGACCTTAAAAAGAGTAATATGATAATAATAATAATGATAATAATAATAATAATAATAATAATAATAGGCCTAGTTGCAGTAGCAGTTGTAGTAGTAGTAATAGTAGTAGTAGAAGTAGTAGTAGTAGTAGTAGTAGTAGTAATAATAATAATAATAATAATAATAATAATAATAATAATAATGTCCTCCTAACCTAACAAAAATCTAAAACATGAATAAACTGAATAATACAAGACCAAATGAAACAAATTAACCTGTTTAGCTACAACAAATTATCTTATATATATTTACGTTTTTGTAATATGTATTCAACCTAGAGAGACATTATTTTTGGGTCTGACTGTACCTGCACAAACATCCCCTCTCGTGGCCAAAAAATTAGTACAATCACCTTACTTTTTACGACTCTGTTCTGCTTGGGAATATCCACGGTTGGCTAATTCTCCGTTCGTGCCTTTGCTTTCACCCCACGCCGAGCAAATGATACCTCTCCCTGTTTTGCCCGTTACTGATGCCCGAGATCGAGTCGGCTATCGATAAGCCTTCGGAATAGTTAATACTCCGAAATATGTATGTCTTTATTGGTGCCCGAGATCGAGTCGGCTATCGATAATTTGGCTTTGGAATAGTTAATACTCCGAAATTCACCTGGATTTCTGATGCAGCTCTTTATTGACGCCCGAGATCGAGTTGGGTATTGATCTCTTGGCTTTGAAATAATTAACACTCTGAAGTTCACGTGGATTTCCGGTGCTGCACTTTACTGATGGCCGAGATCGAGTTGGGTATCGTTCCCCGGGCTTTGAAATAATTAATAACGAAATCCGAAATGCATATGAATTTTGGTGTCGCCCTTGATGGATGCCCGAGATCGAGTCGGCGAAATCCGAAATTGATAAGGATTTCTGGTACGTCTTGAAGGAGGTGTGTCTTCCTCTGTTTACATTCGTCTGGTCAGGAAGAACCAAAAGAATCCAGACCCAGTTGCCGGGTTGGTGTGTAAATATAGGGTGAAGTGCGTGAAATTGATAATGTAAGCGTGATAGCAAGCAAGGGACCTTCGTAAGAGAGAGAATATACGCCATACAGATCAGATTTAACATGCTGAGAGAGAGAGAGAGAGAGAGAGAGAAGAAGAAGAAGAAGAAGAAGAAGATGAACTAGAAGATGAAGAAGTAGAATAAGAAGAACAAGAACTAGACGAAGAAGAAGAAGAAGAACTAGAAGAAGAATGAAAGAAGAACTAGAGGAAGAGCTAGAAGAAGAAGAAGCAGAAGAAGAACTAGAAGAAGAAGAAGAAGAAATGGAAATAGAAGAAGAAGAAACAGAACTGGAAGGAGAAGAACTAGAAGAAGAACAAGACGAAGAAGAAGAAGAACAATCATTTATTGATTCTGGTACGACTTAGAAACCAGTATTGTCAGGGTGGTTGTTGGTATATTGTTAAGGAAATAAATACCATGACTAATGTTGCAGGATTAGAGAAATGGTGAGACAGGAATATTTAGGGTGACCAGATTAGTGAGATGGTTATACTGCTAGGAAGTGAGTTTTATAGAGATGGACTAAGCGAGATCTTGAATGGGATGGTGGGATTAGAGAGGTGACAAGGCTGGGATAGTTATAGCGGCCTGATTATTGAAGTAGTGAAGCGACGATCGTGTTGGGTGGGACCGCATTTCAGAGATGGTTGGAGGCAGTACGTAGAGTGACGGAGTTAGGAAGATGGTAAGATTAGTCAGGAAAGTAAAGTGGTTAAAGTTAGAAGTGGCCGCATCATAGAGGCGGTTAGTGGCAGTATATATATTGTGTTACGTGACGAACGAGATGGCAGAACTAGACAGAGAAGCGAAGTAGATAAACTGAGGTGGTCAAAGAAGTGACTGCATTACAGAGGTGGGTAAAGAGAATGTGTTTGGTATGGGCGCAATATGTGTGTGGCAGAAAGGGGGTCCACTTGGGGATGAATGAGGGAACGAGAACAGAAAGATGAGGTTTTGTGATCTGTCTGAAAGGACACTTGAAACTGAGACCAAGTGGAGAGGCGACGACAGCAATATCCATATCTTCTCAAAACCTTTCCTGACAATTCCGGTTCTTTAAATGTATAATTCAGTATCGATCTAAAATGCGTTCAGGGTCCACTCCCTTCTCTTCCATCCAGAAGCCCATCCTCTCTTCTTTTCAGTGTGTTTTCATTCATTCCAGCACCTAGTTTAATTTCCAACACCTCCATCCTTTCAGCACTTTAATTTTCACTATCCTTCCCTTCTGGCATCCCATTTTTCCAGCACCCTATCCTTCCAGCACACTATCCTTCAGCGTACTGTCATTGCATCACTCCATCAATCCTTCAGCATCCCATCCATCCTTGCAGCATCCCATCCATCCATCCATCACCTCATCCTTCCTTCCAACACCCCATCTATGCATCCTTTCAGACCATCACTGTCATTCTTCCATCATCCCATCCTTCCTTCCAACACTCCATCTATCCATCCTCTCAGCGCCCCATCCATCCTTTCAGCACCCCATCCATCCTTTCAGCACCCCATCCATCCTTCCAGTCCTCCATTCATCCTTCCATCTGCCATCCGTCCAGACTTCCATTCATCCTTCCATCTGCCATCCGTCCAGTCCTCCATTCATCCCTCCATCTGCCATCCTTCCAGTCCTCCATTCATCCTTCCATCATCCCATCCATCTGTCCACCACTCTTTTCTTCTGTCACCTCATCCATCCATCCATGACTGCCATCTTTCTAATCCCTCATCCATCCTTCCAGCATCCCCTCATCCATCCTTCCAGCATCCCATCCATCCTTCCGGCACAATCATCCTTTCAGGTCCCCATCCATCCATCCATCACCCTACCCATCCTTCCAGCACACCAATCATCCTTCCATCATTCGAACCATCCTTCCAGCACCCCATTCATCCTTCCATCACTCTAACCATCCTTCCAGCAACTCATCCATCCATCCATCCCTGCCATCCATCCATCCTCCCGTCTCTGTACCACCTCCCTCCGACGTAATGTATGGTCACACCTTGGCCACGTCCAGAATTAGCCTTTCCTTCAGACTCTTACGCTTTAATGTGGTGGTCATGCTAGCTCTGGTGCGTGTGCGTGTGCGTGTGCGTGTGCGTGTGCGTGTGCGTGCGTGCGCTTTGATTCAGGGTGTTGAGTTTCATGTCACAAATTTCAACTTGTAGTATAAAGTAAATCATGTGTTAGTTCCCTTTAAGTGTATGTGTAAATATGTTCGTATGTGTGTATGTATGCATGTGTGTATATAAGAATGTTTTTTTCGTTTTTGTTGGTAATTGTGCATTTCTTTTGTACGTGCAAATTCATACGTACTTGCCGGCCAGAGACGCACTGTTCTGCTTTCATTCCCTCCTAAGAATTCCACATACACCTGGACACGAACCCCGGCCGAAGAACGAGTGTGGCAGTGGGACTAATAATATTCCCTACCGATGCTTAACAAGTGAGAGCGGGCTAGAGCTTAAAAGGTACCCGGGCCTTAACACTCACGCACATTAGCGAGCTCTTTACACTTCACGCGAGGCACAGAAAATTATTTATCCTCTCGGGGAACAGAAACAGCCTTTGGGAGGGGCCGGGCGCTGAGTAGGGCTTGCTAATCGATTGATCTTTAACCACCGCTGCTGTAAATTCCGCAGACCTGGGGGGAACATATGGGGAGTGGCACCTGGACAAGTTGGCCACTGAATAATTTATACAAGTGCCTGAGACTGCTGGGGAGAAAGCAAGGAGGGACATAAAATATAGTCTTAACAAAGGGTCGACTCGTGTCAGGTCTCGTCCATACCTCACTCTCAGACGTGGCCGAGCGGGGACGATAAAGCCAATCAAAGAAATCAGTCCTCATGTTCTATTAACGCCACGGCCGCAGTATTTCACGCGTCGACCCCCCGGCCACAAAGAACAACAAATTACCTGAGCAGAACCATAACCAAGTGACGTCGTTAACCTCTCACACTCCTGATCGTTAATCCCTCCCTCTCCCACCACCGCCCCTCCCACCTTCGTCTTTCGCCAACCCTTCAATCATACTCACTCCTTCTCAGCCAGTTTTTTCGTTCCTTTTTTTCTTCCATTGCACCAATCAACTTCATGTTTATTTTTACTTCCTCTTCCCTGAGAAACGTTGACCTCTCCTATTTCTGATCGTTAATCCCTCCCTCTCCTACCACCTTCCCTTCCACCTTCCTCCTCCTCTAACCATTCATATACAGTTCCTCTCAGCCAGCACAACCTTCCATGGCACCAATCAAATCGCCTTTTTTTTTTTTTTTTCTCCCACGTGTCTAGAAAAATTCACCCCACGCTCTTTTGCTCGTCATTAATCCCTCCCCCTCCACAGCCACCCCCCATCTCCCTCTTCCTCTAAGCCTTCAGTCATACTCCACTTTCTCAGCCGCCACAATCTTCCTTTACACCAACCAACTTGCTGTTTCTTTTGCTTCTCCTCATCCCTAGGAAAATTAACCTCACACACCTTTTCTTGGTAATTTTTTTCTTTCTTTCTTACCCTTCGCTCCCAGTCTCCCTCTTCCTCTACCCCTGCAGTCATACTCGGTTTTCTCAGCAATCACAGTCCTCCATTCCACCAATCGACACGCTTTCTTACTACCTTCGCCCCGAGGAAAATTAACCTCCCATATTCTTTATCGATAGTCCTTTTCTTCCCCCCTTCTCTCCCTTTCCCTTTTTCTAACCCTTTAGTCACGCTCACTCCGTCCCAAGCACCCCAGTTTTCTCTGTCAAAAATCACCCTGCTGTTTTTTTTTTAGTTTTTTTCATCCTTAAGGTAGTTAATTTCTAAGACTCCTAATCGTTAAACCTTTCTACTTCACCTCCTCTTCTCCTTCAGTTATACTCCCTCTCAGTCGCTACGGATTTACAAGGCACCAATAACCAGTTGTTCATTTATACCTAACTTCACAACTCCCAAGATCAAATGGCAGTCAGAGAGTGTTAGTAACATAACTTCTCACTCCTGATCTTTAATCCTTCCTCTTCATTTAACACCTCGCTCATACTCACTCTTTAGAAGCCACCTCAGTGTTCCAAATCACTACGCAAATGACTGCTAATGTTTACTGCTTCCACCTTGATCGAACTCCACTGCCCTTAAGCTCACCTCGCGTCATTCAGTAACCTTTCAGTCATTCACACTCCATCACACCCACCACAATCATGCAATACACCACTTTACCTGTTGTGTGTTTCTGCCATCACTATTACTCATGATCTAACTCCAATCACGGGGCATGTTAGTACGTCATAGAAAGTTAACCTCTTCCCCTTTCTCTTACCTTTCAGTCATTCACGCCCTGTCACATTTACCGCAGTTGTCCATTGCACCAATCAATCTGTTGTTTGTTTTTACTTACTTCGCGACGCCAAAGATCGAAGTACAATCAAGGGATGTTTGTGCACCTGGAAAAACAAACGCGTCCCTCTTTCTCTAATATTTTCTTTATTCATACTCAGCTGCAGCCATCAGTCTTTTATGGCACCAATCACCCCGCTGTTTAGTTTTACCTCGTTTTACTCTGATCGAACTCCGGGTGATTTTAATAATTTAGTGTCCCTAGAGAAGATAACCTTTTACTCTTGACCATAAACCCCCTCTCCTGCCTTTTTACCCTTCCCAAACCTCACCTTCTTCTTCCTCCAACCCTACAATCATATTCATCCCCAGCCATCACAGCCTTCCAGTCAAATCCATTATTTATTTTAACGTACTTCGCTTCTGCCTTTGATCCAAATTAAGTCAGTTCATGTTAGTCCCCAGGTTAACCTATCACTCTTTCTCTATCTTTCCCTTCCCCAGCCACTGCCTCCCCCTCCCCCGGCCACTGCCTCCCCCTCCCCCAACCCTTGCCTCTTCCTCCCCAACCCCTGCCTCTCCCTCCCCCAACCCCCTGTCTCCCTCTTTTCCTAACCCCTCAATCATACTCAATCACTCACATCCACCACCGTCTTCCAATCGGGCCTACTGTTTATTTTTACCTCCTTCCACGGTGCTTCCGATCGAACTCCAATCATGGGGTGTAAGTGACGAACCCAGAAAGTCATCAGCGTGGTTTGTGTGGTACTTCCAAGGGCTGCCTTAATGATATATTCCCCGGCAGTAAAACTCGTCTCTTGGCTCCGTAGACGATGCACACGTATTTTAGCGAGCCGAACAAAGACCCATTGTACACGGCTTTGCGATTTGGACTGTTAAGACTTCTTTTTTTTTCCATTGCGATACACGCGTGACTCTGATGACCTGAAGGGAGGGGTGAGGATGGTCGGGGTGAGGGGGAAAGATGAGGGAGAGAGTGGGAGGGGTATGGACAGTAGGGGGGGAGGTGAGAGGAGAGGAAGGAGGAGGAACGTGGGGATATGTTGATTCTTGAGAGTCTGAGGTGTCAGTCTTTCTCACCTTCGCCCCTCTCCTCTGTCTTCAGAATCCTTCGCTTAATATTGTTTTCCCATTTCTTTTCGTCGTCTGGTTTCCCGTTGTCTCGTGTGTGGTAAACTTTACTGTATGCTGTCTCTGTCTAGCAAGAGTTTGATGATCCTTATTCTTTTCCTTTAGGCAAATATTACTTTTATATTAGTATCTAACCTACAGGTATAACCATACTTATTTTTGGCCAAGATTATGAAGGAGAAATATATTGGTGGCAGCAAAATAATTCTCATATGTCTATAATTGTGCGTAAAATTAATTTAATCGGTATTAAGAAACACAGATAATCACCATTATTTCCTGCCGGTCCAAACTCTCTTCCCTGTTGCACCTTTCCACTTTATCCTTCCATGCTCTGCTTATTTACTTTCCTTTTGCATTTCTCACTTTGGTTCTGCTCTGTCTATTTTTCTCCTGTTCTTTACCCCCAACTTGTTCTCTGTCCCAATGTCTTTTCCTCACCTCTGCCTTTCTCGTCTTCGTGTTTTCTCCCTCGTGTTTGTATTTTTCTCCCCTCAGTTTCTCATATTCTTTTCTACTTTCATTTACCTGTCATTTTACTCCCTTACCCTCAGGCCATTTGTCTTCTTCATATCTCATCCTCTTGTTTGTAATTCTCTCTCTCTCTCTCTCTCTCTCTCTCTCTCTCTCTCTCTCTCTCTCTCTCTCTCTCTCTCTCTCTCTCTCTCTCTCTCTCTCTCTCTCTCTCTCTCTCTCTCTCTCTCTCTCTCTCTCTCTCTCTCTCTCTCTCTCGTCCATTCGCCCGCTTACCTTCTCCTCCCATCCTTCTATCTCTCCTCCATATTACCCTCTTACCCTCCATTCCCTTTTCCATCTCTCTCGTCCTTCCTCATGATTTACCCATCTCTCACACTTCTTTCCAGCTGTCTCTCCCTCATATCTCTCTTTTTTCTTATTCCTTTTCTTTCCTCTCTATCTCTTCCACCTACCTATCTCCCTCCTACTCCCCCTTCCATCTCAGTCACACCCTTACCTCTCACTCCAACCATCTGCTGTCTCCTATCTCATCTCTTGTCCGTCCTTTCCTCTTCCTACCCCTCATTCTCTCCATCTCTGCCTCCTCTAGCCCTCCCTCCCTGTCTCTCCTATCCTCCGTCTCTCCTTCCTCCAACCAAGCTCTCTCTCCCTACCCCCCTCCCTTCTTACGCCCTGAGGCGTGTGGTGGGCCGGGTTAAGCGATGGCTGCCCCCTTGCTGACGGGTTTCTCTCTCTCTCTCTCTCTCTCTCTCAAGAAGAAAAAAGAAACCACCGATCCCAAGTAAGAACGAAAGCAAGAGAAGCCACAGAAAATGGGAAACTGTGCCATACCCCAAGTCTCGTTTTCGTGGTCTGGGATGTCAGTCTTGGAGAGGGGGGGTCTTCTCTATTTGGTCTGCTGGTGGAAGGATACACTTGCTTTTTGGGTGGTGAGGAGATGAGTGTTTTGTGGCCGCTGTGGTTGGTTTGGGCTGTGATTTGTGGGTGGCGGTGACTGGGATGTGTATAGTAGTGTATCTTATGACTGGATGGATGTAGGGTGGATTGAGGGAGGTATGGGTTGGTGGATTATATGGTGGTGGTGATGGAAGTGATAGTGGTGGTGGTGGTGTGTGTGTGTGTGTGTGTGTGTGAGAGAGAGAGAGAGAGAGAGAGGGAGGGAGGGAGGGAGGGAGCGAGGTGATGAATATCCAAAGTTCTTGTCCAATACCTTTATGTAATGGCTATAAGTATTGAAATTCACTTTGTTCACTCTTATTGTCTGCTAGTCACTGGGCAGTATACGAATATCATACCAGATAGATTTGTTCGTACCTTAAAAGAAGATATATGCTAGTACGTATACCGCAAACTCTCACGACAAAGGTGATGGGTTAAATATTACTATAAGCCTCCTTAGATCGTGCAATAATTTACCTGGATGTTGATATTTTGTTTATAGCAATCGGAATTGACTCAGTGCATTAAAAAGGTTGTCATGAAATAGAAGAGCCCTACCACCTCCATACACATTACACTTCCACGCTATACACTGCAACATCTTACACTGCCGAACCACACACACACACACACACACACACACACACACACACACACACACACACACACACACACACACACACACACACACACACTGCCACAACTGTGCCGCACTTCACACACACCACACACTGCAGCACATTACACTGCCGAACATCACACACACCACACTGCAGTACCTTACACTGCCGAATCTCACGCACACCGCAGACTGCAGCATCTTACACTGCTGAACATCACACACACACACACACACACACACACACACACACACACACACACACACACACACACACACACACACACACACACGGCAGCACTTTACACTGCCAAATCTCACACACTCCACACACTGCAATACCTACTCTGACACATTTCTCATACACTGCACAGTACCTTGCAACTTAGTTCATTATCCCACACTGCCACCTCACATACATACCTCACTCATTCGTATTACACACACACTGGCACACCTCACACTATCACCCCATGAACATATCTCACACAGCCACCCCCCCCCAACACACACTGCTGCACTTCACTCTGCCACACCCTACACATACCGCACACTGCCACACCCTCACATTGCCGCACCTCATACTCTACACACTGCCATGCCACAGGTACACCTTACACTGCCACACCCCGCACTGTCGCATCTCACATACACCACACAGTGCTACACAATGCATAAATACATCTCACACTGTCACACCACGCAACACACCTTGCTTCAACACAATCACTCTTTACACTTCTGCCACACAATCACTCTTCACATTGCCACGCCACAGACACACCTTACACACACCACATTATTACACCACAGGCATTCTCACATTGCCAGACCTCACATACACAGCACATGCGACACCACCAACTTTCCACCTTTGCACACCTCTCACACACCACAGATTGCCATACCTCGCGTCTCCTATTGCAGAGGCTTATCAAACACCCTGTATATATGCTTAACCCCAAGGAGGGAGTGAGGTTTGGGTACACAGGTGGGTGTGGATTACAGATTGGCGAAGCAGCGTTGAATTATAGTCCTGAGATTGTACTGGATATAAACAAACAGGAGAATGCGGATAGGAATACCAACAATGATATGAAAGGAGTGAAAGAGTACGTGAGGGAAGGCTGCTTAGACTGGCGAGAGCGAATGTTGGTGGCTGGTGATAATAGTCGCTTGGAAGAATTTTTGTCTTGAATACAGTGATTCAACTCTGGGATTAGATGTCTGACAGAATACACAATAGATATACTGATAAGTAGACAGACAGAAATACTTGTACTTGCAATACTTTGTTTCTTTCCTTTGTTGAATGATAAGTAAATGAACGTATTGTCAATTTCACTGGGTATTCTGATGACAATATCTCCTATTGTGCTTTCCTTTCCCTATTGCTGTTCCATGTGTAATTGATTTATAACAATAGTGAATAGAACAAGGCTTTCTGTGTGCGAATGCTAGCTATTCATTATAATACTGAGAGTTGACTGTATTTTAGAACATTTGTCGTTAAGATTAATGGTGTTCTTAGAGTCGTATTAGCATTCATTCTTTTCCGCGGTGAGTTATCTTGTATACCGTGTGTGTGTGTGTGTGTGTGTGTGTGTGTGTGTGTGTGTGTGTGTGTGTGTGTGTGTGTGTGTGTGAACATCCAGTTAATGTGTGCGTGCGTGAGTGTACAGTTAATGTGAACGTGTGAATACGTTCGGTGCGTGTGGGTGCAGTTAATGTATGTAGGTGAATTTGCGTGTGTGTGGACTACCTACCACTAGTAAATGTATCACCACTTCGTCCCTCAGGTCTCTTAGCATTCCCAACCACTAACATTTACACTTTATTTGGTCCCTTAAAAAAAAAAATGAATTCTGGACTAAAACTTTTTGCCATTACTGCCTCTGAAAAGCGAGTCTCAACAGCCGTACCCCAACCACTTGACGGAAAAGTCTCTCTCATGTTTATTATAATTTTCACACCTGTATTTTGCGTGTGATTAATTTTTGCGGGGCATGGTGGTTGTGCTATTATTCCTGGCCCCTTATTATTATTATTATTTTTCCTGTTATTGGTTGTTTTTTCTTGGATCATGATGGAAAGAATTAGCAATCTTTTCCTGATTCATGGATAGTATTAATAGTAATGATAGAACTATATTTTTTCTGGCTCAGTAGTAGCAGGAGCAACAGTAGTAGTCGTAGTAGTAGTAGTAGTAATAGTAGTGGTAGTAGTAGTGGCACCTTATAACTAAGGAGTTAAAGATTTCTATTTAGGGCAGTGGTAAGAACTATGACACCAGTATATTGTATGTTATTAATTTTTTAGCCCTTGGAGGAACGTGTGAAGTGTCAGGTTGGTCGACTGTACCGTATGTACAATTTACCTCCAGCCAGAGTTCCCATGCAAAGCTGATTAATTACAACTTGTCGGAACCACACGCCGGGAAAATTTTACACTCCAACGCGATTCGGTGTAGTTCTGAGGCGGGTGTTGTCGGTGGCCGTGGTATAATGTCCCCCAGAATATTTAATAGAAGGTAATACCAGAGTCCAGCCTGGTGTGAGACGTTGGGCTACCGGAATCGAGGTGAAAATTGAATACTTCTTCTTAAGGTTGCGTAAAAACTCGCCTGACAGTTCAAGGGTTGGTTGGAGTGGTGATGGTGGGGGTGGTGGCAGTGGTGGTATTAGTATTAGCATCGGTATTGGCATTAATAGTAGTAGTGGTGGTGGTAGTAGTTTTGTTAATAGTACTCATGATGTAGGGATATAAACACCAGCAGCAGCACAGTAGCAGGAGTAGTAGTAGTAGTAGTAGTAGTAATAGTAGTAGTAAAGAGTAGCAATACTTTGTAGCATTGGTTAAACGTATGGGTTGCCTGTATATCTCATTTTCAGTATAATATTGAAGAACGCTTAACAGAATTTGTATTAAGTAGTGATGTGTGAGTATGCTGGTCACTGCAGGCCTTAGTTAATGGGTAAGGACTCTGTGTGTGTGTGTGTGTGTGTGTGTGTGTGTGTGTGTGTGTGTGTGTGTGTGTGTGTGTGTGTGTGTGTTGATGGAGGCTCTCAGGGCGTGGCAGGCCCAGGTGCCACTGTGGAAGTTGCCTGCAAGTTTTGGAATAATTAGAGAGAGAGAGTGAGAGTCTTGAAATAAAAATCTTCAAGGTATTTAAAGCTACTCTAAATTGTTTTCTGTATAGGAAATTCTAAAAAATGTTCAACCTGGTGTTTATTTAATTCATTGTCTGTCTGTCACACACACACACACACACACACACACACACACACACACACACACACACACACACACACACACACACACACACACACACACACACACACACACACACACACACACACACACACACACACACACCTGCATACATACATACATTACGGCCTCTTTGTACTCACGCTTAGGGGATAAAAGAAATAGTGTGGTGTGGAGGTGCAGAGGTTGGTAATGGTGTTGGAGAAGCAGACGGCGTGGCAGCGAGCACAGTCAGTCTCTGCGGCACTCCTGCTTTGATGGCTTGGCGTAGCGGCACGGAAAATTGATGGCTTCGGTTTGACAGGGAAATGGATGGAATAAATAGAATTACGGTTGTCGCTGTAACGATAATAGCAGCGGCGGATTCAACAGGAACAGTAGCAGTAGCTGGTGCGCTTGTGTCGCTCAGCGGGATCGAAGAAAGGAAAGTTACCTGCAACATCCTTCGTTTTATAGGTAGGAGCTTATGTGGCGCTGGTAGAAATAAAGGAAAAAAAGTTGTTAGGCAGGAATTCGCGTAAGTGACATTGCTAAGAGATACTGCACAAGTAGGAGAAAATGAAAGTTAGTAGCAGCATCCTTCGTTATTTATAGCCTGTGATACGAACCAGTGTGCTAGTAAGAGATTTAAAAAGAATAATTGTATTTAGAGAATAATGCACACACAATACATGGCATTGCTAAGAGAGGTCGTATTTAGATGGGAAAGGGGAAGTTAGCAGCAACATCCTCAGTTACTTAGACTCGGGTAAGAGTTGGTAAGGTAGTGGCTGAATATAAAAAAAAGTGTGCCTAGAAAGGGTGTTGTGTAAATGGTGTTCCTATTACGGATTGTCTTTGAACTGGAAAGCAGAAGGTTAGTAGTCACATTCTCATTTATTGATAGATTCAGGTTGCAAGTGATGTGCCAGTAAAAGGATTTATAAAAAGTGGGAGAGCGTATTTTATGAGCCATTGTGTTTAGAGAACATGATGAGAGGAATGATCGTACAGTGAACACATTTGTAAGAGTAGGTTATTGCAGGTCCGTAGTCCGTAATATAGGAAACAGTTGACGGGAGGCGTAGAAAGCGCTGGAAGTGCTTGACGGTGCAGTTATACTCTGAATGTGAAAGAGTAATAGTCATCCCATTTTGATATGTTTCAGCACGAAGGAATAACTGTGGAAGGAGTGATTGCGCGTTGAGACAAGTGTACTGTAATGCACTGCTATAGTTTGTTCACCTTAAGCTGGCAAAGATATTCGTGATTTTACAGCCAGTATCTCGTGGCTTAGTGGCAGAACAAGACAGTGCTACAACCTCGTGCTTACCATAAAACGTTTATATTGATTACAGATAAACTTTAATGTTCATCTCTTGTTACAGTTCAGCATCCATTATTGAGAGAGTCCTATTTAAAACCAGGTTAAAGTGGACGGAGTATTGGACTCGTGCATCAAGGAGACAAGTGTAGTAGGAATGTGAGTGGCAGAAGCGGTCGTGTTAAGCTTTAGTGATAGCCGTAAGTGTGGTCTAAAACAGCAACACCTATGTTATACACTTCCCCTCCCCCCAAAAAAAAAAATAAATAAAAATAAAAACACCCATAGATTCGACGACGCAGTAAAACAGACTAAGATCTTAATGTTTTTTTTAACGTGTGATACAGGACAAATTTATATTGGGTTTATTGAATTATGACATACTGGGTCTACTTCCAAATGCTTCTTCTTCTGTTTAAGTGTGTAAAGAACGGGAAGCGTAATATTTAAGAACTAGGCTGCTTGTCATATCTCAATAAGTGTATGCTTTTTTCTTCGTGCCATTTACTAGGTTAATCTAATTTGCCATCGACCGCATTTTCTTCTTAGTCACAGCTACTAGACACACCCAAACACGGAGGAAATAATGGGGGTCAGGTTGAATTGAGTGAAACATGGGGGTCTTCCAGTAATTAAGTTTTCATCAATAAATTACAGAAAAGCAGCCCATTAAAGTGCTGTTGCTACTTATGAAACTGATTTGCCATTTCCTCCCATGCTTAGTACCATAAATAAAAAAATAAAATCAAAAATTGTAATATCAGAACACATCCCTGACAAGAGGACCTATTGCGGACTCTATCTCGATCCATTTCCCTACGATAAACAAAGGGGAAGTGAGCATTAACTTTTGAAACCTGGTGATATGCATTTCGGAACCCAGCAAACTTTCCAGGATAACATGTAACTGTTTCATAACTGTTCGTCTTAAAAGTGGTGCGATATTCCCGACCTCGGCTGGACATATATATTGTTTGAGTGGGAGGGACGGGTCTGATTCCTCTCCTATCTCTGTGTGGTTATGGGAAGGGGACGTGTTGGCTGTGTTGATGATGCTGTTGGCAGGGTCTTGGTGGCACAGCTGAAAATGTTGTAATATTATTTATGCCAGTGTAACTATTGGTATCCCTATACACCACGGTTGTCGGTGGGAAGTAGGGTTGTTGGTTTTAATAATAATAATGATAATAATAATAATAATAATAATAATAATAATTATCCTAGCCCGGGGCCTCTACTCTCCTGATGGGGCAGAAATCAGCTAAAATTATAACTAACGGTAATAATAATAATAATAATAATAATAATAATAATATAAATAGCAATAATAACAGAAGTAAAACAATTTATTCAGTACGCAAATTCAGTGACAGGAACACTCATTAAAAGTAGCAAAGGCGCCATATACGAATATATTTTTCACGTTAATATTCACCTTTATCAATGTAAGTAACTTGACATTTCTGACATTACGGTAACGGTCACCTCCATTACTGTTCCACGATAACGCTATTATGCTGGATATGCAAATACCATATTTTATGAGTGACATGTTTGGTATCGACTAGGGTGGAAATGCTGACCAGGGATACAGTGTTATAAGCTGATGTTAGGTATTTGATGCACAAACAGAGAATGAAACTGAAGGAGGGAGGGTAGCCAAGATATTCACACACACACACACACACACACACACACACACACACACACACACACACACACACACACACACACACACACACACACACACACACACACACACACACACACACACACACACACACACACACACACACACACACACACACACACACACACACACACACACACACACACACACACACACACACACACACACACACACACACACACACACACACACACACACACACACACACACACACACACACACACACACACACACACACACACACACACACACACACACACACACACACACACACACACACACACACACACACACACACACACACACACACACACACACACACACACACACACACACACACACACACACACACACACACACACACACACACACACACACACACACACACACATGACCTGCTCCCACCTCCAGCACCTTACACACTAACCTGCCACTCCTGTCCCATTCCCCCGCCCCTTTCTCACCTTTATTCTTCCTCCCACACTCCCTTCCTCGGTTCCCCTTCTCTTCCGTACCCCCGTCTCCCCTCTTCTCTCCCTTCTATCCTTCCTTCACCCTCTGGTCCCTCCCGCACCCTTTGTCTCTATCCCTCGTCTCTACCCTCCCTCTCTCGCCCACTGCTTCTCTCTCGCACATCCTGCCTCCACCATGCCCTTCCCCCGTCACCCCTACCCTCCCTCTTTCACCGATATCTCCCTCCCTCACCTCATGCCTTCCCTCACCTCATGCCTTCCCTCCTTCACCCCTGCCTTCCTGCCACACCCCCTGCCTCTTACTCACACCTCCTGCCTCAACCCTTTCCTCCTTACTTCACCTCCTGTCCGCCCTTCCTCACCTCCAGTCTTGCCTCTCACACTCCCTCGTACCCACACATTCCTGCCTTTCCTCCTGCCACCTTCTCCTCCCTCCCGTCTCTCACACCCACCCCAACCTTCCTTCCCTGTACCCATCCCTTTCCTCCTACACCCCTCCCCTACCCCCTACACCCACCCCCTCCTCCTTTCACTTCCTCTCCTCCCTGTCCTTCCTCACCCACTTCCCTCCTTCCTACACCTCCTTCCCTTCCCCCTTTTTCTGCACCCCTCCTCCCCTCTCCTACACCCCCTCCCCTCCTTCCTACACCCCTCCCCTCCTTCCTACACCCCTCCCCTCCTTCCTACACCCTTCCCCTCCTTCCTACACCCCTCCCCTCCTCCCTACATCCCTCTCCTTTTACACCCCTACTCTCCTTCCTACACCCCCTCCTCTCCCCTCTCTTCATTTCCACACCTCCTCCACTCCTTCCTTCACCTCCCCCCTCCCCTCCCTCCCCCTCTGTCCCCCCCCCCCCGCATCCATAATCATAGCTGCGTTAAGTTACCGGGTCGGAATGTTACACAGAGGGGGTTGTGTTCTCGTGGCCCTGGGAGGCTCCGTATCACCTCTTCCAAACCACTTTATTTGTGTATATGGCGCGATATTATTCTCTTCTGTGATGGTGTGGAAAAGTATGTCAATATTAAACTGATACTGGTAGCATGAAGGATAAGACTGTGTGGAATAAGTGGAATAAGAAAGTATTAGCGGGTTTTGTTCATGCTACGTTAACGAGAATACAGCCCAACTACGATATTAATGCAAAACTGTGTCTGTGTGAAAAAGATATTAGTACCATAGAATAAAATCCCCAAGTGAAATATACGAAAATAAGAAAGCCAAGGACGGTATATCAGCGAGCCTTCTCCGACTAAGAGAAGCTCAGAGACTTGAAGGTAGAGAGTCCAAGTGGTGACGGTCATGGTGGTGATGGTAGCGCCTGTGCATGGGCTCGGCGGGAGACTCGTGCCCGTGCCCTAGGGCCGTCGGCAGGTGCCCGCTGCCCATATTGTCTCGGACACCACCGCCCCATATCGTTCGCCTGCCTCTATGATGCATGGGGCCTGAGCGATCCATTGTGATAGTCGGATATGTATACGGGTGTTAGCTGGTGGTAAGGTGCATGGGCTGATGTGTGTGTTTTTGCAGAAGGCTCGTTCAGGAGGGCCTGCCAGACCTGGTGCCACTGACTCACCTTTCCTCACCTCTACCTTGCCTCACCCTGCCTCGGGATTTCCTACACTGGATTATTTTCCCGTGAAGCCTGAAAAATTGGGAAGTGAGGGTCTGAGATGAAGGTAGGGGTATGCTGTGGGGAGAATTGGCAACTCTCCTTACCCAGGTACCCTCCCAGTTTAGAACCCGGAATGGTGAACGCAGAATTCTGAAATGAACTTGAACCTTTTGGAATGTAGCCGTGGACGCCATTACACACCATTATATCACCTGTCTCCGCCCTTATTTACATAGAACATAACATTAATAATCGCTTGTTTCTTGATAAGCTCTTCCACACCTATTTCGACTGTCAAGGTACACAGTTTGGTTGTTCAGATGGTGGTGTTAGACGTGTGGTGGTGTGGTAGTGTGGTGTTAGGGGTGTGGTGTTTGAGTGGTGTATGTTGTGGTGCAGAAAGTGATGAGTATGTGAACATGTGGTGTGGGCGGATTAATGGTTGTAAGGTGTGGTGTTAGTGTATTGTCTTGTGGTGTAGAAAGTGATGAGTATATGATGTGGTGTGGTATTTTTGTGGTGTGGGCGAGGTGATGATTGTACGGGTGTGGTATTAGTGTAGTGAGTGTGTGGAGGTGTTCTTTGATGTAGTGTAAGCGTGGTAAAGACTGTGATGAGTCTGGGAAGGTGTGGTTGTGTAGTGTTGCTGTGATGTGGGCGAGGTAATAGTTATAGAGATGTGATGTAGAATGTGATGAATCTTTCTAGGTACATTTTCCGATATATGTGTGGTATAAAAAGTGACGAGTAGATGAAGATGTGCTGTGATAGTGGTGTGATAAGGTAATGATTGTGATGGTGTGGTGTAGTGTGGTGTATCTTTGGAGGGGTATTTTGTGGTATAAGTAAGGTGAAAATAAGAGTTTGTGAGGATGTGGTGTGGTATTATTGTAGAATGTGGTGAGTTTGTGAAGATGTGGTGTGGTATTATTGTGGTGAAGTAGGTAATGGCTAAAGGGGTTTGGTTTAGAGCGTGGTGTGTGTTGTCTTTTGGTATATTTGTGGTGTAGAATGTGATGGGTCTGTGTGGGTGTGGTGTAGAGTATGATACCTTTTATGTGGTGTGGGAGAGATGATGGTATTTGTGTGGTGCTGTGTGGTGATTTTTGGAGTGGAATACGTATGGTGTTGATTGTGGAAGGTATGTGCAGGTGCGGTATAGAATAAGATGATGGTGGTGTGGTGTGGGCGAAGTGTTATTGTAGAGGTGTGATGCTTGAGTGTGCAGATGCTATGGAAGTGATATATAATGTGATTTAAGTGTGATTTAGAGCGTGTAGGATCTATATTGGTATAGTTTACAGGATGTGTTGTTTTTGGAGGGGTGGTATAGTGTGGTATGAATATGGTGTAGGGTGTGATGGGGTTGTGAAGTTGTGGTATGAGTATAGTGATAGCTGACGTGGTGTGGTTAGACATATGGTGGGGTGTATCTGTGGTGTGGGTTAGGTAGTGATTGTATTCGTGTAGTTTTGGGTGTCGTGGGATTGTGGAGGTATACCATGGTGTGCTGTTCTTTGGAAGTGTGCTGAAGTGTGACTAAAGTGTGGTGTAGAATGCAATAGGTCTGTTAGGGTATGGCGTAGAGTATAGTGGGTTTGTGGAGATGTAGTGCAGGGAATGGTGGATGTGTGAATGTGTACCATAATGCAGTGGAACGGTGTGATACTGTACGGATGTGGTGTAGTGTGTGGTGTATCAGTCTTGGTGTTGTGGTGTGTTTGGTGAGTCTGTGTAAGTGTAGTTACCTCCGCCAACGAAATTCGAGGAGGTTATGTATTCACCTATGTTTGTTTGTTTGCCCAGAGAATATCTCCAAAAGTTTTCAATGTGTTTCAATGAAATTTTATGGAAAGGTGAGCCATGGGCCAAAAAAGAATTGATTATATTTGGGGGCGTTTCCGGATCCGGATCCTATGTATCCCGCACAATATCTCCAAAAGTTCTCATTGAATTTCAACAAAACTTTGTGGGAGAGTGGGCCACGGGTCAAGGAACTATTAATTAATTTGGGGGGCGGATCCGGATCCAATGTATTCCACACAATACCTCC
>NC_137034.1:1222500-1230000 GCF_032717465.1 Coenobita brevimanus
GGTGCTCTGGGTTGATGTGGGAATGGGGGTGGGAGAGAGTAAGACAGGTGCATGGGGTAGGAAGGCGAGGTAAGGCAGGTAGGGAGGCGGTGAGAGAGAAAGCAGGAAGGGGAGCAGTAGGAGGTAAAGCAGAGGGTAGGGGATAAGACAAGTGAGAGCGGTGGGGATAAAATAAGGGCTTGGGGATAAAGCATAGGTGATAAAAAGGTAAGGCAGGTGGATAGGGGGGCGGTGGAGGGTAAAGCAGGTAGCTGGGATGGGGACTGGGGGTGATGCAGGTGGGGGTAGTAATGCGTGTGGGGGAGGGTGGGGGATAAGGTAGGTAGGGAGGGGTGGAAGGGGGGCTTAATGCATGCAGGGGGACAGGAGGGGGGGTAAGGGAAGAAGAGGGTTGATGTTCGGGGATAAAACACACAGGAGGCTGGTGGGAGGGTAAAGGAGGTTGGGGGAATTGGGGTAAGGTAAGGCAGATGGGGAGAGAAGGGGGAGGGGGAGACTAAGGCAGGTGGGGGAGAGAGGGAGTAAAGCAGGTGGGAGGAGGAGGTAGGAGGGGGAAGTAAAGCTGGTGGAAAGGGCCCGAATGGCATGCAGGACTGACGAACGTGGGTCCTAGTTATCCTGTTAAGGCGGAAGGTTATTAACACTGGGGATTGGCTGGGCAGTTACGTGTGTGTGTGTGTGTGTGTGTGTGTGTGTGTGTGTGTGTGTGTGTGTGTGTGTGTTTTATATCCTCTCTAAATCAGTATGTAGGCAGGGACACGCGATGAAAGTATTAACGACGACCATGTGACTGACCCCTTGACCTCATGACGCGCTGGAGTTGCCATGATTCTCCACCCTGTCAGTCAGAATTGAGGCCTTGCAGAGTAGAACAGGCGCCGTCCTAAATTTTGACTCGCTGAAGAGGGTCAAAAATGGATCGGAACTGCAGTCATTTTAATAAATAAGAACTCCGCATGTGGGATTTTTTTTTTCACTAGTTTGAAGCAAGGCAGTTGAAGTAAAAGTAAAAAAAAGCTCCATTGTCATATATAATTTAACAGTGAGTAGTGGCTTTAGAACCCCATAATATGAATCTTGGAAAAACTTCGCTATATTTTGGGCATCACAGTATAGTTACGTGATTGAAATGTGGAGCGCTGTTATTTTTCGCGACTATACCGATTGAAATATAATTAGCGAAATACGACACACAGAACATTATTTCAAAGTTCTTCGTCATGCGTCGGGTGGTTCGAAATGTACAGTTGGCCACACGTGAACCTGGGACAGTGTTTGTGTACGTGAGGGTCTAGGTACAATTTCCAGCGCTCAGGCATCAAAGTTACTTGGTCATTTCAGCTGATATTTAACACCTCCGTTCATTCATGTCAGTGCCACCAACAAATATGTGATTATGTCAAGGTTGTCAAGCGTACCAGATGCTTGACCTTTGCCACACACTGATGCTGTACCAGGTTCATATCTTGCCAACTGTACAGCGAAACGATGCTGACGATTTTTCTTTTTCTGATTGTCCATGGAATACACTGATTGTACTCCCAAATATCATTTCATCTCAAAAGAAGTCCGCTTTTTACAGACACTGGATTACCGACAGGCTGTTAGAAGAGTTTGTGTTTAAGGAGACATACTGTATGTTGTAGCAGTGAGATGTGTGACTATGAGATGTGGCAATATTTGGTATAGTAGTGTGTGACATGGCTGTGTGTGTGTGTGTGTGTGTGTGTGTGTGTGTGTGTGGTCTGCGTTAACGAAATTCATATCCTTACACTGTTCCCTGCCTCATCCGGGATTCGAACCGCGTCCAGTGGGCCAACAGACTACCTCTCTACCGACTCGGCCACCGCCTCCCTTTACCTGCCAGGCCCCGATAGTAAAGCACTTCTGACTGGTTCGCCGCCTTGCTGGAGGAATTACAGGCTTTGCCCTCCACTAAATCCCTACCAGGCGCCACGGATCCACCTGGAACTAATGAACTACGCTCGTTTGTTGTTCCGCTGCTGAGTTATGGCAGGATGGGGCTAGCTAACATTATTTTTTTTCTTGATATTTCTCTCTCTCTCTCTCTCTCTCTCTCTCTCTCTCTCTCTCTCTCTCTCTCTCTCTCTCTCTCTCAAAACGCCTGTCTGTCTGTCTGTCTGTCTGTCTGTCTTCTGTTTGTCTGTCTCCTTTCTCTCTCTCTCTCTCTCTCTCTCTCTCTCTCTCTCTCTCTCTCTCTCTCCTTTCCCACCCACCCTCTCTACCCCTCCATCTCTCTGCTTGACTGGCCGCACTATAATTTATTCTCGAAGTCCACATTCATTGAGCTGAGAGATGCTAAATGTTTAAAACGAATTATGCATGCAAGGGGCCCAGTGCAGCATCGTGGGGGGAATTTAGGACCCACCCAGGTGTGTAAATGGATTGTCGGAACGAAGTAATTTGCTCCTGAGTCCAGAAATGTGGTTGTCTTGAGTATGTGGTTGATTACTTGTGAACCACTGCCTTAGGTGAGTTAGGGTTGCTAGCAGGGTTTGTGAAGTAGGTGGTGTTATCTGTCTACCTGTCTGTCTGTCTATCTATCTGTCTATCTTTCTACCTTACTGTGTCTACCGGTGTGTGTTTCAGTTTCTTTCTGTCTGTTGTCTCACTCTCTGTGGTCAGTTGCCTTAATGTCGAAAGAATTTACCCTGAGCAAATCGTTTCCATGTCAGCCTCTCCTCTGCATTACTCTGCTTTCCCCTCATCACACACCACTGTCATTCATATACCTGTCCACCTCATCTTCGGTCTTCCCTCCTCGTCTGCTCCTTCATCTCACTAACATGCACTCCCTTAGTCAAACTCTGCTTCAGCTTAAATACATGAAATTCCCCCACGTAAATGTTGACATAAACTCTCTAAGCTGAAGCTGTAAGCAAGAACAATTGTATATAAGGTTGGCATCGTTCATCGTCACCAAATACTTCATCATCAAAGTAAATATTAAAGTAACAAAGCACGAAATACAAAGCAATCTGTCTAATATTTAACTTCAGGAGACTAAATTATTCTGACTCTCTCTCTCTCTCTCTCTCTCTCTCTCTCTCTCTCTCTCTCTCTCTCTCTCTCTCTTTCTCTCTCTCTCTCTCTCTCTCTCTCTCTCTATGAGTTTGGGTTCATTGACATAATCCCAGGTATTCAAAAGATAATTGTTGATCCGTGAATGCCGGGACAGTATATTATTTTAAGAGCAAACGAGGCTTCCACTGAAATCATTCTTACTACTATTTTCACCCGATTACCACACAATGCCGTCATGCTTGCCCAGTGAGTCACAAGGTTTAATCTGGGAGGAAATATTCAGCCCTTTGGAAGGTGATGTCATTTATTCTCTATTCTAGGTAATAACACACGATTTTTTCAACTTTGGAGTGACTGATTACGTTCCTGTTTTCTGAAGATCACCATACACTGTCCTCATTCTACCCAGCGAGTCACAAGTAATCAGGGAGGAAGTATTTAACCCTCTGTGACTAAGACTGTTGTTATTATTTTATTCTAACAATTTCAAGACGGTTTTATTCTGCTGGTGACTCTTCCCCCTTTGAGACATAGGTAGATTTGGGTAAGCATTTATATATATTAATTTATACGATGAGAAGTTTCATTAGTAATTATCGCCAGGAATAATTTTGCCTGGATTTTTCTCACTGAAGGTAAACGCACACCGCAAATAAACACATTTTTTTTTACATATCTTTTTTATGATTACATTTCGGCAGTGGTTTATTATCGTCAGAAATAATTTTGCATGGATTTATTTTCCCCTGAGTGAAAGACCAAAACAGACCTTTAGCAAACAATAATCACTTCCCTATAATATCCCTTTCCTTTTATTCCTGCTGCTTCCAGGCGATTTTACTCAGCATGTTTGTTTGTGGCCACCCCAAACGGGATTGAGGCGTCTGGCAATAGATAGATAGATAGATAGATGTTGGAAATCTGTGGAAATGCAGGGGGTTAGATGTAGGCTTTATTATTTTCTTCAACAAAAATAATAATTACTTGTATTTTCAATCGATTTTCACAGTGCCATCCTTCCCTCCATTTAAAGTCACAGGGTTAACTTGGGGGGAAGTTATTACCCTTGAACCACCATGTCTTTTTTTTATATTATTCTCACTATTTATTGGCGAATTTATTGAGCTTAGGAATGGTCACTGTTAATAAAGAGGAAAAGTAAGGCTTTATCCGATCCCAGCAGTTCACAAGTCTCTCCTGAGGTGGGTCACTGCGATGATCTTTTTAGTGTAATCAGTCAATCAGTCCTTAGGTGAGTGAATCAATCAGTGAATCGTGAGGTGAGTGAATTAATCAATCGTGAGGTAAGTGAATCAATCAATCAGTGAATCCTGAGGTGAATGAAATAGATTAGAGAGAGCAAAAAAACAAAAAGGCGTGTGTTTAAGTCGAAAGTGGCTGAGCTTAGAATAGTATGTGAGTATGGAAACAGTCCCTTCTTACAGCGGTGACTCAGAGGGAGGCTATAACAGACTTCATACGGTAAACCCGTGGCAGGGAAGGTTACACACACACACACACACACACACACACACACACACACACACAGAAAGAGAGAGAGAGAGAGAGAGAGAGTTGTGTATCCCTCACCCTCTCTCCCCGACTGATTTTATGTATGCCGTCTTTCTCTTTACCATCTTCCTCCCTCTCTCTTTACAGGTATGTTTGACTAAGGGGGTGACTCTAGCGAACCTCATATGGTGAACCTTTGGCAGTGGATGTTGTGGACAATGTTATCGTGGTGTCAGGCAGGAGGTACGTACTGGGCATCTGTTGGTTCTGTTGCCTTCCCTCACGTTTAGTTACTGATATTCTGTTTTCTTAGTTTCAGCCTGTCTCTGCACCTTTCTGTCTCTCGCTTTCCCTGACTCCATATCTCTGCTTGTATTTGGCTGTCTAGGGTTTTTCTTTGCTCTATTAGCTTTTCTTTCACTGAGAAATAGGATATACTGATCTCATTTACTTTTTTTTTATTGCTGTCATACGATCATACAAGTGGAAAGAACACCACCTTAGTTGGACCAAAATCGGAAGGTCTGTTGTTGGCCACTCAGTCCTTGTGTGTTGGATAATTCCTTTAAAATTGTTTGTCAGGATACACATTCCCCTTACATACAATCATACATGCATTAATACACAAATCCAAACACAAACACATACTTGCGTACACATTCAACGCTGGTATTATAGCTGATGCTTTTGGCATACGAGTAATATGGGAGTACGTCTGTATACCGTGGGAAACTGTGTGTGTGTGTGTGTGTGTGTGTGTGTGTGTGTGTGTGTGTGTGTCCATTAGTTTGATCTTAGCTATAATGACTGCTTTTCTTTGTGCCTTCTGTGTGTGTGTGTGTGTGTGTGTGTGTGTGTGTGTGTGTCCATTAGAGTTTGATCTTAGCTATAATGACTGCTTTTCTGTGTGTGTGTGTGTGTGTGTGTGTGTGTGTGTGTTTCATTATTTGTCGTCCAAGTACGCGGAATTTTAAGTGCTTGTGATCGAATGTTCGTATATTATCGTGACGGATGACTGTTTGGTACTTTTTTTTATTTTTTTTATTTTTTTCCCGTGGGAGGTGGAGCAACACAGAGGAACGTAGTGTGTATTGGGCAGGAACATTACTCATTATATAGTGTTTTATGTTTTTATGTTAATGGGTGTGTTTGGATTAGAGAGAGAGAGAGAGAGCGTGTGTGTGTGTGTGTGTGTGTGTGTGTGTGTGTGTGTGTGTGTGTGTGTGCTTGCGCAGTATGTAGGCATAGTTGTGTGTGTGAGTGTACTGTATGTGGACATTGTTCGTGGGTGAGTTCATACCGACATATGTGTGCGTGTGTGAACATGTATGTGGGCAAATGTGTGTGCGTGCCAGAGTGTGCGCAATCGAATCATACACCATCCAGACTAAGCAGCCAGAACCTCAAGGGAAGGGTGCATCACAAATTAGTCCTCCAGGCGCCTCGGTGGTTTGGTTGATTTCGCACTAGCCTCGTGTTTGGAGGGCACTCTTGACATGGGTTCGAGCCCCACTGAGTGCCACTGAGTGTGTGGGGTGGATGCTCACAGGCTAACGATTATCACTCCTCAACAATCAAATATACTTCTTACATCTGTCCACTTTCACTGTCTTCTGTGTTACCGCCTCTGCCTTGTATCTGTCCTACTCTTCGCCAAACCCCTTTTGACTTTACCACTTAATTAGCCCTTTCACCCTTACTCTCACCCACACTCACACCCTTACCCTTACCCTTACCTTTACCCTTACCTTTACCCTTACCCTTACCCTCACCCTTACCCTTACCGTCACCTTCATCCTCATCCTCACTTTTACCCTCATCCTCACCCTCATCTTCCTCCCAGCACCATATCTCTCTACCTCTTGTGCATTTCCCCTACTATAGTCGTTTTATCTTAACCTGGCTCCAGTTTTTTGTCATTTTGCCGCTGATTTCATGTAGCTTGGTATAAGAATGAAACAGAATCTTGCTCTGCATCCTTTCCCTAGCGCATTCTTACGACTGGCATCACATCCTATTTTAATCTATTATTACAACTTATTATTCTTGATGGAGAGATGACAACTTTAGGCCAGGTTAGAGTAAAATGGGGAAAGCTGTCAGGGTCTGTTCGTTGAGGCCCGTATTATAGAGGCTTTGGATGTTATAACACCTTTTCCTCAGTGATATACCTTACGTAATGCACCTCAAAAACTTGCTCTGTGTTATTCATGCAAGCAGTGCCTATATTAACACGGTATAATTAAATTTGACTGATTTCTTCTCCTCTAACAATCTGCTCTGTGCATACATTCATCCCACGAACCAAAATTCACCATATTCACCCTAACTCGAGTTTCCAAACCCCTCACACACCTACCAAGTATTTTATTACATCATCCCTGAGTGTAATTACATACAATTTCCACTTCCCCTTATTTCTCTTACTTAAACCTTCATCCGGTATCTGCACACTTTCACCCTACTGTACATGCCTCGACTCTCCTGATTCACCCTAACTCGACATCTCGCACCCTCATCCACCCAGCAAGTGTTTTATTACAGCATCCTACGGTATAATTAACCACGATAGACTTGCTTTATGAGGCTCAGGGATGGCAGGTTGATTTATAAACCCTCCTAAGCTTGCGTTGTCCATAAGAGTGCTTGTATGTACAGTGGAAGAAGCAATTATCTTCCCAGTCCTGTCTGATGAATATTTATAACTAGTGAAATGCATTGAAAACCCCTATCTCTGCTAGTGAGTGTTTCATGTGGTTCGATTTTTCCGCCATGTATTCGTCAGGCTTGGGAAGATACTCGTGTCTGTGTACAATCGTATGCAAAAGGTCGCATACATTTCTCTGTCGGCTGTGGTAATGGAGTTTTTTCTAGAACTACTTTTATGTGACAGGAATATGAAGCAAACAGCAGAAGTGATTGAGAAGGAAGGGTAATCGCTGT
>NC_137034.1:1232500-1355000 GCF_032717465.1 Coenobita brevimanus
TAGTGGTAGACGAAGAAAAAGTAGAAGATGGAAAGGAAGAGAAAGAAGAAGAGGAAGAGGGAGAGGGAGGAGGAGGAGAAGAACAAAGGTTAACCAGTGCTGTGTAAAATTAACGCTTTCTGTCTCTCAGCATCATTATAATAATAACTGAGAACAGCAAATCAGCCGTACAAATATCCACAGAACCAATCCCAGCGGGCCAATCTTGAGGTGTTGCCTTGAGACGCGTGGCTATCACATATCCCCAGGCAGTCTCCGGAGCCTTGTGTTACCCGCCGCGTTTTTCTGTTTCTGGATGTGGGGTCGCGATAACAAGCCCCAGTCCAGGTGGCAGGTGATAATACGCTCGGGTTTCGGGTAGCTGAGAGGCTGAGGGGTCATATCAGTCGGACCGTCGGGGAAGAGAAGATATCATTGACGTTTCTTCATAGGTAGCAACCCGCCCTTCTCACGTGCCATTTTACTGCGTTCTCTTCAGCACTTTAATACCTTCTCTTCAGCACCTTAAAACCTTCCCTTAAGTACTTTAATACCGTGTCATCAGCACTTAATACCTTCTCTTCTGCACTTTAATACCTTCACCGATATACCTCTTTACTATATTTTTCTCACCTTAACTTGATCCAGATTTTAGTCCTTTTGTAACATATACATCTCGGTGAAAAAAAAAACAAAAAAGTACTACGGCTCTACTTCTTTCCATACCACTGCTTCGGAATTAACATCATATTTTACTGGTAGTCTATCGTCAGAACTCAGCATTTAAGACAGAGAGACGGCAGTTTAGGGAAAGACACAGTGAAAAGACGATAGATTCTGTTCATCATCGTGCCATTTTTCCTTCTCCTGTTCACCAGCGTACAATAATTTTACTTCTTTCTATTGCCACACGCGTCACTTTACTGCCTTTTCTTTATTGACGTGCTGCTTTGCTGTACTTTCTCCACTTTAGCTTGGCCCACATTTTTGCCTTTGTGGCATATTTCACATACCGGTAGTTCAGTTGCAGAACAGTGTATTGCTACCGCTCCACTTCGCCTTCATAGTACTTCCTCGTGAGAAGCATCACATTCTAGTGTTAATCTATTGTTATAACTGTGCATTCAGGATCGAGAGATGGCAATTTTGGGCTAAGTTATGGTAAGGAAAGTGTAGCATCGTTTCACCGAAGTATAAAGCCGTGATCCAGAACACTATTTGCTGTAAGTGTTCTTTCCTAGATGTAATAACTTCGTCTGGTGGTGGAAATAAAAACGCATAATCGTGCTTAAAGGGTTATTGGAAACTGTTTCTTTCTCATTCTATAGTAAATCTTGTTTCTTTCTTTCTGTAATAAAAAGTTTCCTCTAATTTGAATATACACTTGTGCGGATGGGAAGAGTAAAATGAAAGCAACGCCATCGTCGTGAAAGAATGAACCGATAAATTATAATTGCATATTGAAACTGTTCATTATGTTAATACAGTAGTTTCAATGCTACCTCTCAATTCTCATAAACATAATTTTTTCCTTACGTATTCGACTCTTGACATCCTATAGCGCGTTTACTCTGACTTGGCAAAGATCCTTAAGCTCTTTTGGCTCTGTTGGTGGCCAGGTGTAGTAGTATTGGCGGGCGGACTTGACTAGTAACCAAGGAGACTCAGCCCTACCTCATAACTAAGGGTAGTCGAGTTTCATGCAGCCACGACTTAGTATTTCAGATGTGGGATTGGTCCAGTTCCCTTAGATGAAAACATATCGAGTATAATCAGTTTGTTTATGACACTGTGAAATGTATTATGTTCTTAACCTTTATTTCACGCAGCTCAGACACGTAGATTGGACAAACTTTATATATTTTTTCTGCTATAGTACAAGAGTCGATTTTAATAAGGTGATAAAAGAACTTCTGTGTATTTAATTCAAGTTTATGATACCCTTGAACACTCTGGGAAAGAAGAAGCTACATGTAAGAATAATTAGTTCAGGCCTTCACTAATATCTCCTAACGTCTCACTTGGCATAAATTGCTTCCCATTTGAAGATTATATGATATCAGTGTTGTGTCGTCCATCTACGCTGTCTTCCCCGGCTTCCACATGCTTTTGCAAATCTTACTGTTAATTCTCATAGTACATTTTTTTTTTTTCAGTCAGTTCAAGTTGTCCACCGATTCGCCAAATTTCTTACTGCGGATTAGTGGCCTAGTGGTAGAGTTGTCAAGTGGTGATTTCAGGACCCAAAGTTGAGTCCCAGTTTAGGCTGAGTTTAGGCTGATTGAGTTTAGGTTGAGTTTAGACTGAGTTTAGGCTGTGTTTAGGTTGAGATTATGTTGAGATTAGGTAGATATTAGGTTAACTTTACGCTCAGCTGCTGAATTCAGTAAAACAGACTTACACTTCTTTTAATATTACCCTGTTTATCAACATCTTCATTTTATTAATACTTTTATAAATGTCGTATTTGAGAGGTCACGAAACTACATAATAGGCAGTGGATTGTAACCAACAGGACTAGATATCAGTATGGAGAAAAAGCGTTGCGAGGGGCAGTAGGTGTGTGTGCTCTGTTTATCTGTCTGTCTGTCTGTCTCTCTGTCTCTCTGTCTCTCTCTCTCTCTCTCTCTCTCTCTCTCTCTCTCTCTCTCTCTCTCTCTCTCTCAGCAAATACCTTCAGAATTCCAACTCCTCGAAGCAAGCGTGGCATATCGTACACTTTCACCAATCACCCGGTAATGCTGGTTTATGACACGGGAATATTTGGTCGCAGCTCAGGTCGTGTGTCAGGCCAGGAGGGTACAAATTAGTCGCCTAGTAAGATAAAAAGAAATGGCTGTTTGTTGGGAACACAGTCGGCGCCCCCTCTGGTTAATGAATGTTGCCAATAGCGGGTGAATTATCTTATTTACCGTGACCCCAGCTGCTAGCGCCGGCAAATACCAAGTTAACTGTGTGTAAACTGCAGCCTGGCGCCCCCGGGGGTCTGGGGGAGAGAGAGGGGAGGGTAGTTAAAGGGGGGATGCTGGGGAGTGGAGGGCTAGGGAGGGGAGAGAAGCAGGGGGACGTTTGGTAGAGGAGAGGAGGGGAAGTGGGGCAATGCTTGGGAGAGGTTGGGAGGGCTGAAGAGTAGGTGAGTTGGGGAGAGGAGGGGAGTTGGGGGAGATGCCGGAGAGTGGATGGGTAGGGGACTGAGAGTAGGTGTGGAGGGCAGAGGGGAGGAGCTTGGGGTTGCTGCCTGCGATGAGATGGAAAGGAGGGAGGGGAGTTGTGGCCTGCGATGGGTTGGGAAGTTGGGAAAGATGGAAAGTAGGGGTGGCTTGGGAATGGGGAGGGAGCCTGAAGAGTGAGAGGGGGGTGTTGGGTATGCTGGGGACTTTTTTTTCTTTTTTTTACGGAATGATTAAAAAAACGCATTTTCTTTATACACGTGTAATATCTCACATGAAGACAATCAAGTATGTAAACAGCAAGTAGTGTATCAGGATTGGCAGTATATATTAATCCCTGAGCCCTAACTGGCAATCATATCCTTCACTCTGTCTAACTCTAAGCGAATTTACTCACCACTGGAAAAACTCAGATATCTTAAGGGTAAAAAAAATATATATATATATAAAAGGCTGCACCAAATCTCGATAAACCAGTGGAGTGCGCAATTACCCGTCCTAGGAGCCTTCTTGGTGCGCAAATCTGAAGTGTAGATATCTTTGGCACAATATGAACTGTATCTCACATCCCACGCGTAACAAAAGAGAAAATGGGGCTCTAGTTTACAGATAGTTTGGTGGTAGATGTTTACTGATCATTAAGAAACGTTTGTATTTACCTCCACATAACCGCTTTGCATAACTATATTGCAAATCGTATGTGTAAGTTATGGAACGAGGGTCGGGACGCCTTCTGCTCAATATCTTTTTTTTTTTTTTTCACATGCTATACGGTACTCTAAGGGTTTATAATTTACCCTACGTCAGGCATAAATCACAGTGAACCACCGTCATTTGGCTTGTGACTCCGATTATATATGCACTTTTTGCTGGCTGGGGTGCACTACTGGGGTGACGGTGAGTGGTGGGGAGAAGAGGTGAGTGGGTGGAAGAGGGCAAGGGGTTAGAGAGGGAGTATGGAAGAGAAAGAGGAAGAGGAAGAACTGCTACAGGGAAATGGAAGAGGAAAGGTGGAGGAAAAGGAAGAGAGAGAGAGAGAGAGAGAGAGAGAGAGAGAGAGAGGAGGGGGCAGGGGATGATAAAAAGGAGGGAAGGGGAGGAGATACAATGAGGGGAGATAGATGGAGAGTGAGGGGGGGGATGGAGAAATGGGGGGAGGGAAGGGGAAGTAAAATGGAGTGGAGAAGGATGGAAGAAGAGGGGATGGAAGAGGGGGAAGAAGGGCTGCATAGGAGAGATGAAAGAAGAGAAGAGGGGAAGAGGCATAATAGAGACAGAGGGAGGAATGCGACGGGAATGTGAGAGTGAGTGAAAGTATAAAGATACAGGAGGGGAGCAAGGAGGTTAAGAGAGGGTGAAAGGACGAGGAGATGAGAAGTGAGGGAGGGAAAGGAAGGAGAGGTTGGGGCTACGGAAGGAGAGAGGGAGGGAGCGGGAAATGATATAGGTGGAGGAAGGGGGGAGGGAAAAAGTGGCGTCGGAGAGAAGGAAGAGGAGGAAGGAGAGGGAATGGTGAGGGGATGGGTGATGGGGATGGTGGGAATAGGAGGTAGTCGCGAGGTGTATGAGAGTAGTGGGAGAGAGGGGAAGGGAAGAGTGATGAGGAAGAGAGAGAGGGTAAGAAGGAGAAGAAGGTTGGAGGGGATGAGTGCGGGAGGGAGAGGGGGAGAGTAGTGAGGGAAAAAGCAGGGGGGGAGAGGGGGAGAGTGAGAGAAAGGACAGGAGGGAGAGAGGGGGAAGAACGAATGGTCAAAAGATAGGGAGAAGGAAGAGAAGAGGAGAAGGAAGAAGGAAGAGTGGTGTGGGAGAGAGGGAAGGAGGAGGAGGGGGGGGAGTCTGGCGGGCGAGAAAGAAGAGAAGGAAGAGAGGCAGAAGTATGGTAAGTGGAGAGAGAGAGAGAGAGAGAGAGAGAGATGGGGGGGACAGGGAGGGGGTCAGGACACAGCTGGCAGGCGGCTCCTTGTCCTCACTAAATAACCTCTTCATTTTTATTCATACATTCTTTACAGCAATCTAATATTGAACAAAAAATCGAATGCTGCAAGACAGTAATTGAACACGATTTGCAAGACACCATAAACGACAGTAAATAATCCCTCTGTTCATCGATTTCCTAATATTTGAGTGTCTAGATTGCTACATGAACAGATGGCTAATTTATCAGTACATGTTATGATTAATTTTTTTTATGTGGCAGTAATGTTGATGATGTAGAATTTCGGCTTAAGGTTCGTCATCATCATCATCATCATGCAGAGTGACGAGAGCAAGTTGACATTAAATTAGTGGTAGTCGACTGATGATGAGGTAGAACTGGAATAATAAGTGAATGAATGCGTGCTGGAGGTGGACTTAGAGGTGAGTGTGTATTGATAAGTGGAGTGACGAGAGCGAGATGAATGCGCCTGGAGGTGGATTAACAAGAAGAAACTGATAGAGTGGTGAGAGTGGATGATGAAGTTTGTGTGGAGCGACCAGAGAGATGCGATGGTGAGTGGAGGTGGACTAACAAGTGGAGTGATGAGGATGAATTGAGAGTGGAGTGGAGACTGCATAACAGGAGAGAACCGATACTCAAGTGGATTTTAAGTGATAAGAGTGAGGTGAGCGTGGGGTGGATTGGCACACAGGACTGAAATGATTAATATAAACCTAGAGTGGCATGGGTGAGTTCAGGGTGGAGTGAGGGTGGACTAAGTGGAGAGAAGTGATGATGAAGCTGTTGCTGAATGACGAGACTGAGTGGAGGGCGTAGTGGAAGCGTCTGTTTGGAGGGGGGATCAGTAGGAAGTGGAAGAGGGGTGCAGGTAAGAGTGGGTGCATCAGAGTTAAGTGCATAATGGAACTGGAGCGATAAGAATGAGTTATTGTTGTGAGAGCATGAGTGGGTTGATGGTAGAGTGAAGGTTGCTGTGGGAGCATGAGTGGATTGATGGTAGAGTGAAGGTGGATCTATAAGCTGATGATCAGAAAGTGGGGAGACCAGAGTGTTGAGTTGAGTGGAGTCGACTGACAAGAGCAAATTGATGAAGGAGCGAAGAGTGACTAACCAAACCAAATTGAATAGGAAATGGGTGTGAAGTGGCTGATGGTTGATGGTAGGTGGTTAAAAAGAGCAAATATATGGCAGAGTGAACATGAACTAAGAAAACCAAATTGAAGATGAAGCAAATTTAGAACGAAACGATTGAATTGAGGGTGGGGTGGAGATGGATTAACGAGGGATAACTAAAGACTATTTGGATTTGGAGTGACAGGAATAAGTAGAGTGCCTTGTGGAGGTGACCCTGTTGAAGGAGAGTTAAGGAGATGTGGAAAATTGGTACATTGGACTGGTGTGAGTTGATGGTAGAAGAATATGAGTGGATTGATGAAGAAATGGATGTGGCGTGACAAGAGTTGAGGGTGCGGTGGAGATGGACTGACTGGGCAGAAATAATGAAGAATGAAAAGAGTGAGTAGAGTATGTTATGGAGCGATTAACAAATGGAAGTGAAATGACAAGTAATCCGAGGGTGGAGCGAAGGTGGAGTAACAGGAGAGAAGTGATGATAAAGTGGATTATGATTGATAGAATGAGTAGAGTGCGTGGTGGAGGTTGCTGTTTGAGGTTGGGGTGGTTACGGAGAAGGTGGAAGAGGGGAACGATGATAAAGTGAATGTAGAGTGACAAGGGTGCGTTGAGTGCGTGGTGGAGGTGGGTGTGTGGGTGGGGGGGAGGGGGTTAAGGAGGAGGGGTAAGAGGGATACAGGTAACAATGGACGCATCAGGCCCGGCACTCACACCTGCCCGCATAATATAATGGTGCCTCTGTTCACACCCCTGCCATGGATTAGAAGAACCCTTTGTGTGTGTGTGTGTGTGTGTGTGTGTGTGTGTGTGTGTGTGTGTGTGTGTGTGTGTGTGTGGGTGCTTGGGAGGCTCTCATCTCACTCTCCCTTAACCAGCTTTATTACGATGTTTTATTCTTACTACTGCCAGACGATTTTATTCAACTTAATGCTTCACACGGTGCCTCACTGTCCCAGCTTTATTTTCCCATCTGTTGTGCTGGGAGAGGACAAGATGTACACTCTTTTTAAGTTCCAAACCGATAATGATGTCCTTCATCTCATAGAATTAGATATCATAGTCGTTGTTTTCGCCGTATCAAGCCTCGAAGGACTATTAGGTCAGGTCTTAATTTCTTTCCTCCTTTTCTCTTTTACTCTGTTTTGGTCTCCTTCAGACCATTGCATTTACATGAGGACAGACCTCTCGTAGTGAAGGGGTTTATGAATTCTACTGTACGGTACTGTATATCCCTTTCTCTATTTTGAAGTTTTTAAGTTGTTCCTAAACACACACACACACACACACACACACACACACACACACACACACACACACACACACACACACACACACACACACACACACACACACACACACACACACACACACACACACACACGAGGAACGAAACAAACACAGAAATTATCTCTGGGTAAAGAGGTACTAGAAGCCATTTTTCACCAAATTCATTTTCTGGAGTTGGCTGTGGATGAAGTGGTTCACGACTAAAATTCACAAAGAACCTTACGATCGATTCCTCGTCGTAACTAAGATGTGTTTTTTCCAGTAAGAAGAAGAGACATGGGAAGAGTCCTGAGTTTCCTTTCCTTATTCTTCGCGAAAAAAAAGGAAAAAATTAATTTACGATATATATTAGTTTTACATAATTTGACGAAGATCCCTAATAATTTTCTGCTTAATTGACAACTTAGTGAAATTAGTGAGAAGGTTTAATTTGACAATTAACTAAGGCTCACCTGTAATCCTGCCAACACAATTTGTCATTCACGATTCAGTAGCCTAGTACCGTCAGGTGAAAGCAAATCAAGTATTATTGCAACAAGACAGTGAACGTGAATGTACTCAGTTAAGAGACAAGTAGACCAAATATTGTACAACAGGGAACGTAAATGTACTATACCAATGATAATTACAACAAGGCAGTGAACGTAAATGTATGGCGTTCATTTCGTCGTTTTCGTCCTCATTATCCGTACAGTAAGAGAGGACCTTTTTCTCTCTCTCTCATTACTACTTCCTATGTTGGTTTATAATTAGTCTATCTTCTCACCTTCGTATTTTTAAAGTCTGTTCAAAAAAATATTTCGAAAACTATGGTAATTAGGGAGCCCTTGAAAGTTTTATGTGTCAGTGAGGATGATGGAAAAAGATAAAAAATAGACATCTGTGAGGAAAGGAAGATAATTAGGATACAGGGAATATAAGACTCGTGAGATTTAGGCATAAAATATAAAGGGACCATTTGGATATACCTGTACACAGAAAATAATAGCCTGATGTTATCCTTGAACTAGTAAAGGCCATCCGTAAGTTGAATAAAACCGTGTGGGGGAAGCAAGTGGTAGTAATGATGATGATGATGATGATAATAATAATAATAATAATAATAATAATAATAATAATGGTGATGATGATGATGATAATGGTGATTGTGATCATGATGGTGGTGGTGCTGATGGTGATGATAATGATGATGATGGTGATGATGATGATGATGATGATGGTGATGATAACGATACTGATGATGAAAATAATAGAGGTATTAGTTATTGGAGTTAGTGATTTTGTCTTACTGTCACCAGACGATTTTATTCAGGTGGTAGGAACGCGTCATTGTCAATTAATAAAACGTAGAAGCAATGATAGTGTTAGTTCTAATAACATAATAGTACACATTCGAGGTAATATTAGTTTTGGAAGACAGGCAGTGGGCATATATTGAAGAGGGGAGTCGCAAGGTATAAGGGTGAAGGAAGGAGAGACTGTGTTGGCGTGAGGTCATTCATACCAGCTTTGTTAAGTCGACACAGTTTTTTCCGGCCTTGTGTACTCCAGAGACACTCATCTAAGGGCCTGGAGCTTTGTCGGGCCCACCAAAGGATGTAGAGATAGCCAGGCCTCTGAGATTTTTTTTTAAGGTAGGGGAGGTAGAGAGGAGATCAAGATTGTAAGAGAAAGGGAGGGAGAGGAAGCCCCCCCTCGCTAACAAGCTTTTATCCTCTTGTTTTGATACAGAGAAGATGTAAATTAACGTAGCGTAGGACGAAAAAGAAAAGCTAAAAAAAGGGGAGCTTGAAAGGCCTTAGTTTCATTATAGCCTGAGCCTCTTTTTTTAGGTCAAGTAGTGAATGGTTCGCTGTAAAGGCCTTCCCTAGTCTTTGGTCTCCGCTAAAGGGCTTTTGTTAGAATTCCCAGAACTGAGAGGATCTAAGGTAGAGCGGCCCGAGTCTACAGTACTCTTGACCACCTCGTCCTCCCCTCCTCTCCCTCCCCTCACGTTCCCCCCCTCTCTTCCCTCCCTTTCCCCCCTCTCTCCCCCTCACATTCCCCCCTCTCTCCCCCTCACATTCCCCCCTCTTTCTCCTTTTCCCCTCTACCCAACTCCCCTCTTCAGTCCCTCACATTTCCCTTTACCCCATCGTCCATCCCTCACATTCCCCCTCCCTCCTCTTCTATCCTCATATTCTCCCCTCCCCCTTCTCCTATCCCTCAAATTCCCCTTGTCCCTCTTCCATCCCTCATTTTTCCCCCTCCTCGTCACTTTCTTCCCTTTCCCCTCACATTCCCCCCTCTCTTCTCTCACTATCCTCCCTGCCTCCAATCATTCCTTACATTTCCTCCTTTCTATTCCCCCTTCCTCTCAACCCCTATCTCCCCTTCCCTCCCTCATATTCCCCTCTCTCACCACCCTGCCTCTATACCACTAACGTGTCTTCTCTCCCTCACATTGGCCTCACTTCCCCCTCCCCTCCCTGCATTTCCAACCCCTCTCCCTCACATTCCCATCTCCCACCTCCTTTCCTGACCCTCACAATCCCATATCTCCCCTCCCTTCCCCTTTTCCTCTTTCCCTCCTTTCTTCCAATGTACTTCTGCCCCTTCTCCCATCCCTTATGTTACCCTTTCTTCCTTCCCGTCCCCTCTACCTCTATCCTTCTGCCATCCTTCACATTCCCCTCTATTCCCTCCCTTCCCTTCTACTTCTATCCCGTTTCCCATCCCTTACATTCCCCCTCCCATACCACACATTCCCCTCTCTCCCCTCCTCTTCTCATCTACACCTATCCCGTCTCCCATCCTTCACATTCCCCTCTCCCTCTCCCTCGACACCCTCTCCTCTCCACCCCCCACCCCTCTGCGCCCTCTCCCCTTCATCACCCACCAACTTCGGGGAACACGGGCGTCATCTAAACGATTTTTTCTGCCTCAACTGGATATCGATATGAGGTGGGGGTGGAGGGGAAGGTACCTTAGTCTCAGCACCTGTATGGGTAAATCGATAAACAGTGTATGGCAGAAATTCACTACATAATCTACTGCAGGTGTTTTTAAGCTCAGTCCTGCGATGGTCTGTTTATATTTTGATCATGGCTTCTTTAGACGACGTTATTCTTAGCAAAGGGCATCTGTTAAATGAAACGACAGCTTAATCTAACCTTCCCCTGTATAAAAACTCTCCCCTAAGCTTGTGTAGGTACGAGTCAACTTTAAGACATATTTGTAGTGAAGGAGTTAGTGAGGATATAACAGTACTGACCTCTTATATCACCTCATAACCACACTTTCAGTAGGCTATTTGGGTATGATTCTTCCGTCTAAACATTTCACGGTGCTTTGAAATCAGTCACTTCTAGCTGGAGTCAATTTAGGGGAAGCAGTCGTTACTTATAATAGAATCCTTATTACACTGGTGCTTTAGAGGGACGCCTGTATGTGGTAGCATTAATATAACCAGGCGACTCAACTGACTGGTTATGCAAACGGCCCTCAACTCTCAACCTATCACTCAAAAAGAGGATGGTGGGCTGCAGAAGAGAGGCAACTTCATCCTGCAGTCCACTGGGTTCATATTTCACATGAACCTGGGGCTACAATGACTACTACTACTGCTACTACTATACTACTACTACTTACACTAACGAGCACGAGGACCATTCTTCACGACATAAGGGGCTTCTGTAGCACCTCTGCCTTGCCACTGTCTCAGCACTTGTTGGGAATAAATCAATGATGGTCCTTCGGTTTAAGTGCCTGGGGAATCACCACACTTTACGCTGTCACTTTTTCTACACTGATGAAAGATTTTTTTTTTTACTTTAGGAAGGCAGACTCCTGCAAAAATCGCAGTAAAGATAGCAAGATCTTTTCTGTGTTTCATGTTAGCCACACGTTAATGATCAGAGTACGTTTGCCTTTACATTCAATATTCAGTTGGGCAAAGTAAAGCTCTCTTCAGATTACGATAAAGGCAGCAAGATCTTCCTCGTATTTCAGCGTAGTCACTCGTTAATACTTCTTTTACCTCCTTACGTCATTCGTCCAAGCATACGTATTTTTAATCAGGGAAGAAGAGCTGCATACAAATAAGGATAACAAGAGCTATCATAATTTCATCTTTCCCTAGTGTCTTAATCACGGCCTTATAGTTAGTGTACTGCCATATGCCCCCCATCCAGACAATACAGACTTCAGTCAGATTGGCAGAGCTCCATACAGAATAAGATAAGTTTAACAAAATTTGTCGCGTATTTCACCATACCGAAGCGTCATGGTTAGAGGCTGGGTTTTAATACGTATTTCTTCCAAACGTGCGGTACGTATAATAAGGAAAGTAGAGCTCCGTAGAGATTGAAATATGGACAACAAAAGCCATCCTGCGTTTCATCTTCCCCTGGCGTCTTAGTCACAGGCTGATGTTATTCCAAGACGAGAAGCCAAACCATTCGACTTCTTAGACAAGGGAGGCGCATCAGAGGGGGGCAGAACAGACTGAAATCTTTTATATTATTTATGTGTCTTCCCCTCTATCAGGCCGGGTCCCCTTCCCTCATTTTATTATACGCAGGGTCAGCCCGAGGGTGAGCCGGAACAGAGGGGAGACTACGGTAATCATCATCCCCGTCTCCCCCCTTCTCCCTTTTGTTTCAGGGAGTATTTGGCTCTACGCTCCCCTCCCTGAGCTTTCGCCTGCCTGTGAAAGAAAGACACTGTTCATCCTTGGATCTTTGGTCAGCGTTGTGAAGGGAAGCAAGCTGCGATAGTCTTCATCCCCCTCCTCCTTTTGCCTCAGGGAATATTTGGCTTTATGCTCCCCACACCTAGCTCTCTCCTACTTGTGAAAGAAAAACGCTGTTTATACTTGGGAATATACGGTCAAACATTGCGAAAACGAAAGAAACTACGGTAATCATCATTCCCCTTCCCCTTTCCTTTTTATTTTAGAGAATATTTGGCTTACGCTCCTCACCCTGCGCTCTCTCTCCTGTCTGCTGAGAGGAGTGAGAGGCAGTCACTGTTCATACATAGGAAATTAACGGCCAAATATTGTGGAAAAAGAGAGAAGCTGACTACGGTAATCGTCATCACCTCGCCTCTTCCTTTAGTTTCAAGGGATATTAGACTACGCTTATCACCCCTTCTCTCCTAAAAGAGCAGTAGAGCATCACTGTTCATACTGAGGAAACAGAATCAAACGCTGTGATAAGAGAGTGGAACTGCGGTAATCATCAACCTCCCATTCCTCTTTCTATTATTTTAGGAAGTACAATATTTTGCCCTGTGCTCCTCGCCCCGACTCCGTCCTGTATACTGTAAGGGAGCGAGAGGAAGTCACTCATGTTTTTTTGTTTTTTAAAGTTTATGACCGTGCTGAGTATGGACAAAGTTATAACCTTTACATTGTAAGATGTAGTTAGGTGTAACCAAAACCATGACAGCCTACAGTACATCATGCCGCAGTCAAATACAACAAAAAGATAGATACAACACAAAAATCATTCCTCGGTAAGATACAGCCAAAGTCATGACAAAGTTACATTTGTATGATGTCATCGTTGGATATAACTAAACTGATGATAAAGTTGCCACAGCCATATCATTTCGTCGACAGATTTATCATAAAAGTTACAGCATATACACCATTCCTCAATCAGATAACTAGAGTAATGATGAAGGTCCAACAGTCAAACCATTTCATAGGCAGATATATCATGACAGTTACAGCACATACCTCATACCTTAGTCACATATCACTAGAATAATGACAGAGTTCCAGCCGTCACATTATTTCATAGGTACATAGCTGCAGCACACACACATCATGCCTCAGTCAGATAATCACACACAACCAAAGTCAAGACAGAGTTACAACAACGCAATCACTCAGGAACATAAGAAAAGAGGAGCTAATTTCCCTTGGCCACAGGAAACTTGGAAAACATCTTGAAAAACATCTGAAATTCCCGGAGAAATTTGTCCTCTCCTCCCGACCACCGCACGACCATATTAGCCATGATCAAAGAAAAGTTGGGCCGCCGAGATAAAGGGACGCGGGGTCTGGCCTCGTTATGTCGTCCTCGCTAATCCACATATAGGGACGAAAGACTTGCACTCGTATGTATAAACTGTCTTGAGTCTAAACTGTTTGTAAGATGGATATTATGGTTATATTCATTCATACAGCTGACACACACTTTAAGGTTAATTTAAGAAGGATAGTAAGTTGAAATACACGACAAATTGATTTTTGATAAAATTAATAAGCGAACTTTTGTCGCGTAGAAAGGGGCTGTGATTCTTGTGTGTGTGTGTGTGTGTGTGTGTGTGTGTGTGTGTGTGTGTGCGCGCGTGCGTGCTTCCACCCGAGGATTTTCTTTCTGTGATATTTTGACTAATGCCAAACATTTATATTTTGCCTATGCTAGACTCTTCGAAGTGAAAGTGTTAAAAAATAAATTAATCTCAGTATCTCCATATACAAACGTGGTGTGAAAAAACAAGAATGCATTGGATTCGAGCGGAAGACTGCGCTAAAGATGGCAAGATTTCGTAAGACGTTTAAAGTGTGCCGTGTGAAGTGTGTTGGTGCGGAGGATAAGGTCTGGAGTATGACTTGAATATGACAGTGTGGGTGGATGTGTGGAGTGTGACGTGTAAACTGTGTGTGTGACATGGAGTTTGAGATAGTTTGTGAGGTGTGGCGTGCGCATGTGACGTGTGTAGTGTGGTGTGTGGAATGGGAAGTGTGCTGTAGTGTGACGGTGTGGATGATGTTTGGAGTGTGACGTTTGGAGGGTGACATATTGGAGTGTGGCTGTGTAGGTGACTGTGGAGTGTGACGATGTGGGATGTGGATGACGTGTTGAGTGTGAGGGTGGAGTGTGACGGTGGTGTGACTGTGCGTGGATGTGTGGCGTGTGAGGGTGGTTTGTGACGTGTGGAGTGTGGCGTATGAAATATGACGGTGTGAGTGGATGTGAAGAGTGTGACGTGTGGAGTGTGGCGTATGAAATATGACGGTGTGAGTGGATGTGAAGAGTGTGACGTGTGGAGTGTGACGGTGTTGAGTGTGACGATGTGGGTGACATGTGGAGTGTGTGGCGGTGTGTGTGACGTGTGGAGTGTGACGCTGGCCACTCATTACCAGCCTCTGCCTCGGCAGTGTGGATGATGGATGAGGTCAAACTGGGTACCACTTTTGGGTCATGACACACCTTCTCACTGACCCCCTCATACTTCACTTATACTCCCTAATACTTCACTTATACTCCCTCATACTTCACTTATACTCCCTCATACTCGACTTATACTCCCTCATACTTCACTTATACTCCTTCATACTTCACTTATACTCCCCCCTACTTCATTTATACTCCCTCATACTTCACTTAAACTCCCTCATACTTCACTTATTCACCCTCATACTCCACTTATGCTCCCTCATATTCCATAATACCCCATGTACTTCTTTTACACCCTCTCATACTCCACGTGTATTCCCTCACACTTCACTTATACTCCCTTATACTCCACTTATACTCCCTCATACTCCACTTATACTCTCCTTATACTCCCTCATACTTCACTTACACTCCCTCATCACTTACACTTCATCATCCCTCCCTCATGCTCCTTATATACTCTCACATATCCCATTTACACACCTTTCAGTACTTCCCTCTACACTTTGAGTAAAATTTCATGTCTTTGTAAATATTCCCTTCTCCCTACCACACCCAACCACATCAGATTACTTTATTTTGCACTGAGTTAGACCCCTGCATAACTAAATTCTCCCCCTGTTATTCTCACCTACTTCTAACCACACCCAGTCAGTTGGGATGAGGAGTTTTATTTTTTTCTACTCCTTGTGTCTCTTAGAATAATATCTGTTGAAGTGATTTGGTAAGGAATAAGTGCTACAGACTGAGATGATTATTGGGTCATCTCTGCCTCCTCAAGTCTACAGTCCTCCTTATATTCTTGCTGGTTTTGTTGTGTTGGTTCTCTCTCTCACTTCCTCCCCCCCCCTCTCTCTCTCTATCTCTCTCTCTGTCTCTCTCTCTCTCTCTCTCTTTCTCTCTGGCACTTCGTCCTTTTTATATACTCTATTAGACTGTCGCCTATTCCTTCTTGCTGCTTTATCCTACTCTTAGCACCACCCAGCCACTTAAAATCTTATATATATATTTTTGTAATTAGATTACTCCTTAAGACTCTTATATACTGGTACCCGTACACTTATTTTCTCTCCTTTGCTAACATCGTCAGTCTTTATTTCTTCCTCCTCTCATTGAATTCACAATTTTTTCTCACCTTGCTGTTCTCTCCCACTCAAAGCTTCAGCCAATCTTATTATTTATTTATTTTATTTACCTGTTTTTGTTCTCACTTATTTTTCTCACTACAGCTGTGCTACGTTCTTCTCCCTTACATCTCGAGTCAGGGTATTTTTTTTTATGTATTTATTTATCTGTCTATTTATCTCTATGTATCTCTATGTAATCTGTCTTTTTATCTCACTATATATTTATTTGTTTGTTCTGTACTTCCTCGGATTCATACTTTAATCGTTTTCTCTGTCTGTTGCTGTATTCTTTCTCGCTCCTCACCACACCCAGCCCGCATCTCTCCATTCACAGCCACACCCGGCCACACCCTGCTTCCAAGTGCCCCCTTTTGCCATTAAATACGTCAGTGGTGGAGAGGGACTCCTTCATGTGGTGGCACTGATATAGCCGCTTGGTGAAGCTGCCTGGTGACTCCTCGCCCTCCCTATCCCCGAGAAGGAGGATAGCAGACTGCAGGGAAAGGGAATCTCCAGCCTTCAGTCCACTGGGTTCACGTTACAGATGAACCTGGAGACACAGTAACAACTTAATACATCCATTCTGCCCATTGGCTCTGTAACTGAGGCTCGTAATCTCATTGCATGTGAATTTTTTAACACCTGTTCCTTAGCTATTCATTTTGCACAGATAGTTTAACACGCTCTCGGTTGGGTTAGCTCTTGCATCTTGTTCCGGCCAGCACTAGATGATTTGATTCAATTCAGTGTGTGATTATGTGGAACCTGAGTGTGTTAATAGTCTCCATCAACCCTCCCATAGTCAGAACAATTTAAGTACTATTTTTCATTCAACCTCGCACAAGACTATTTTGTATGACTGAGCCGAAGTCACTACATGAGTTTAATTTCATATCCTACGGCTGTTGTTGTTATTGTGTTGTTGTGTTATTGCTGTGTTGTTATTATTATTATTGTTATTGTTGTTAATGTTGTTATTATTGTTGTTGTGTTACTATTGTGTAATTATTGTTGCTCTACCCCGTCTATCTGGCCGAACAAACCCATCGACCACAAGCAAGCAGCCGCCTTCCTGTGGCGACTCATCAAGGTCGGAACAGGGTCCTTCTCCCTGGTGAGGTGCCGGGAAAATGTTTACTAAGGTCGTGATATAATCCGTCGTAGTGTTAAATATTATAGAATGTTCATGCAGAAGAATATAAAGGTAGATATGCAAGAATAATTCGCTGAGGAGGAGGCGTTACGGGGTCTCCTGTGTCAGCGAGAACACGGCTTATGTCTTGCCTCGCCATTGTCCTGCCAAACCTCGGTGTAAGATTTTTTCCATGCCTTAATCTCTTACTCTGCTTCCTGGTGATGGAGTGTGGTGCTTCCTATATCAAAGAAAAAATGTCTGTATCTTGGGTAATCATTATCATCTTGACTGTTAACATCATCGTCATCGTCATCGTCGTCATCATCATCATCATCATCATCATCATCATCATCATCATCATCATCATCATAATTCTCCTCCTCCTCCTCCTCCTCCTCCTCCTCATAGTGTGTGAATCTTTGCCAATTTTTCCCACTCTGGCGTCTTGGTTGTCAGTCTGTTCGCTACAAATCTGCCAGTTTTGGCGAAAATGAACCTGCTTCACTGTAACGTCTGATAACTCAAATTAAACCCATGTGGTGGAATGAATCGGGCTGTGGACTGGGACTGTGTGGTAGTGGGTTCGATCCTAGCTGTTGCAGGGACATCACCTCGAAATTATTGTCGCTTCTTTACGTGGCTGACCCCACTGATCATAAAAAATTCCCCCATTATACCCTGCCCACTGTACCTTGGTCTAAAATTGCCAACAGTCCATCTTGCATGCTGTGTTCAAAAATAAATTAATACTAGAAATAATGCTAGTCACGAAGAAGTACTGTACTGTAGAAAAGATGTGAAGCCACAGTATTGTCATTTTCTGCCACTGAACTACGTGAAATAAGCTGCGAAAGGATGGAAGTTTTGGCCAAGTTAAAGTTAATGAAATACTCTACCGTAATATCAGATCTGGATGTAATATCGCTATACTTCTTTTACTCTGACTTGGTCTAAAATTGCCACCTGTCCATCTAGAATTCTGAACTGTAACACTAGACCAACACTAGAATTCGGTGCTAGTTACGAGGTGATGTGGAGCTGCGTAAAATAAGCTGCAGAAGGACGAATATCTGAGCCAAGTTAGTGTGAAAGTAGTACATCGTATTACATTAAAGATGAATATTAGTTTCCAAAAATGCATGGATCACCACTCAGTTGCAGTGTCATAGGTGAAATTTTGGACCACGGAAACGGGCTTCAAATTCCACAGTTAGATTAATAACAAACAAAAGCCTCATTAAATACAGCAGCATTCCGAGCTACTGTTCTGAGCTGGTCTCTGTGTTCGTCAAATCTCCTTTCAGTATCAGTATTGTCCTCTTAATATAAGGGTCTGGTGGTGGCAAGGATATGATGTGCATAAAAGCCAGGACAGTAAGTTGTTATGAGACTAGACTGTTCTGACCTCCAGCCTGTCTCTGATACTAGTCGGAATTTCCACTGCTTTCTCCCTTCCTTTCCTTTTCCTTCCTCCAGCGAAATGTTTTTGCCTTCCCTTCTTCCCTCTGTTAAACGTTCCATCTTTCCCTTCTACCAATTAAACGTTCCTTCCTCCCCATCTTCCCTCCTTTAAACGTTCCTTCCTTCCCTTCTACCAGTTAAACGCTCCTTCCTTCCCCTCTACCAGTTAAACGTTCCCTCCCTTCCAGTTAAACGTTCCTTCCTCCCCTTCTTCCCTCCTTTAAACGTTCTTCCTCCCCTCCTTTAAACGTTCCTTCCTCCCCTTCTTGCCAACCTTGACCTTAGTGACGTCGCCACACCCCTCACTTGTCTCCAGCAACTTGAGACTGTTTATACTGAGGGGAAAAGTTCTGGGAAAAACAAGGGAGATGGGTGAGAACCGTAAACATTGGTGTTGTAAGGAGTTTCTGATATACGGAGGAAAATAGACCGTGATAGGGGGAGATTTATTGTCTTTGGTGTCTGTGTGTGGGGTGGGTGCTTGTGTGTGTGTGGGGTGGGTGCTTGTGTGTGTGTGTGTGTGTGTGTGTGTGTGTGTGTGTGTGTGTGTGTGTGTGTGTGTGTTTGGGGGGGTTGGTGTCTACGTTTTGTATTTTTCTTTTATTTTCAGTTCCTGTATATGTCCTTTTATGTCATCAGACCTTTAATCCCGGAGTTTATTGAGGGTGACATCGACAAAAATAACCGTAAATGCTTCTGCTAACTCCAAGCCTATATACATTACAGATAGAGCAATATATTGGGTCTCATAAAGCAATCTCCTTACCCGCTACTTGCCATCAGACGCTAACGGAACAGGAGTTAAGAATAATCGATTTTGTGGGAAGCTGCGTCGACCGAGACTGCTACCCCTTAAAAGAGAGAGAGAGAGAGAGAGAGAGAGAGAGAACAAAAAAGAGGAGTGACTGACTATACTATCTATCTATCTGTTGCCAGACGCCTCAGTCCTATAAGGGGTGGCCACAAACAGATCGCCCCCATATCGCCCTGTCCAACGCCATTTCACTATCACCACATAATATGTCACTGAAACATTGCCATCATGAAGTGTTGTACCGATCTTAAAAAATAAAGTTACTAATACATATGAGCAAAATAAGTTAATGAATAAACTGTTACACCCTTACAGTACCTAAGCATGTTGCCTGTATTGGTGGTTCAAAGTATTAGTAATAAATGGAGAGATAAAATGTATATATATTTGTATTTTGTACTGAGTTATGTGTTTATTTATTCAGGTCACCTCATCCCATTATGCTGGAACAAGAATCTGAGAGAGGAGAGAGAGAGAGAGAGAGAGAGAGAGAAAGAGAGGGGCAAACAAACTGTGGCAGGGAAGTTGGTCAGGGTCAGGGAGGCAGCACAAGAACCAGGCGAGGGTGAGTGACCTTTCCTGCCCTGGGGGGAGAAGGCACGGGGAGAGAAGGGGAGGAGGGAGGGGAGAGAAGGTGTTAAAAAAAAAAAAAAGAGGGGAGAAGATGGTAATTGGTGTAGTGGAGAAGAGAGGAACAGGTGGTGAAGGGAAGAAAGATGGTAAAATAGATTAGGAGGGGAAGAATACGGTAAAAGGAAAGAGAAAAGACGGGAGAAGGGAAGAGAGGGGAGAAGGTAGATAGTAAGATGGGTGGAAGAGAAAGAGACCTAGAGGAGGAGAGAAGAAGAAAGGAGGGGAGGGAAGGGGGTATTGGATAATGAAGGATGGATGAACACAGTAAGAGGTGTGGGTAGAAGGGCGATGGGAGAAAGAGAGGGAAAGGGAGGTACTAAAGGGTATTTGAGGGGGAGGGAGAAAGACAGTAACAAGTGTGTGACGAAGAGAAGCGAAGAATAAGAGTGAGGGAGAGATGGATGGTGGTAAGAGGAATGAGTCTGAAGGAGGGAGGGAGGGAGGGAGGAAATTGCAATGAGAGGCGGGAAAGGGGGGGAAGCAGAGGGTAAAATGAGTGGCGAAACGAAGGAAGAAGAAGGATGAGGGAGGTGAAAATGATGATAGGAGGGAGGGAAGGAGGAAGTTGGTTAAAGCAGTAGTAGGCGTGGGAAGATGGTTTGAAGTGTTGAAGAAGGAAGGGGAAACAGGAGAAAGATGATTAAAAAGAAGGGTAGATGCTGAAAGGCGTTAAAGTTGTGGACGATTGGGGTTAATTGACCTTATAATATAGACCTTGACCTGTGACTTACTCTCCTCAAAACTTCCTTGACCGAACCTTAGTCCTTCCACCAAGTTTGGTTAAAATCGGATGAAAACTGTTCGAGATATTTTATTCACACGGATATATACACAGAGCAAAACATAACCCCTTCCAGGTTATTGCCCGCGTCTGTGTAAATATCGACAGATTATGTCTTGCCTCTTATTCTTCTCACAAATATTACCTCTTATTCTGCACACAAATATTACCTCTTCTTGACAAGTATTACCTCTTATTCCTGACAAATATTACCTCTTCACACAAATATTTCCTCTTATTCTTGACTCAAATATTCCCTCTTCACACAAATATTACCCCTTATTCTTCATGCGAATATTACCTCTTATTCATCACACAAATAATACTTATTTTTCACAAATATTACCTCTTATTCTTCACACACACATTACTTCTTTCACACAAATATTAACATACAAGAGTTCTAAGTCCAGACCTTGTAACTGAGAGCTGATTAAAACTTTTGCCTTGTTAAAATCCGTCTTATGTGATACCTAACAAGAAAGCACAGTGTGGTAACGATGACTTAAAACTCATAGTAATATAGGAGTAGTGTAAAAGATTCTTGCTAATAACTAGAGGACGAATAAGAGGAAAGAGGAGGAGGGGGAAGAGGAGGAGGAGGAGGAGAAAGAGGATGCTGATGATGATGATGAGGAGGAGGAGGAGGAAGAGGGGGAAGAAGAAGAGTTGAATGTTTTCCTAAGTTTACAGGAAAAAATCGTCTGGTGGTATCCTGGTTAGTCCCTTTAGTTTGAGGTGTTAATTTTCACTTTGTTTTTGTCATATGAACACGATTTTATTTAACTCTCTTACCGCCAGTGTTGATTTAGGCTATAATAATTCTTCTAGTTCAAAATTTCATAGTAAGTTGGATAATATTGTCTTGAGGTAATAAATAAATAAATAGATAATTGAAAAAATAAATGATTGATCAGAATACGTCACCGAATTAAAGAGGTAAAGGTGAAAATGAAGTCATCGTGCTGAAGAGATGAATGCAGATAATCCGTTTTTGCTAAGTCCTATTCTTCCCCCAGAACACGATCCGCTGCAATCGATGTTACCTCCAGGTCCCTAACTGTACGCTGGGTGCATAAGGACGGGAAGAAAACAAACCATGCCTAACAGACTGATTGGCCCGGGTATCCTAGATCTAAGTGCAGATTGCAATGAGATGCGATATTCACAAAGGGAGGGGTGGCCAGAATGAAGGGAGGAAGGGAGGGAGGAATGGGTAGGAAGGAAGGAAAGATGGTTGACGAGGAAGGAAGTAGTAAGGAAGGAATGACGTGGAAGCAAGGAGAGAAAGATTGCTAAGAAGGCGAGAAAGAGGGATGGCTAGGAAGGTAGAAAAGAGGGATGGCGAGGAAAGAAGGAAGGAGAGAGGGATGACCAGGAAGGGAGGAGGGATGGATGACTAGGAAGGAAGGAAGATTGGATGACTATAGGAAGGAAGGAAGGAAGAAGGAATGGCTAGGAGTGAGGAGAGGGATGGATTGGAAGGAGGGGATGGCGAGGAAGGAAGGAGGAATGGAAGAATGACGTTGAAGGAAGGCGAGAGGGGATGGCTAGGAATGAAGGAAGGATGGATGGACTGGATGTAGGAAGGGTTGGTCAGAGAAGAGGGAAGGAGGACTGATTAGGAAGGAGCCTCAAAGGGACGAAGGGAGGGGTATCTATTTGCAGGGGAGAGAGGGAGCAATGGTAAAAGGAAGCAAGGAGGAAGGAGAGAGGAAGGAAAGGCGGCAGGGAGGGAGGGAAAGAGGGAAGGAGAGAGGGAGGGAAGAAAGGAAGGATGGAGGGAAGGAGGGAGAGGTAGTGATGTATATTTCATTAAGACTTTGTTAGGGGACGCGGCAGGTCATTCCACCGTGTAATGTAAACAGAACAGTGCTGCTCCTCCCTCACCCCTAAGATTAGAGAGAGAGAGAGAGAGAGAGAGAGAGAGAGAGAGAGGGAGGGGGTTGAGGATGGTTTGGGGTGAGGATGGTGGAGGTGAAGGGATTGGAAAGTGGGGGAGGGGGGGATGATGGGAGAGAGGCTTGTGGCAGGGGTTGGGACAGTAGTTTGAGGGAGAAGTGCTTGTTGGGGAGGAAGTTGGGGGTACTTGGTGAAGAAGGGTGAATGGTGATGGAGAAAAGGGAACAAAGGGTGGGGAGAAGAGAATACTGCCATGGGGGATTTCTGTGGCTGGGGAGAAAGGGTGACAACTGGTGTGAAGAAGGGAATATCTCTCGCTCTCCATCCTCTCCACATGGCGAAACCACCTCATGTGTATTTCTCCTGACGCTTCCTATCACATCCCCATTAATCCTTTATTACCCGAGATTCTTAACGTTACTAAAACCGTCAGGTATTAACAAGACCAAAATAAAAGTATAGTACAAAATCGTAATGAAGTGGTTAACCCCTTTACATCCATACTTGTTAAAAATTTTATTAAAAATGGAAGGGTAAAATACTGCCGTCATTAAATCCTTCACCATTAGAGGTCCTTCCCTAACGAGTAAGATCATCTGGTGGTAGCAATATTAAATGAAAAAGACGTCCTCGTAGTGAAGTGATCAAGCACGGGTACCTCCCAGCCCTGACCCATCCTTGCTGGTGTGTGTGTGTGTGTGTGTGTGTCCAAGTACAGCTATGTTTGTGTGTGTGTGAGATCGCATGTACTGTATGTCTGCGTGTGTGTAAATGCGTGTGTTACTGTGCTGTGCTGTCCCGGAAGTCGTGAGTTTTTCTTTGTGTGTGTGTGTGTGTGTGTGTGTGTGTGTGTGTGTGTGTGTGTGTGTGTGTGTGTGTGTGAATTTCTAGTCTTTTCAGCACGAGAGCTCATTCTTGAAGTTAAAATAGTATGTTGGTAACTAGAATCCCAGTAATCAACATTTAAGCAGCCATTCCTTCCACCTCGGTCCATCTGTCCCTGTGTTTGTGCAGGCAAGGGTGAGGTATTTTGTCGCCCTCCCACTTGGTCGCCCTGAGCTGTGTTTATCGTGCCTGTGCGGCGTGTCGTCTGTTGTGGGCGAAACTTGAGTAGCAAAGGGGCCTGCCAATGAGTTCCAGGTGCTGTAGTGTGTATATACTGTATACAGAGATGGCGCGCGCGCACACACACAGACACAGACACACACACACACACACACACACACACACACACACACACATTCATGCATTGATTCCTATTCTTGTTTCTGCCAGACTGCTTGTTTCAGCCAGGAAAAGAACCCTCGTTGTACAGGAGTTAAAGGCAATAAGAAATGAAAACAGAGAGAAGAACCATATATTCTTGGATCGCTTTAGCACGTTGTCCATTTAAGGTCTTTCCACGCGATCCTGGGCGCATGTGGTGTTCGAGTACGCGACTCATCAGCTTCCAAGCATGGTGACGAAACATGGTATTAACAGTCAAGCAAAACCAAGGGTTGTTTAGTTCAAGTGTACCAGAGCATTTTCTAAGCCTTTTTCATTGCCATCCTTCAACATCACGTATATCCCACTGATCATGTAGCATTGTGACAGGGTGTTGAATGGTGAATGACGAGTACACGAAGTAGAATCTAAGCTTATTCCTGACTTTACAGCGAAAGTAATCAGGATTAAACTTATCTCGTCTGTTCATCAGTCACCATTCATCATACCCACTGGTCATGTGGAAGGATCTTTAGTTTCAGTATCCTGCCACCATGCGACTTGATTCTGCTTTGAGGCCCCCCTACTAGTGACGAGAATAAAGAACTATTATCATTTATTTTTATTAGTACTCTAAATGTATGTAAAATAGGAGACTAGGAATACTACGTTTCATAGTTTAGGGAATTCAGGTGCGATTTGGTGGAGATAGTTAATACTGTGTGAAAACGACAAATTTATAAACTGGCATCTTGTATAGTTTAGTTGCTAGATTCTACCGGACAGTAGTAGTACTGCGTTTCAGAGTTTAGAGACTGCTATATAGTAAGAAATATGAACTAAATGGTGAATGCTGTCTGTGTAACTCTAATATATAAACTGGGATCTTACGCAGAACAGCAAAGTGGCGGAATTGTTGGTCAAATGAATGCCCTTTATCTTAATCGGCGTTGCCGTGTATAAAAGAGTATGTACTAAGTCGATTGCCATTTACCAAGTTTATCATTACCGGAATATGTCGAAATACTGCCCCAGAATTACTAGTAATTGCCTGTAAACGCTTACGTGGAGCTCAGACGTTTGTAGATTCAGACACAAAAACTAATGTGTTCTCTATATGTTACCTTGCTACTCGTATGCTGAACCATTTTTTCTCTTATATTAACGTAATTGCAAGGTACGAAGTGTGTGTGTGTGTGTGTGTGTGTGTGTGTTTGCGGGAGTTAGTGTTTCCTTTATGTATCTGGAGGTGTTGGTCAGCCTGGGGCAGGGGAGGCGTAAGAGGGTGGATGGGAGGGAGGGATCGGGGGGATGAGGGGGGATCGGAGGGAGGGATCGGGGGGATGAGGGGGGATCGGAGGGAGGGATCGGGGGGATGAGGGGGGATCGGAGGGAGGGACAGTGGTGAGGGAGGGGGTGGGAGGGAGGGATTGGGGGGGTGAGGGGGGTCGGAGGGAGGGGAAGGTGGAGGTGTGAGGGATGTGACGGAGGGACACGTGTGTGGCGAGCTACTGCATGTATGGTTGCAAATTGATAGCTTATTTTATTATATTTTATCCTGCTGTATCAACGGATCTATGCTAAAATCAGAATGACTTTACTCTTACGCCTTTATTCACCTTACAGTAGGGAGGGAAAGGGGGGGTTGAGGGGATGGGAGGGAGAGAAAGAGGTTGGGGAGTGAGGGGGGTAGGAGAGAGGAAGGCGATGGATGGCGAGCTACTGCATGTATATTCACTGATACCCAATTTTCTAATATTTTATCTAGTTAACATCAATAGATCTATGTTAAAATGACACCGTAGTCACACGCCTTATTGCACCATACAAGCCCAGGCACTGACGCATTTAAACCCTTAGATGGAATTTACTAATGGGTTTTAGTGTGTGTGTGTGTGTGTGCAGGAGTTGTTTCCTGTATGTATGTGGATGTGTTGGCTAGCCTGGGGCAGGGGAGATGTAAGGAGGGGGTGGGGGAGGGAGGGAGGGGAGGGGAGGGGGATGGAAGGGAGGGAAGCGGTGATGGCGAGCTACTGCTTGCATAGTTGCTAATTAATAGTTTTTTTTTTTTCAATTATATTTTATCCACTCATATCAAGAGATGTTTACGAAAATTAAAGTGACACCTTGTTCACACCTTAGTCCTTCTACAGGCATAGGTACTGAATCATTTAAACCCATAGACGCAACTTATTAATGGGATTTAAAGGGAGTAATTACCACCCTTACCTGCGCGGATCACAATGCATGAGCAGCGCAGTAGGCCTCCCCCCACCTGCACTCTCCCTCAGTTCATCCTCGTCAGCCCCCCTGCAGCGTCGCCGTCAGCGTCTGTTGTTAATTTTGTGACCGCGTTCTTTGCTACGGCCCAAAGTGCGGTGTTGGGCCGTCCGTTCGTCCGTGTGTGCTTGTTTGTCTGCTTGTGCGTGTTTTTGAAAGCTTTTGTGTGTGTGTGTGTGTGTGTGTGTGTGTGTGTTCGTTTGTCTAGGTTACTTGGGTGTGTGATGCTTACGTGCTAGGCTACTTGGATGTGTGTGTGTGTGTGTGTGTGTTGAAGGCTAGATTTGTGTGTGTGCATCTCTGTGTATCTGTGTGCATGCTTCTTTGTGTTTTGTGTATACAGTTATGTCTGTGTGTGCCTGTACGTACTTTGTGTACACGTGGATGTGCGTGCGTGCGTGTGTGTGTGTGTGTGTGTGTGTGTGTGTGTGTGTGTGTGTCTAAGTACAGCTACGTAAATGTGCGTGTGAGTTCGAATGTATGTGTGTGTGTGTACTCGCGTGTGTTACTGTGAAGTGCTGTGTCCCGGAAGTCGTCGCTGTGGTGTTGCTGAGGTGCTGATCATCGAGCCGGCCGGTGCTCTCTTCACTGCAGGTAAAAGGTGAGTCAGCTGAGTAACGCTTCCTGATCCGCATTTACTCATGGCCGGGGATGAGGAAGCAGAGTAAAATTCTCTCAGTCTTAGTTCCTTACGATCTGAGTAGCACATCTTCAAACTGTATGTACTCATTGCCTAGATAAGTAACTTCTGGTATGAATAATATAATACTTCCTCACCTCTTATTTAAGTTAGGCTATTTATCATCTTAGTAAGTTAATACTGTCCATACATCTCCTCACATGATACCTTTAATCATTGATGTAGTTCGTGTATGAATTTATATACTGCGTAACTTTGTAATGGCTGGCCAGTGTGAGGGAGGCTCGGGGTCATGGGGTATGGCGAAGAGAGAGGGATGAAGTTAGCCGGTGCTTTTGTCAGTTGCTGATTCATGATTTTTTTATGGTCTATTTATGCAACGGCAGTAAGAGGTTAACACTAAAAATATTTTTTGGTTTAAAATGCCTAACTCACGATATCTTTTTGTAGGAATTTGTATTGATTCATTTTTATCTGTAGGTGAATGAAATTAGTGAACGTAAATGATATTAACTGCAACCTTATCCTGCTCGGGCGTACCACGTGACAGGCGCCGTGAACCACGCTTACCCTTACCCCACCACCTGCTCGATCTTGTTGCTAGGTTAAGAATACTTCACTTGCCTTGCCCCGCAACCTACCAACATTCTAGACAGTTCCGCCGAGGCCTTTCTCCTCACATAAAACCATCCCAGTCCAACCCGTCTATTGGGTAAGACCACCTTACCCTCCCTCCAACCCTAAACGTCTCATTCCATCCGCCATCAACGCGTCTGCCCACACCCTGCCACCAACCACTGTCCTGGCCTTCTCGCCCACTTCCCACCATTTCGCACCAGCACTATCTTAGCCCGCCCGCATGCACCTGATCCTATGCTCACCAAATCAGTCCATGCCTCCCACTTCTGTCCGTCAGCAGTACCTGGTGCCATAACGCTCATTCCTATCCGTTCGCCCTTCACCATCCGCAGCCATACCAGTTAGTTTCGCTCACCCCCTACCAATACCTCAGCCATCTCGTGTATGTTCATGACGTTCCCCTCATCACTATCCAGTTTCGTTTTGTGTACTCTTCCCACCACCCCCACCACCACGCCACCCGCACCCCACCACCATCCCACTCGCAACCCACCACCATCCCACTCGCAACCCACCACCATGCCACACACACCCCACCACGATGCCACACACACCCCACCACCATCCCACCCGTACCTCACCACCACGCTACACACACCCCACCACCATGTCACACACCCCACCACCATGCCACACACACCCCACCACCATGTCACACACCCCACCACCATGCCACACACACCCCACCACCATGCCCCACACACTTCACCACCATCCCCCACACACTTCACCACCATCCCACCCACACCCCACCACCATCCCACCCACACCCCTCCACCATCCCACCCACACCCCACCACCATCCCACCCATACCCAACCACAAACTAACCCACACCCCACCACCATCCCACCGCCATCCCACTCACACCCCACCACCATCCCATCTACACTCCACCACCATCCCACCCGCGTTTCACCACCATCCCACCCGCGTTTCACCACCATCCCACCCGCGCTTCACCACCATCCCCCCCGCGCTTCACCACCACACCATCCCCCCCGCGCTTCACCACCACACCATTCCCCCCGCGCTCCACCACCATACCATCCCCCCCGCGCTCCACCACCATCCCACCCACACCCCACTACCATCCCACCCACACCCCACTACCATCCCACCCACCAATCCACTCACAACCCACCACCATCCCACTCACAACCCACCACCATCCCACCCACACACCACCACCATCCCACTCATATACCACCACCATGCCACTCATATACCACCACCATGCCACTCACACCCACCACCATGCCACTCACACCCACCACCATGCCACTCACACCCCACCACCATCCCACCCAAACCCCACCACCATCCCATACACCCCCACCACCATCCCATACACCCTCACCACCATCCCACCCAAACCCCACCACGATCCCATACACCCCCACCACGATCCCATACACCCCCACCACCATCCCACACACACCCCACCACCATCCCACACACACCCTACCACCATCCCACCCACACCTTACAACTATGCCACCCACACCTCACCACCATCCTACAATCACCCCACCACCATGCAACACACACCTCACCACCATGCCACACACACTAAACCACCGTCCCACACACACTAAACCACCATCCCACACACACTAAACCACCTTCCCACACACACTAAACCACCTTCCCACACATACTAAACCACCATCCCACCTCACCCCACCACCATCCCACCGCACCTCACCACCATCCCACCGCACCTCACCACCATCCCACCCGCACCCTGCCACCACCCCACCCGCACCCCACCACCGTCCCACCACCATTCTACCACCATCCAACCCACACCCTACCACCATCCCACCCACACTCCACCACCAACCCACCTGCACTCCAACACCATCCCACCTGCTCTCCATCATCTCCCATCCCACCCACTCCTCGCAACCATCCCAACCACACTCCACCGCTATCCCAACCACACTCCACCGCTATCCCAACCGCACTCCACCACTATCCCACCCACACTCCACCACCATCCCACCCACACTCCACCACCATCCCACCCACACTCCACCACCATCCCACCCACATTCCACCACCATCCCACCCACACCCAACCACCGTCCCACCCACACCCAACCACCGTCCCACCCACACCCAACCACCGTCCCACTCACACCCCACCACCGTCCCACTCACACCCCACCACCGTCCCACTCACACCCCACCACCATCCTGCCCACACTCCATCACCATCCTGCCCACACTCCATCACCATCCTGCCCACACTCCACCACCATCCTGCCCACACTCCATCACCATCCTGCCCGCACTCCATCACCATCCCACCCACACACCACCGCCATCCCACCCACACACCACCACCATCCCACCAACACACCACCACCATTCCACCCACATTCCACCACCATCCCACCCACATTCCACCACCATCCCACCCACTCCCTACCACCATCCCACCCACACCCCACCACCATCCCACCCACATTTCACCACCATCCCACCCACGCTTCACCACCATCCTACCCACGCTTCACCACCATCCTACCCACATCCCACCACCATCCCACCCAGTTCCTACCACCATCCCACCCACACCCCACCACCATCCCACCCACACCCCACCACCATGTCACCCACACCCCACCACCATGCCACCCACACCCCACCACCATGCCACCCACTCCCCACCACCATCCCACCCACTCCCCACCACCATCCCACCCACTCCCCACCACCATCCCACCCACGCTTCACCACCATCATACCCACATCCCACCACCATCCCACCCAGTTCCTACCACCATCTCACCCACATCCCACCCAGTTCCTACCACCATCTCACCCACATCCCACCACCATCCCACCCGCACCCAACCACCATCCCACCCGCACCCAACCACCATCCCACCCGCACCCAACCACCATCCCACCCGCACCCAACCACCATCCCACCCGCATCCCACCACCATCCCACCCGCATCCCACCACCATCCCACCCGCATCCCACCACCATCCCACCCGCACCCCAATACCACCCCACCACCATCCCACCAACACCCCACCACCATCCCACCCACAATCCACCACCATCCCACCCACAATCCACCACCATCCCACCCACAATCCACCACCATCCCACCCGCGTCCCACCACCATCCCACCCACAATCCACCAGTATCCCACCCACACTCCACCACCATCCCACCCACACTCCACCACCATCCCACCCACACTCCACCACCATCCCACCCACACTCCATTACCATTCCACCACACTCCACCACCATCCCACCCACACTCCACCACCATCCCACCCACACTCCACCATCCCACCCACACTCCACCATCCCGCTCACATCCCACCCACACTCCACCACCATCCCGCCCACATCCCACCCACACTCCACCACCGCCCCACCCACACTTCACCGCTATCCCACCCACACTCCACCACCATCCCACCCACACTCCACCACCATCCCACTCACATCCCCTACCATCCCACTCACATCCCACCACCATCCCACCACCAACATCCCACCCACACCCCTCTACCATTCCACCCACACCCCACCACCATCCCACCCTTACCCCACGCACACACCACCACCATCCCAACCACACCTCGCCACGAACCCACCCACTCCCTACCACTTTCCTGCCAACACCCCACCACCGTCCTATCTACTCCCCACCACCTCTCACCCACACCCCTTCGCCTCTCATCCACACCCCACAACCTCCCACCCCATCCCATTCCCATCCCACTCATGTCCCACCACCATCCCACTCATATCCCACCACCATCCCACCCACATCTCACCCACACTCCACCCCGTCCACATCACCATCCCACTCTTTTTACACCACCATCCTACCCTATCCCCGCCGCCAACCCACCCACACAATCCTCTACCATCTTACCCACATGCCATCATCATTCAAATCACACATCGTCACCATCTTTCCCACAGTCATCACCATCCAACCAACTTTTCACACCATTCTACTCACGATAACGCTCTCCACTCCCCACAACCTCCCCAGTTACTCTCCACCACCATCCCATCCACAACCATCCCATCCACTCTCTTCCATCATTATGTCCCCTCCCCACCACCAACCCACACTCCTTCCTTTCCATTCTTTCACTCAACCATCATCAACCCAGTCCTTCCTATCCACTCTCAGCTTCTTCCTCAGTACTCATCCTTGTCCCATAGACCCCCGGAGCTGACAACTAAAATGACTCGGATTGACGTGACTGGACCAGCGTTGACATGACCTGACCTACCTGGGCCTAATTGCACCTGTATACACCTAATCATACGTATATAAATCTGAATAAACAGGGGCTGTTTTAACTGAACGAGAATTAGATCGAATAGGAAGCTACAAAAGAAAAACTAGCGAGAAAAATTGCCAAAGGAATTTTTTTTAGGTCAGGAAGAAAACATATAATAAAGCATTTTGGAATTGATTTGAATGCTGCACTTCACGACGCAGGTATACGGTCGAAGTTATTTATTTATTTATTTTTTTTGCCATGCTTTTACCAATCGCTTTTCTTATCATCAGCCAGACTCAGAGAGATAACGAGTAAGTAGATTAACTGACTGGTAGATAGATATGTAGATCGGTAGGAAACTAAAGATGTATACAGTAGGTATGAAGGGATAGATACAGAGACAAGGATAGGCGAACACACACACACACACACACACACACACACACACACACACACAGAAACCAGTGTCAGTAAACCTTTGACAGCTGGGGTTTCTGCAGCTGAGTAAAATCGTCTGTAACTCACCGGAATAAAGTACTTAGACGCGACCACAAGGGTGAAAGGCAAAGCAGTTGAGGAAAAGGGTGGTTAAGAAAGTTGGCGTGGAAAATTAGAATAAATGTTTGGTGGAAGGAAGGAAATGGAGAGTGAGATAGTGTGTGAGAGTGGTTGAAGGGAGGAGAAAGGAAATACTAGGAATAATATGTGTAGATAGATTTATGGGTAGATAGATAAATGGATAGGTAGATTGGTAGATAGACATAAATAAGTAGGCATATATTGGCAGGTAGACAGGTATATATATAGAGAGAGAGATACAGAAACACACAGGTAAGCTAGACAGATTTTTGATAATGTTAATATATAGACACAAATAGATTGATTTAGACAGTGAGTGAGAGATAGATACATGAATATACAGACAACTTGACAAAGTAGCTAGAAAGGTGTTAATCAGATTTATCACCTTAAAACCATAACACCTACAGTATGTAATTTCCTTTTACTGCCAGATCATTTTACTCAGTCTTAATGGTAAGGGGATTAAAGACAACGATAAAAGTTAGCCAAGTAAATCGCTGCCTCGTAATATATAAGCCTTTCTTTGGCACGGGAAGGAATGCAGTAACACCTTCACTTCGATGACGCCTTTTTTATATTATTTTTCTTGCTCTGTCCAAATTACTTTGCTCATTTTGGGACGGATTCTTAGTGATGAAGGGGTTAATGAATGCTGTATTTAACAAATCAAACTCAGATGGAAGAAATATAGTAAGCGCCTCATTGTGATTTTTTTTTTTTCATCCGAACGATATTACTCAAAGGTTAACTGCCATATCTAAACAGCTAAGGTTATAGTGTCCTCTCGGCTGAATAAAATCGTCTGGAGGCAGCAAGAATAATAGGAAAAGAAGCCTACAACTAACCACTCAAGCTAGGAAAGTGTCTCTACGGCTTCTTGTAACAGTCTGGTCGTGACAAGAATAAAACATCAATCAGGGCATCGTATTGTTCTTGTTGTCCCAGGTTCATTTTGTCGTGAACTCAGTTGACTGAAGGCAGAAGGTTCCCTACTACAGTCCACCATCCTCCTGTCAGGGGAGATGGAGGGAGTTGAGGGCGTTTGTATAACCAGGCAGTTCCGGTCAAGGTAAAGAAAGTTACCTTGGTTCCAGTGTCCATTTATATTCATATAGATGCCACCAATGGAAGTCGTCCCTCTCCAGTACCGGATAGGGAGAGTAATGGGTTAATGTAACTTGTCTTGAAAAATGCCTCCTTATCTAAAAAAAAAAAAAGAAATATAAAAAGAAAATCGTCTGGAGAAGGCAGAAATTCGATAAAGAGTAGATCACCGTTTTCCAAGGGTGACTATCAAACTAGGCCAGGGAAAACGCAGACCCAGACCACCTATGCCTTTCGTTGGTGGCGGAAGTAATGGCGTGGTGTAATGCAGAATGATCATATACTCCGCCAGGCTTATCGTAACCTGCATTGCCTCGTGAATTGGCACACCACATGATTTGCCGCCTATCATGTGTGTTTAGATTGTTTTTGTGTGCCTGTGTTTTTGGTTGAGTGTGTGAGTGAGAGGGAATTGTGTGTGGGGTTGTTTTTGTGGGTGGTTCCGCTTACACTCTTCCACCCACTTTTACTGTCCCGTCCACCTCATTTGCCTATCCACCTGCCTTATTCCACCCGCTTCCACTTGCCCATGCCATCCATCTCCACTTTCCCGTCCCATTCATCTCCACTTTCCCATCCCATCCACCTTCACCTGCCCATCCCACCCACAACTTTCCCATTCCACCCACAGCTTCCCATCCCACCCACCTTCACTATCCATCTTCCTCATCCTAAACTCACCCACCCACTTCACTCTCCCATCCATTTTCATAACCCACCCACCTCTACTATTCCACCCACTCTTACCTCCTTTATCCCACCTACTTCTGATGGCTATCCCACCTCCACTGTCCCACCCACTATTGTCTCACCCACTCTTGTCCCACCCACTCACATTCCCACCCACCAGTTATTAGTCATTACACTTGCCTCACACTTCAGTCCACCCACCCATTCACCTTCATTACCACCTCCACCATCCCACCCACCACCATCCCACCCACAACCATCCCACCCACCACTATCCCACCCACCACCATTATCCCACCTTATCATTATCTCACCTTATCATTATCCCAGCCACCTCTCATTAGCCATTCCACCCACCCACCTTCACTCTTTCGTCCACCCACCCACCCACTTACCTTCATTATCACCTCATATATCCCACCCACTGATTATCCCACCTTCTCATTATCCCACCTTCTCATTATCCCACCCACCCCTTATTAGCCATTCCACCCACCCCTTATTAGCCATTCCACCCACCCCTTATTAGTCGTTCCACCCACCCACCTTCATTCTTCCGTCCTTCCACCCACTCACCTTCATTACCACCTCATCTATCCCAGCCACTTATTATCCTACCTTCTCATACTCTCACCCACCTCTTATTAACCATTCCACCCACCCACCTTCCGCGAACTACTGTCACTTGACCATTACCCTCTTGCTTATGATTAAAGTAGTTTTTTCTCTCTCTTATTATTGCAGGTTAGTACATGGCGTGTCGTGAGCGAGGGTACACCTGGCGTCCTGTGCAGGTGAGTTCCGGCTAATTAAGGGGTGAGGTGAGGTGGGGCTAAGTGCATCAAGCCACTGTTAGATTAGTTTATTCGTGTTACTTTTAGGTGATTTTTGTGCAGATTAATCGTAAAGCAAACTTTGAAGTGCATCTGGGAATTATATTAGTTTTATCTGTGGTTTTATTTATTATCGTTACTCTCATTTTTTTTTTATTTAACTTAGCACAGACCTTTTTTTTTTTGTGAAGTGATAGTGGGTGTTCTGTTTTTTTATTCGTGCCTTTTTTTTTATATATATATTTGACGTACTACATACCTTTTTTTGAAGTGCTTGCATTTTTTCGACGACATATATCTAACATGAACCCTCTTAAAATGCGTCTGGGTGTCTTATTGGTTCAGTTAATTCTACATTGTTTCCGACGATTTTTGTTTCATTCAGGACACACATCTAGCAGTGGAAGAAAATAGTCCAGTATCGTCCCTGAAACTGGAAAGCTAATGTAGACTAGATTTAATGTATTCGGTTCCAAAAATCTCTTCTAGACGATTTTCCTCAGTTTAAGTAAATCCTCTATCAGTGAAAAGGTTGATGGAGTCTGTAGCCAACTCCTCCGTTTGAAAAAGACCATCCCTCACTTCTTTACTCAACTTAGGAGAGACTTCTAGTAGTGAAGAAAATAATGGGAGCTTTACCTGATCACTGGATTTAGAAAAGCGTCTTCCGAGTTCTCCTAGTATATACAAATTCACTTAAAGTAGAGAGAATAAACTAACAATTCCGTGATAGGGTTCAAGGATATGAGAGGTTTTGTCATATGGAGTGGTTCTGTGTCATATGGTGTGGTTCTGTGTGTCATATGGAGTGGTTCCGTGTCATATGGAGCTTCAGGTGGGTTGAAGGGAGGGAATTGGGTGCCATTAGCGTGTCATTAGAGCATCGCGGCAGGATGTAATTACCCACGCTGACTTCTGTTCTCTAGTCACGCGATTGCAGTCTAATTCCCGGTCCTCTCCGTGTGTTCTCCGGCTGTGTCTATTAATGCCTCGCTACCGTCGCCTGAATTATGGAAATGTGTGAAAAGCGTGAGTCGGTTTCGTGTTGGTTTGTGCGTGTTGCTGGCTGAGTATAGACTTTGTCCTTCGCCCGCTATGAATGTTTGAGCTGTACTTATCGCATAAATACTGCCACCTGCCTCGATATTTTGCCATCATAAAACCTGAACGAGGAATATCAAGGTTAGACTTCAAAACCGTAGATTATCACGATTTTGAGTCCATATACGAGTGTCTAACTTCAGCAACATACATTATCTAGATTAACAAGAACACACAGTTGCTACGTTACTTATCACAAATGCTTATCACTCAGCAACTCGCTGCAGAAGAAAGGCCTGTCTTAACATTCTGTATTTTGACCTGTTGTTTGTTAGCCTGTTCCATCCTCTCCCAGCAAGCTAATTCTCTCTCTCTCACCCTACCTGTGAGTCACTATTGTCACCTATGTTTTACGAAGGACATATGGCCATATTAGTCCACGAGTTAGTTCTTTATCCTCGCCCTTTCCCATATTCAGGGGGGTTACTCACAGTTTCCTAAATTAGCGTATGAGAAGATGGTGACGCGGCAGACTATCAATACCCTCGACAGACTTAGCGAACGAGTGTATGCCACCTGGTGTAAGTTTACCTGGCCACTAAACACAGCTCACCTGGATTTGGCCACGAGCGACATACCTGTATTAGAAAGTGAGGGATCATTGTTCCTTTACTCATACGCTCAGAATAGCAGCTGATTAACACTGAGCATAGGGATTTCTTTTATACGTTGTTTTTGTTATCTCCTGACGATTGTTCTTATCTCCTTGCGATTGTTCTTATCTCCTGACGGTTGTTCTTATCTCCTGACGGTTGTTCTTCTTGTCTCCTGACGATTATTCTTGTTATCTCCTGACTTATCTCCTGACGATTGTTCTTATCTCCTGGCGATTGTTCTTATCTCCTGACGATTGTTGTTATCTCCTGACGATTGTTCTTATCTCCTGGCGATTGTTCTTATCTCCTGACGATTGTTCTTATCTCCTGGCGATTGTTCTTATCTCCTGGCGATTGTTCTTATCTCCTGACGGTTGTTCTTATCACCTGACAATAGTAGCTGATTAACACTACACTCAGGGATGCCTATTTAATACCTCTTTATACTTTGTTCTTATCTCCTAACGATTATATTAAACTTAGGATAATTTTTTCTCAAAGGGAGAGCTAGATAAGTCCTCTCTCTCTCTCTCTCTCTCTCTCTCTCTCTAATCCATTCTGACCGAGGACGTGGTTTATATTCTGGCTAATGCAGGATGATTGTATTTAGTTCCGGAGGCTTTTGAAGAAGTTCCATTTTATCGTACATTTCCCCCTCGTTTTCAGTCTTAATTACCTGCTATTTGGGGTCACTGGTATTTAAATTCGTGAGAGAGAGAGAGAGAAACCAAGTAAAAGTGAAAAGAGTACTGTATAGTACGAAGGTGGGTGAGTTTGCCAGTGTTAATCCAGTGCATTCAAGATATAGCAAATTTAGACCAAGTTAAAGTGACAAGAGTATAGCAAGATGGTGGGATAGTTTGCCAGTGTGTACCCATTTTTAGCCAAGGCAGTCACAGGGTTGAATTTAGCTCTGTTCCCTACGCTGGTGGTGGGCAGAGTCGTCCCTATAAATATTAGTACCGATATTTGATTTCCTAGTCCCTGTTACTCCGCCAGACCCCGTGGTTCATGTAGACAAGTGCTTCCGGGGGTGGTGGTTGTAGAAAGGTAGGGGTAGATTGAGGAGTAAGGATGGAAGAGGACAAGATGAGTAAATTATGGAAGGTTACTGTAGATGCGGTAAGGATAGAGGACGAGAGGGGTAGATTATGCAGGGGTAGTGGCAGTATGGATGGAAGGGGACGAGACGGGTAGATTATGCAGGGGTAGTGGCAGTATGGATGGAAGGGGACGAGAGGGGTAGATTATGGAGGGATAGATACAGTAAGGATGGAAGGGGACGAGAGAAGTAGATTATGCAGGGGTAGGGGCAGTATGGATGGAAGGGGACGAGAGGGGTAGATTATGGAGGGGCAGATGCAGTAAGGATGGAAGGGGACAACAGGGGTAGATTATGCAGGGGTAGAGGCAGTATGGATGGAAGGGGACGAGAGGGGTAGATTATAGAGGGGCAGATGCAGTGAGGATAGGTGGAGGAGTGATAGACGCACGAGGAGGGATAGATATAAAGAGGAAAAAGATGTAATTAGATTTGGGATTGATTGACTGACGAGAAGGGATAGATTTAGGGATAGATTAAAAGGGACAATAGATATAATAGGGATAGACTTAGATACGATAAACAGAATGAATAGATTTGGGGAGAGGTATAAGAAGGTTAGACACAGAAATGATAGATAGATGAGGAGGGATAGATTCAGATGGAGGAGGGACAGAATTAGTGATACATGAAGGAGGGATAGATGAAGGAGAGAGAGATTAAGGGATAGGTGTTAGTGGGAGAGATGTAGAAGAGGAAGAGGGCAGTGTTGGAGGGAAGGGGAGGTGGAAGGAGGGATACATGCAGGAATAGGGATGGATGCATGAAGGATAGATGAAGAAGAAGAGAGGATCGTTGCAGGAAACTAAGACACAACCATACTAGATGATACCGCTAAAAGAATATACATGAAAGAAAGAAGATTAAGCAGGAATAGGGAAAGAAAAGTGCAAAAGACAAATCAGGGGAAGATGATAAAGGAGAAGAGGACTTAAAATGAGAGGAGGACATAGGAAAACCGAAGTGGCAAAAGAAAAGGGGAACAAGGCATAGTAAAGGAGGAGGAGGACGGCAGTAGGTGACAAGGGATAGAAGGGGAGGAATAGGGCACAGGATGAGACTAAGGGAAGAAAAGAAGAAAGAAGAGAAGAGAAATGTCATAAGAGGATAGAAGGGAGACGTAGGTGAAGAAGAAAGATAGGGATCATATGAGAGGGACAGGGGGGAAGAAAATCTAAGGAGAGGAGGAAGAAGACAGAGAAAGAGGGAAAAAGACATGGAAGCAAAATGAAGGGATGGGGACGTAGGGAAGGGAAGAATATATTGAGGAGATACAGGGAGGGGAGAAAAGAAATAGAAAAGACTGAGGGAGGGTAAGAAGACGCATATGGAGGGGAAGAAGATGTTACAAGGAAGGGAAGAAGACAGGAATAGAGGAAGAGAACGCAGTAGGAGGGAGAATTAAGACAGAAGTGACAGAGGGAGGGTAGGAAGCGGAGGAGGAAGGAAGGGACGCGTAACAGGAGAGGAAGAGGGGAAGGGTTGGGCTAACATAGGAATCAGTCTACCGGTGTCCCACAAAGAAAGGTAAAGAAAAATGCGGAAGGAAAAAGGTCAGGGAACGAAACACAAGAGAAGAAAGTGAAGAAAAGATGGAGTAAGAGGAAAATGGCGTAGGAGAAAGGAGGGTTAAAGGATATAGAAGGATAAGAACACAGGCAGAGAAGAATAAATAAGAAACAAGAGGAGGAGTGGAAAGACGTAGAAAGAAGTTGGCGTAAAGAGAGGCGAAATGCGTAGGAGGGGGAGTGGGAAATGCGAAGGAGGGGAATAAGAGGGCGATCGAGGAGGAGCAGTAGTTACTGTAGGAAACATACTGCCAGTGTATGAGAGACGCACAACTGGCAGAGATGAAGGGGTGGGAGAAGAAATAGGAGGGGAAGAAGGTTCAGGGGCAAACTAAGCAGTAGGAAGATAAGAAGAGTCAGGAGGAAGAGGAGGAGGAGAATGCGCATGAGGAGAATAAGAAGAGGTAGAAGGAGGAAGAGGAAGGGGAGCAGAAGTTGTAGAAATGCAGCCTGCAGTGTACCGCCGAGAAACAAGAATATCATGATCATCCACGGCGTTGAGCCACTGGCGGGGGGAACGATGGTCTTGAGTATTGTATTTATTCACTCCGCAATGGCCCGAAATTTGTGCATTTGACTCTCAGCGATTCTCGCGTTAGTTATAAAAGCGGGTCTGAGAGTGATTTGACTGATTCACGGGGCAATACAGTCGTAAACGGGGAGCATCCACCATAAGGGCGACAATCCCAAGCTAGGCTATCTCCAATTGTTCCCTACCGCTACTAGTTACGAATCTCGCCCCGCCGACTCCACCCCTTCATTGCTGCTAATTGCCTGAGGAAGCGATGGGAAAGTGCTTGGTTAAGCACATCTCTGAGCGGCATTAAAGCAACCCAATTGGTGAGAACTCGCAGCCAGGAACACGGGGAGGACCTGGTCTGGTTCCCGTCCCGATCTCCGCATAATAGATAGGAAAGGTAGATAGTTTATGGGTGAAAATACACACACACACACAAACACACACACACACACACACACAGTTCTTTTCCATACTTCATAAACATAGCGGTACTTTAGTCGACAGGAACTGCTTGGTATGGGTCAGCGGGCCTACTGCGGTATATCGATATTTCTTTTATTTTTTTTCAGGGATGTATTTGTAATCCATGAATTTCATATAGCCGTGATTATATCCATGAATGGTGGTGGTGGTGATGGTGGTGGTGGTGGTGGTGGGGATGATGATGGTGGTGGTGGTGGTGGTGATGGTGGTGGTGGTGGTGGGGATGATGATGGTGGTGGTGGGTGGTGGTGGTGGTGGTGGTGATGGTGATGGTGGTGGTGGTGATAGATGATGATGATGATGATGATGGTGATGTTGATGATGATGATTGTTATTATTATTTTCATTATTATTATTATTGTGATTATTATGAATATTTATGCCACAGTCTTCATCATCATCATCATCATCATCATCATCATCATCATCACAGTAATTCTATCTCACTTCCCACAGTTAATAAATGTAGGACGTAGGAATCAGAAACAGGAAATCACAGGCACAGGAGAACCATAATCAGTGTCCAGCATAAATTGGCCTCACCTGAGTTTCGAAATTCACAACTCTTACTTTAATATCAAGCACAGACCGATATATTGTGGAAACTAACATGCACTTCCATATTACATCTCGTGGCTCGTGAGGATAGGAGGGATAGGGCCCCGTGACAAGGCTTTCGTGGTCTAGAGTATGTTAGGATAGATAGACCTGCGCCTATGGTTTTATTTACATGATCGATTAACCCCACTTCGAAACGTCTCCCTTGAATTCAAACTGATGCTCACTCGTTATATGATTCGTTCAGACTGGCGCTTTAACCATGTCAGTTCCGTTTTATTTATGTATGTATAGTTGCCTTTTCTAAGCGATTCAGTTCAGTTTCTGGGAGATTTTTTTCTGATTGGTTTGATGCAGCGTTCATTGGTTCTTTCTGTGCTAGAGGATTTTCACACTGCAGGGGTTGTTCAATAGCTACCCCTCTAGTTACAGACTCGTCCCTTTTATCTGTAATTCACTAATGGAAGGGTTAACTTGTATTCTCGGTCCTTTATACAAACAGCTGGTCAACTTGAGGACACTTCCTCAGTCTGCCTTTCCCTCTGCTTATGTCCTCCAGTCTTATACAGGACATGTCAAGTATCCAGGCATCTCGAAATGAACGGATCTTGATTTGGGTGTTTGTGTTCAATTTCCTAGGGAAAGAATAAGTTTTTGCAGGCTTCCATCTTTTTTTTTTTTTTTTGACGGAAATACGAACTGCATAAAATAGTTTGGAGGTAACAGGAGTAAACCAAAACTATCGTCATTGTACAAGAGTGAAAACAGCTAAGAGTATAGACTGACGTTCTCGTACGGAATGAGTTGAACCACTAGACAAAATGAAACGTACGGAACACCTCCCGAACGACACCGCCTCGGAACCGTGACTTGGCTGAATGTAACACCAGACCCTCGAGTGACCGATGATAAGCTAGCGCCCGAAACTACAGAGGGAAAAGTTGTAAGATATATCGCGGGAGTTTGAGAAGCAGGAATGTTGTGAATGATTGTGTGTGGGAGGAGGGTGGTTGGGGTTATAGGGTGTGTGGAGTGTTGGATGGGGAGAGCTAGGGTGTGTGGAGTGTTGGGTGGGGAGTGGTAGGGTGTGTGGAGTGTTGGGTGGGGAGTGGTAGGGTGTGTGGAGTGTTGGGTGGGGAGTGGTAGGGTGTGTGGAGTGTTGGGTGAGATGAGATGAGGTGAGGTGAGGTGAAGTGAATGGATAAAGGCTGTGAATGATCGTGTGTAGAGGAAAGATGCAGGTGGGACTGTAAAGTGTGTGAAATTTTGGGTGGGTTGAGGCTAGGACGGGAGAAATGTGGAGGGTTTGGGTGGGATCGGGTGAATGTATGTGGAGAGTGGGGAGGTAGAATGTGCGGAGTGCAGGGTGAGGTGGAGCGGGGTGTGGTACGATGGGGTGGAATATGGTGAGAAAAAGGGAGGTAAGTGGCGAGGGGAGGAAGGGGGGTGAAAAAGGGCATGTTTAGTTGAGGGAGGTGGGGGAGTGTGGAGTGCTAGTTGAGATCGTCAGGTATGGTGGGATGGTAAAATTTGCTTGGTATGGTGGGTAAGATGGCATAGAAGGGAATGGGTCTGATGGAGTGTAGTAGGATTGGGTATACTCGTAGTGTGTTTGGGAAGAGCAAAGTGGTGCTGGGTAGAATATGATAGGATGGCTTTTGTTTTGTTTTGTGTGGTGTGGTGTGGTATGGTGAAATGTGAAATAGGACAATGTGTTGTGATGGGATGGAATGGAGTGGCGTTGAGTGTGCTACGGGGTGGGGTGGGGTGGGATATAGTGAGGATGGAATAAGGTCTGATAGAATATTATGTGATGCGTTCCAGCCAGGAGGACTGGGATAAGGTGAAGTGTGGTGTAGTGTGGTATACTGTGGTGGTGTAGATCTCGCGGTGTGATGGAGTGAGGGTGAAATGTGCGTGTGCGTGCGTGTGTCTGTGTATGTGTGTAGATATGACGCAGTTTGAGGCACTAAAAGAGGAAGCTTCCGGTGCATAATCTTGACTGGCTAATTTCGCCCTCTATCGTGAGAACTACTTTGTTTGCCTCACAGTTTTTCCCCCCGTGTGTGTTAAGTCGGAGTTATTTCCTAGTTATATTTTTATTTTACTTCCCTGCGGTTTCTAAGCTTTAAGGCCCAACTGTTTTGTTCCTTTTTCCTCAAGCACCAGCCTAAGAGTATCGTAAAAATCAAGTTTGTTTACGAATGTGTTTTTTTGTCATCATTCCTCGGCGTCGCTTCCTGTTAGGGTTGAGCTCAGTTTTAATGCATGCCAGGAAATACCTCTTGCATTTAAAGTGTTCAGTCCTCCTTTGTGCACTGTATTGTTGAGGATCGTGCATTTAAGGTGTTCAGTCGTCTTTTGTACTGTTATAGAGAAAAATGAATGACTGGCTTCATGAAAAGATGTATAATAGCATCTTCTTCACCACGATTTTTTTTTCTTTAATCAGACTAATACCAGATTATTTTATTCAGTTATTAATCTTCGATTTTAAAGGACTGTTTAAAGTTATCTCTAATCCTTCCAGTTCGAAGTAATTGCTATAAACTTAGTAGAACCCTTGATGGTAACTAGCGCACACACACACACACACACACACACACACACACACTCTCTCTCTCTCTCTCTCTCTCTCTCTCTCTCTTATCGGACTGAGGGTCGTATTATAAGCGGCTTTGGGGATGTCCTAACACCCCCTGCACAGCGATTTATTCTGTACATTACATCATCCTGTTTCATGATTTTTGGTGCAATTTTTGTCGATTTTAAAGCAGTCGAAATAGCATGCGGGAGAATACTAGAGTTTGTAATACGCAAAATAAATCGCTAAGGAAGAAGTGCCGAGTTACTGATTTTAAAATATCAGAAATAGCATATGGGAGAAAGTCAGAGGGTAATACCGAAAATGAATCACTAAGGAAGAGGTGTTACGATGCATGCTGTTCCACATAGAAATAAGGTTTGAAGGGGATACTGAAAAATAATTGATGATTTTTTTTTTTTTTTACGCGAGTACTGAAGATAATAAAAATGACATCGTTTGCTAATATCCTTCTTGACTGATTTTTTTCCTTATAATCCTTTTACACTAACTTGGCCTAAATTTTCTTCCTTTTCTAGCTTATTTCTCGTCCCTCATTGGCAGAATAAGATGATACTTAGGGTCTATGTCCTTTTCTTGGCACTTCTTCATGACTAGCATCACATTCTAGCGTTAATCTATTTGTTAGAACTCTGTATTCCAGAAGGAGAAGTGGCAGTTTTAGGCCAGATTAAAGTAAAATGGGTATTGCAGTTCAAACCCCTAGATTAAACAGTAAGAAAGGTGATGTGAAGAAGCGTATAATAATAATAAGTAAATCAGTTGGCTAAAAATACGATGAATTTAGTAAGTAAAATATAAAAACATACAGAGATGGGGAGTGGATGGCATGAAGGACTGAACCATGCATTTAGATATCTGAACACACAAAACGAGAATAACTGCACTAAAACGTTTGATCAGAACAAGGGAACCGTAGAGTAAGACTTTCATCATTATCATCATCATCATCATCGTCATCTTCATCGTCAGTCATCCATCAGCCATCATTCATCATCGTCACCATCATCATTATTATTGTCATCGTCCTCTCATTCTGTCATCAGTCGTCATAATCAACAGTCATTAGATCATCAGTTATCATCATCATATCATCAGTCATTATCAAATCATTAATCATCATCATCATCAATACTTTATTCCCATATTCACCGCACACTGAGTAAGATTAGGTCAAGACTGTTAAAAATACGGCACCAAATACGATGAGAAAAGAGAGAAGCTAAGAACCTGCCACCATCTCCCTCCCACAGCAGGGAAAAAGTGCGAGGGTGTAGGTAGGGCGAGGGTGTAGGTAGGGCGAGGGTGTAGGAAGGGCGAGGGCGGGGGTCGAGTCCCCTAACGTCTCGCACTATTCCCCGAAGGAACCCAGGGCCGGCACGAATCCTAATTCCTAGTAACTCAGGCGGGTCCTAATTATTTCTTAATTCTGAGCTATGTTACGTTTTCACGGAGCAGGTCCCCAAGGTGCTCCTAAACCCACCAAGTCTTCGTCTGGTTGCAGTAAGTTTCGCTCACCGCCATTCCCTTTCCCAGCCCGACTTATGATCTTTTCGGGGAAATGTTGAAACAGCGATGGAGCACAATAGTTGGGTCGAGATGCGAGTTGATGAACCTTTCTCCCCCGTGTGGTCGGTCCCCCCCCCCCTAAGACCCGTGGAATTTCTCTCTCATTATTGTGGTTTTACTGTAATGAAGGCACAGGTGAATAAATTAATTAGACCTTGATGGCAGAGGGCAGGGCAGGGCAGGGCAGGGAGCAAGAGGAGGAGGGGGAAAGGAAGCATTTGAGGGAGCTGGGTTTACAGAAGAGGATAGGGAGGGGCTACTTTAGGTAGAGGAGCGGAGGGAAGGGGAGAGTTATGGAGGAGAGAGGTGGGGACGGGAGTGGGAAGGTTGGTAGAGAGAGAGAGAGAGAGAGAGAGCATAGGAAACGGAAAGGGAGAGGAGAGGAAGGGAGAGTAGTAATGTTGGAAGTGGGGCGAAGGGAGAGGGGGGAGAGGCTTGGGGAGGGGGGACTAGGAGGAGATGAGAAGTCAGTAAGAGGGCGAGTCAAGAGGGGAGATGAGAGGAGCCAGATGAGCAGTGAAAAGAGAGAAGAGGAAGAGGGTGGGAGGGAAGAGTATCTAAGACGGTAGGGATAAGATGACATAAACTACTTGACGTGGGTAGTGAGCAGTATTCATCCCTGCGCACAAGATTCATCCCTGCGCACAAGATTCATCCCTGCGCACAAGATTCATTCCTGCGCACAATATTCATCCTTGCGCACAAAATTCATCATGCCATTAAATTAGTCTTCAAGGTGACGTCTTTGATTCATTGTTCCAGCTAACGCCATGCATTTTATCAGGTTGATATTGCCACCGTTAATCAGCGCTTAGTCGTGGCTATACTCTTTTTTACTTTAAATTGGCCTAGAATTACCATCTCTCCATCTTGAATGTTGAATTGTGGCGGATAATTAACACTACAGCTTGTCACGAAGAGATGCGATGGAAAGGGTGTAGGGCCTTGGTATTGTTTTGTTCTTACAATGAGTTTCGTGAAATAAGCTGCAAAAGAACGAAAATCTGGGCCATGCAGGAGTAAAAAGAGTATAGTTACTTGTTTCAGGTAACGCCAGACGATTTTATCCGATCAAGAGTAAGTCACAGTTACATGGGAAGGTTACCAGTCTTAAATTTAACCTTGTCCTATTTACTATGTATATAATCAGACGAGACACCTGTACTCTTTGTAAAAACGTAAAAGAAAGTCGTACACATAGAGGAATATCCATAAATAGCGCTCAGACTGGAAACTCACCTGACAATACCTTATGTGTTATGAAGATGGCTTAGTCTGCTGGTGTGGGCGGTGGTGTGGCAGTGGGAGTTGAAAGTGAATACGATGCCGCGCCGACTGTACCTTATGTGATATGACGATGGCTCAGTCTGTAGATGTGGGCGTGGAAGTGGTAGTGGGAGCAGAAGATAAATATACAATGCCGTGTCGACAGTACCTTGTGTGTTAAGGGGATGGCTAACTCTGCTGGTGTGGGTGTAGATGTGGCAGTGGGTGTAGGAAATGGATATACGATGCGGTGTGGACATTGATAACGGTAACTAAGCCGTCTCCGAAACACACACACACACACACACACACACACACACACACACACACACACACACACACACACACACACACACACACACACACACACACACACACATCGCCAGGTGGAAGAGAGGTGCAATATATGGACTACCTGTATCATGGAAGGTGTCAGATAAATTTTTTTTTTTAAGATTATGATTGTACTCTCTTGAACCTTGAGGGCTTCCTAGCAACTCGTCCCTAGCGATTTATTCTGCTTCACTTACCTTAATATTCTTTCTTTAGCGATTTATTTTGCTTCACTTACCCAAATATTCTCTCATTAGCGATTTATTTTGCTTCACTTACCTTAATATTCTCTCATTAGCGATTTATTTGGCTTCACTTGCACTAGTATTCTCTCATTAGCGATTTATTTGGCTTCGCTTACCTTAATATTCTCTCATTAGCTATTAATTTTGCTTCACATACCTTAATATTCTCTCATTGGCGATTTATTTGGCTTCATTTCCCCTAGTCATATCCAGAAGTAAATCGCTAAGGAAGAGCTCCCTTACCCGATGAGAATACGGATCCTAATCTCACAAGAATACGACTCTACGTAGCGATAAAGATTTCAATAGAAGGCAGGGAACGCCACGACACGGAGACGAATTAAGAGCTTAAGCCAAATCGCCCGACATTAAGATAATAGACCTCAAGAAAGACAGGGATATGAAGATTGATGCAAAGAGACGTAGACCGAGGAAGATTACGGGAGGATCGCGAGAGAGGAGAGAAAAAACAAAGGGGGCGAGAGTCAAAAGAAATATATTAATTAGAGAGAGGCTGATGTCAGTGGTGAGAGAGGTAATGAAAATTCACCCTTCCCGCTGCCCCGCCTCCTGGCTAATGGAGATTTACCCCCCTTTGCTCCTGCAGCTGTTTCTTAACCCCCTCTCTTCCAGCACTTCCCCTCTCTTCCAGCGCTTCCCCTCTCTTCCAGCGCTTCCCCTCTCTTCCAGCGCTTCCCCTCTCTTCCAGCACATCTCCTCTTTTCCAGCACTTCTCCTCTCTTCCTACGCGTCTCCTCTCTTCCTGCGCTTTCCCTCTCTTCCAGGGCTTCTCCTCTCTTCCAGGGCTTCCCCTCTCTTCCAGCGCTTCCCCTCTCTTCCAGCGCTTCCTCTTTCTTCCAGCACTTATTCTTTCTTCCAGCACTTCCTCTTTCAACCAGCACTTCCCCTTTCTTCCAGGACTTCCCCAGTCTTCCAGCACTTCCCCTCTCTTCCAGCACTTCTCCTCTCTTCCAGCGCTTCCCCTCTCTTCCAGCACTTCCCCTCTCTTCCAGCACTTCCCCTCTCTTCCAGCGCTTCCCCTCTCTTCCAGCACTTCCCCTCTCTTCCAGCACTTCCCCTCCCTTCCACCATCACCCCTCCTCTGCCACCGTGTCCCTTCCCTCTTCCGTTAACCCTTCCTTTTCCCCTTTCAGTGATTGCCTTCATTCTCTTCCACCACTTCCTTCCTCCCCCAGTCTCCCCTCTCTGTTCCACCACTTCCCTCCCTCTTCCACCACTTTCCCCTCTCTTCCACCACTTTCCCCTCTCTTCCACCACTCCCCCCTCTCTTCCACCACTCCCCCCTCTCTTCCACCACTCCCCCCTCTCTTCCACCACTTCCCCCCTCGCTTCCACCACTTCCCCCTCTCTTCCACCACTTCTCTCTTCCGGCAGTTCTTCTCCCTTCCACCACTTCTCCTCCCTTCCACCACTTCTCCTCCCTTCCACCACTTCCCCTCTTCCACCATTTGCCCTCTCTTCCACAAATTCCCTTCCCTCTTCAAGAGCTTTCTTTTCTGTCTCCATCACTTTCCTTCCTGTTCCAGTACTGCCCTCCCTGTCCCACCATTTCCCTTCTCTTCCTGTATTCCCCTCCCTCTTTCATCACTTTCCTTCCCTTTCTAACATTTCGCTTCCCCTCTCGGTTTCAGCAGCTCCTTATTGACCTCTTGACCCCCTACTGCCTCAGCAAACCCTTCCCTGTTTCAGCAAGTTCCTCCCTGTTCCAGTAACTTCTTTTCCTGTTCCATTCCCCATTTGATGACTCCTTTCGCTACTCTTACTCATGCCCGTTTTCTACATTCCCCCATCTTTCCCTCCATATATATGCCCCTCAGAAAGAACATAATAAAAAAATTGTCGTTCCTCTCAAAGCAATTAGCATTTTGAAACATAAGCGAAGTGTTGTGATGATTGGGCCTCCCTGGGATGGTAGTGCAAACATTATTTTAGCTTGCTTTGGGAATAACAATGCATGATACATCAAAATAAAGGTGGTTGTGTAGTGGGAGGTAACGCTTAAGACGGTACATCCATCTGTTTAAGTATTGCTATTTCTATAACCACCAGATTCCAATGGCGAGATTATTATTATTATTATTATTAATTATTACTTTTGAGGTTTGTACTGTGTTTTCTCTCATACTCTCTCTCTGCATACACATCCATTTCTTGTAAATGCTAGTTGAGTCCTAGTGAATACTTCCTCTGGATTGATCTTCCCTTCGCTGGTCTGATTGTAGACATGACGAAAGAGTGAAGTGCAACTGATAATTATATAGTTTGTGTATAATTCTGCTTCTTAGTGTGCACTGGAAATTTAAGCAAATATTTTGGAGATCTAACAATCAGACGATTTCCTTTATTTCCAAACAGCTTCTCTTTGGAACTGGCTTCTCCAGATTAACGCCGGCGTGCCGCAGGGATCAGTTCTGGCGCCAACCCTATTTCTGGTTCATATTAATGATCTCTTATCTGTCACTCACAATCCCATTCACTCATATGCAGATGACTCAACACTACATAGTTCATTCACACTCAGACATCCATTTACAAAGTCTAATATCTCTACCTCTCAACTCAATACAGCCATCTCCATAAATGAAGATCTATCTACAATCAGTGAATGGGGACAAAACAACCTTGTCTCTTTTAATGCTAGTAAAACTAAATATATACAGTTTACTAATAGACAGATATTGCCAGACTCGTACATTACCTTCAGTGCTACTAATATTCCCATCTCCAAAAGTATTGAAATTCTTGGTGTCTCACTTAACAGTGCCCTCAGCTGGACCTCTCATGTCAGATCACTTGCTAAAACCGCCTCAAAGAAACTTGGATTATTGTACAGAGTCCGTAACTTCTTCGCCGATGAGCAGTTAGCTATAATTTATAAGAGTCATGTGCGCTCTCAGCTTGAATATTGCTCACCCTTGTGGAATGGTTGTGGAGAGGTTGCATTAAGGCAACTGGGCAAAATTCAGAATAAAGCTGTTAGAATCATTAACAACCCTGCCATTACATATAAACTACCTCCCCTGCAAGTAAGAAGGAATGTTGCCTCCCTTGCATTATTTTACAGATATTTTTTTGGCAAATGCTCAGACGAAGTTGCGTCCATGGTGCCACCTCTCCATGCCTTCCCTCGTGCTACACGGGCATCTGGTAGCGCTCATGACTGGAATGTCACTCAACCATATTGCAGAACTTCTGCCTATCAGAATTCTTTCATTCCCCGAACTGCATCTCTCTGGAACTCGCTTCCCCAGAGTTGTTTTCCTCCAAATTTCAACCTACAACTCTTCAAGTCTAACTGTTACAGATATTTTATGAACAGAGGACACCAGTAATCTGGTGTATGGATTATTTTTTTTCTCCATTTGTTTTTCCTTCCTCCGTTCTGTTATTTAAAAAAAAAAAAAAAAAAAAAAAAAAAAAAAAAAAAAAAAGATGGTTTACCCCCAAACTTCAACTTAAAATAGTTCAAGTCCACCTGTTACAGATTTTTTTTTTATTTCATGAATGGAGGACACTGGTAATCTGTTGCATGAATAAATTTGATTTGTTTTTCCGTTCTCTGTTCATTTGTAAAATATATATATATATCGGTATACTGTATATTACGGTACGTTAGCTCTCACAGTATGGTGTTTTGTGCGCTTGCTACATTAAGACGATTTTATTCAGATAAGGATCATTGGTGGAGACTTCCCATAACGAGAGAATAGGTGAAAGTTATTAAATTTTCCAGATCGAAATGTTTCTTTTAAGTTGTGTAAAATTATCTGGTGGTTGCAAGGGTACATTTTAAAGGGCGTCATCGTACGGAAGGGGTTAATGCGTGACACGGTAAAAAGTATCTAGGATTATTGAAAAAGACCATTCAGCATCGCATTCAAAATTCAAAACCTATTCGTCGTGTGTTGTCGTAACCAAAGATTATTTTTTTCTTTTTAAATTATGCCTCTGCGTCTGTTCCTCATCTATCAGTCTTTTGCTCTTGTGTTTCCTTCCTAGTTCCTCGTACTCCCTATCCCATTCATGTAACATGCATTATTTTCCTTCCTTTTCCTATTAATTTTGCCACCTTGTTCCTTCATAGTTGTTCTTTCTCACCCCCTTTACTTCCTTTATCATCTCATTAATCTCACATTCACTCCAAACCTTGCTATATCTCTCTCTCCTCTTCCATACATTATAATCTTCCTTCCTTACCCAATAATCCTTCTCATTTAACTTTTTCATTGACAATTCTGCTCAGTGTGCTTTCTTCCTTCGCTATCTTTCTTCCATATCCCTCCGTCCCCCTTTCATCTGTGTTTACCTTTGCCTCTCATATTTACAATAGGAATTTTACATTTGATGCATTTTCTTCTTTAACGTATGTCCTTAGTTCTTCCCAACCTTCCCTTTAACTTTATCACCTTGTAAATTATTCCTCCCCAGTATATTCTAATCTCATTTTTATCAGTCTTATCTCATTGTTTGCTTTCTCTTATTAGTTATTCCTTTTCCTGTTTCATCGTGCTCTCGTTTCCTGTTCATCTCTCTTCTTCCGATGATTCTGGGTAAATATCGCTGCTCCCACCTAATCTTCTTTCTTCACCCCTCTTACCTAATTTCTTCCTTCATTTTATCTTTGGTGTTCTCTCTCTCTCTCTCTCTCTCTCTCTCCCCCCCGAATTTTCTCTCATTTACTTTCGTTATCCCTTCCTCTTTTTCTTTCCTTCTTACCCTTTTTTCCATTTCCATCTTTTTTCATCTTCCTTTTCTTTCCTTTAAATTCTGTCATCACCCATCTTACTTTCTGCTCTCCCCACCTCTTTATCTCTGTCCTCATTTCCTCTTCTTTCCTTCCCCTTCTTCTTCTTTTATCCTCTTCCTTTAATCCTCTTCCTTCCTTCTTTTTTTTTCCTTCCACCAACAGTCTCCCATCCCCCACTTGTGTAACTAGCTTTTCTTCTCTCTCTCCCTCCCTCCCTCGCTCCCTTCTTTCTTTCCTTTCCTTCCTCGTCTCTCTTCGTCCTTCCTTTTCCCTCTACTTCCCAGATACTCTTTTTTTTTTCTGTCATTTTTTTCATTCTTTCATTATACTCCCTCCTTTCCCCCGGTCTCCTTTCTCTTTCTTCCTTCTCCCTCCTGCTCTCCCTACTTCCTCCCAGCCTCTCTCTTCCTCTCCCTCCCTCATCCCCTTACCATCATCATCATCTATCTGCTTTTCTTTTTTTACGTATATTTTCTACCTCTCTCTTTCCCTGCCGCCTCCTTTCAGTCCCCCTTTCCCCTCCTCCTCCTATCCCTTCCTCTTCCTCCTCTTCCCCTCTTCTCCCTCCCTTCCCTCCCTCCCTCCTCTCCCTCTCTCCTCTCCTTCCCTCCTCTCCTTCTCTCCCTCCCTCTCTCCCTGTCCGTGTGTCTCCTCCGTCGTGTAATCCAGCGTATTAGCGAGGCTCATGTCCCTTCACCGTACTTAATCAGAAGTTAAGCTCGCAGTTCCTATGGGATTGTTCTTATGTCCGGTCCAGCCAGGGGAGCTTAGTGCCTAATTGGTACGTATGGCGGGGATGTGCCACCAACACCACGGAGGGAGGGAGAGAGGGAGGAAGGGAGGGAGAAAGAGAAGAGGGGGGGGCGGACTGATGAGAAGATCTGGGATAGAGGAGAGAGAAGGATTGAGGAAAGAAGAAGGCGGGAAGGGGAAGAAAAGAGGAACAATGAGAGAGAAGAGGGATAGGGAAGAGGGAGGAGAAAGAGAAGAGATAGGGAGGGAGAAAGAGAAGAGGTAGGGGAAAGAGAAGAGATAGGGAGGGAGAAAGAGAAGAGGTAGGGAGGGAGAACGGAAAGAGAGAGGGAGAAAATCAAGAGGTAGGGAGGGAGAAAGAGAAGAAGTAGGGAAAGAGATAGGTAAGAGTGAGGTATTGGTGGGAGAAGAGGGATAGGAAAGAGGCAGAGGGATTGAGGAAAGTAGATGAGAAATAAGGGGAGGGGGAAAGGAGAAGAGGTGGGATAGGTGAGAAGAGGAGGGATAGGGAAAAGAGGGATGGAGGAAAGGAGGGAGAAAGAAGAGGTAGGGGGAGATAGGTGAGAAGAGGTGGGATAGTGGAGAGAGAAAAAGTAAGGGAAAGGGAAAGAAAGTGAAGAGGAGGTTGGGATGGAGAAAAAGAGAAGGTAGGGATGGAGAAAGAGAAGAGGTAGGGAGAGAGGAAGAGAAGAGGGAGGGAGAGTGAGAGAGAAAGAGAATAGGGAGGGAGGGAGAAAGAGAAGAGGCGGGGAGGAGGAAGAGTACAAAGGAGTACGAAGGGAAGCAAACAGCAACAGCCCTGTTGGTCTTTTCATGGCTGTTTGGAATAGGGGAGGTTATAACTAACAAACCATTTAATCAGTTTAAGGATAGAAAAGCAGGAAGGTCCCCCCCCCCACCCACAAAACCCTCCAACCGTAGCTGGGAGGAAATAGTGAGAAGGACCACCATGCAACATAGAAAAACTGTCATAGGAGAGAAGGAAAGGAAATCCGATTTTTCTCTGTGTACTTGATACGGAAAGTAACATTGTCATCAGGATTTATCGGTGTTGTTCTGCGGGTTGTATCAGTCGGGCTCTGGAGAGAGAGAGAGAGAGAGAGAGAGAGAGAGAGAGAGAGAGAGAGAGAGAATCATATATACAACAATGTATTATTCTGGAGTAAACATACTAAGCTGGGGGTTACAAGACAGATACTTATCCAAGCGACCTTTAAAGATTAGCACTGTATTACGGCATACCACACTGGAGGGCAAGAGTCATTTTGTAGCTCCGGTGACTGCTAGATAAGAATAGCATTTATCGTAAATTATAGTACAGAACGATACAAAAGGTCAGTCGTGTTCTGTTGTCGTCACTTGCCTCAGAATTTAGTAAAAAAAAGGGGGGGGGGCTTCCCTTCTCGATTTATATTTCAACACCGTTATTAAGATTTATCTACCTATCTATAGCCTGACGCCATAATCTGGTAAGAGGTGGCCGTTTGTCTTTGAGTTAGAGGTTTTACGGGAAGAGGCACTAACTCTCCGCCAACCCGCTTGTTGACTCGTTGGGAACACGTGTCGGTTGTTACATGGTTACCACCCAGCGTTGTAAATGGTTTCCTGGCCTACAGGAAACCATTAGGCTTGTCACTCAATGTAAAGCCACCTGAAGAGGAAAGAAGAGTAATAAAAAAGTGACATGAAAGACGGGAGAAGTAGGAGGAGTGGAGGACAGACGCATAAAAAGAATGATAAAGATGAAGGGAGGTGAAGGCAGCACTACATCAAGTGAATGGATGATGTATCTAAATTTCCAAAGAGTCAGACGATTTTATTCAAGTTAGGAGGGTTGTTTGGTGAAGGGATTAATTAATGAGATATCTAAGACATCCAGTTTTTTTTCAAGCTAGTAATATGATGCGAAAGAGTAATGTCCACGTTGTTAAAACAGTCACAGTAAAGTCCTCTAAAGCCGTTGTGCGAGTGAGGGAGGGGTGTCTGCAATGAGGAAGATGCCTGAGAAAGTTGAAGGCTTGTAATTTCTTTGTCCATATCAGAATCTGTATATCAACGGTATGAATCAACAGTGAGCATAACAGTACGCAGTGAATATATTACCAGCGCCCACTTTAACTCCTTCAGTTCAATATCGTCTTTGGAGTTTATTCTTGCTTCTTCCAGACGATTTTACTCAAGAAATCTTGCTCAGAACAGGTTATTGAAGACTGAAGCAAACCCCACCAGTTCGAAAAGTCTCCCTCTGTCTGAATAAAATCGTCTGAAGGTTGTAAGAACGAAATGAGAAGTACGCAAGGGACTGAGGGTATGAAATGTCCGTCACTACATAAGGTTCGAATATGAGTCGAGTCACACGCAGGTCACAAAACAAACAGGATAACCCCGGACCGTCGTAGCTGCTTGTGTACGTGACTCGTGCTGTATTCCCAAGCAGATTATTTTGCATATACACACCTGTTATTTTTTTTAAGGTGGCGTGTTGCAGAGTGTGTTTTAAGCAGTTATAAGTATACGGTGGGGTGGTATTAAGCGCGATCAGCATTTACCAGAAACAAGAAATACACTCTAACTCCCTAACGCTGTCTGGCTCTCATCCGGCACTTACAGATATCCAAGTTACCCCATTTTTGTTCATTCTAATTCCCTGTGGACTCTAATCACCCCTTATTGCAACCTTGGACGCTAAATGGTGGGGTTCTTAGCTCTGAGGAATGCTTTGCGAAGGAGGCGAGGGGGCGGGACGGGGAGAGTAATGGGCAGGGAGGAGAATTAATGCCTTGGTGGGGGAAAACACAGAAAATGAGGTGCGATCGCCCTGAACGATTCACAAATAAGAATGATGAGACTTCCGGGTGATTTAAGTTGGGGAGGTGGGAGGAGAGGGTTGGTGGGGAGGTGAGCTGGGGAGCAGGGAGAGGTGAGGGTGAGGGGGAAGGGGGGGAGGTGAGTGGGGAGAGAAGGAAGAGGTGAAAGTGAGTGAGGGAGTGGAAGAGAAGTATTGAAAATGAGGGAGTTATGAGAGAGAGGGAGAGGAAGGGTGGGAAGGGTGTGTGTTATAATGGTGGTAAACGGGAGTGGGGGGGAGGGAAATGGGATTGTAAGAAAGCTAAGGGAGAATAACAGGGAGGAGAGAGAAGGGAGGGATGGGGCGGATGGAGTGTGCTGTAATGGTGAGAAAATGGAGTGGGAAGGAGGAAGCTGAGATTGTAGGAGGACTGAGGTGGGGTGAGGGGGGGTGGATGGGGAAGGGAGGGCTTTATGCAGGTGGAAAGAAGGAATTGAGGGATGGGGGGGGATTGTTGGAGGGGAGGTGAAAAAGAGAGTGAGGAAGAGATGTGAAGTGCGAGTGTGATAGTCGGTGGATGGATAGGAGAGAGAGAGAGTAGGCAAAAAACTAAAAAGCGAGAATAAGTTAGAAAAGATGAAGGAAAGAGAAATGACAGAGGAAAAAAAAAACAATGAGAAGACTGCAAGAATAACTGACATTAAGAAACGATGGTGAGGAGGAAGAAAAAAATGAATTATTAGGGAAAGAACAAGAAGTCACCACAAAGGTAAACAGTATATGGGAAAAAGAAACTATGAGAAGACTGAAAAAAATCTAGTAAACGAAAGGAACATGTAATGGAAAAAGAATGAGAAGTGGAAAAGGCTGAGGCTGAGAGGATGTGGTCTGGCAGGATACAGTCAAAATACAAAGAATACAAAAACATTAGGAAGGGCATGACGGTAAATCACACTAACAGGGACATAAAAAAGTGAAAATAGCCAAGGAGCACATGAATTAGGAGGGGATAATCGACACAGTGGTTGGAGGGAAATAAATGAGGTTAATTGCACGATTATGTCCATTTTGTGATAGTTATGGCTTGTAAATATGTCAGGCAGTTCTTACCCTTGTATATTTCCTTCCATTATCATCATTTTTAGCTGTTTCATAATTTTTATCATTCTAGTACTCTTAAGTCCTATATTTTTTCCTAGCTAATTAGATGCTCTTCACAGTGCACAGGGTATAAACAGTATTAGACATAGGAGCCATGGATTAACTCCTCCATTATGCTTTATTTTTTATTTTTTTTTATCCTGCACCCGTCAAACAATCGTAGTGAAGAAGTTAAAAAAAATTGAAAATCCCCTGTTATTTTGTGTGCCATGAGTAGATTGGGTTTGAGAGATTTAATATTGACTTGATCTCTTTTGGGAGACCAGTTAAAGGAGAGGGAAGTTCCAGTCAGACATCCCTCCACTTCAGCCCTCCTGTATTGTAGGGCTTAAAACTGAGAACTTGAAATTGAGAACTTAGAATTAAGAACTTAGAATTGAGAACTTAGAATCGAGAACTTGAAACTGAGAACTTGAAATTATGAACTCTAAGGTGTAGTAAAATTTGCTTTGTTTTTCCACCTCTCTGCTGACTGCCTTCCGTAGCATGGCATACTTGACACTGCACATAATTCGCACAATCTATCCATTTATGACCGTACAAGATGGTGGCTTGAAGAGGTGTGTGGTACGTAGGAGGACTGCTGAGCCATAGGGAACGAGCTAAAACAAGGCCCAGAATCGGATGCAGTGGGGAAAAAAAAAATAGGAACAAGAATACAGTTTTTAAGGCTACACGAGGCTCTTATAAGAAAAGTATTGAGAGGTCGAGAATTTATACCTCTGTCTGTCTTCCTGTAATAATCCTGTAATAATCTGTCTGTACCTACCAATGTGCTTGTCTTGGCATACATATGATTTCGTATTTTTCCATCCATCCTGCAGTTTTCTTTCAACATTATATCTCTTATTACCACCTTACCTCTCCTATCACCTGTTTCCCATCTCGGTATTTTACTTCAATATTTACTTTAGTCTCCCATCATTCCATTCAGTCCCTCTTCGCCTTCTTTTTCTCTTTGCTTATATATGCTTTCGTCCCGTCCTCCCTTCCCTCTTATTCTCATTCTCCTAACCTCCTCTTCCTCTCACGTTTTTGTACATTCTCAAACGTCATTTCTTCTCCTTCTCTCACCAGCACTTTCCTTATGTAACCCCTGCTCTCCTTCCTATCCCTGCTCTTTATCTGTACTCATGTGTTTATATATTTTTCCATACTTCTTTCCTCATCTCCATTCCTTCGTTCTTCAGCTTCGCCATCCATCTCTTTCACCATCACTCTATCCTATATTCCCCTCCTCTCGTCTCTATTGATTCCCTCTCTCCTCTATATCAGTTTGTCTTCATTTCTCCTTCCTACCCCTCATTGTCATCGTGTGTTCTTACCTCTCCATTCCATCTCTTTCTCACTTCCACTTCCTCCTCCAATCCTGTCTTCCTTTCATCCCCATCCCCATCTCTCTCTCTCTCTCTCTCTCTCTCTCTCTAAGTCGGTAATTTGGCTCGGGAACTGACCACAATTGCACACACGTGGGTAGATTACGTTCTCCATTATAACGACCAATTTAGTAGTTACGTTCGACAGGGGGTGAATGATTGGCTGCCAAATTGGAACGAGGAGGAGGAGGAAGAGAGGAAGAGGAGGAGAAAGATTGAAGGCGGGAGGTTGGGGATGAAATGGAAGGTGGGTGGATGGAGGCTGAGGACGAGATGGAAGGTGGGAGGAGGAGGAGGAATGAGGCTGAGGAGAGATGGAAGACTGGAGGAGGAGGAGTATTTACTAAGAGAAAGATGGGAGGAGGAGGAGGGATATGCAATAGAAGGGGAGATAAGTTTGGAGGAGGAGGAGGAGGAGTAAGAGGTAATAGATGCAAGGAGGAGGAGGGAGGCTGAGCAGGAGATGGAAGACTGGAGGAGGAGAAGTTTTTATTAGGAGAAAGACTGGAGGAGGACTAGGAGGAAGATAAAGGGAGAGAGAAGAATGGAGGAGGAGGAGGAGGATAGTGATGATGAAGGGTAAAGGAGGGGTTGTTGAGAGTGTGGAGATAGTTAAATAAGTCTTAAAAGAGAGACAAGTAAGAATGATTTATAAGAGCATTAAGCAGTAGGAAGATGCGGTTAAAGTACGATAGAGGAATATAATGTGAATAAGACAAGCAAGAAAGGAAATAAGAAGTGGGAGAGATGGAGGAGGGAAAGATTAGGATAAAGGGATGAAGAGGAGGGTGTAAAGAATAAGTATTAAAGGATATTGAAAGGAAATTCTTGGTTCTTATGCAAAAAGGAAAGGTGGAGGAAGGATGTTAATGCAAGTATTTTACCCTCTCATGCTCCTATGACTCTCTTAGCTGAATAATATCGTCTGGCGTTAGCTGGAGAACATTACTAGAGTTACCATGAGCATGAGAGAGTTTATAATGAGAAGGAAGGAGCAGAGATGTTAAATGACATTGTTAAACTCCTTGGATGCAAAGGAATATAGTATTCGTCCCCCGACACCACACACACACACACACACACACACACACACACACACACACACACACACACACACACACACACACACACACACACACACACACACACACACACACACACACACACACACACACACACACACACACACACACACACACACACACACACACACACACACACACACACACACACACACACACACACACACACACACACCTGACATAAACATATACACATTGACACGTAATGATAAACACGGTTGAACACGCGTACACAAACACATGCAGGAAAGCACACCCAATCACAAAAATGCACAGGCAAACGCACGCAGGTTACAGAAACGAACACACGCACATGAACCACAAACTCTTTGTACCGGTAATCTCTGCAGGATCATTCCTTCCTCTTTATGATCATCAGAAGGCTCCACACACACACACACACACACACACACACACACACACACACACACACACACGCACACGCGCACACACACACACACACACACACACACACACACACACACACACACACACACACACACACACACACACACACACACACACACACTTTCGCCATTCACTCCCAACCCGCTGCTTCCCAGACACGAGGCGCTAAGCTTGGCTCAAGATGGAAGGAGAGAGGGAGGAAGAGGAAAGAAAGTGGAGGTAGAGAAGGAGGGAGAGGGGGGGAAGGGGAGGGAAGTATGAAGAAAAGGGAGTGGAATGGGATAAAAGTATGAATGTATGGAGAAGAGGAAATACATTGAATTAAACGCATGTTAAGATGAATGAAACGAAGAACATGGAGAAGGAGAGCGAATGCAGTGGGAAGGGTATTACGATCTAAAGATTCATGTAGCTATCAGGTGTCCGTGCGTCTCTCACTCAGTCGTATTCTTGTGGTCGTAGAAGAGACTCAAGCACCCCTCCCATACCACTCTTTTCATTTCTTTAACTGGAATTTTATCATAGTTTCAAAGCTTTACTAGGTGGGGTGGTGAACAAAACTTCCAACTTAGAATGGTGGCCTCATAGATTCTGTCCTCAAGAGGTGACTGAAAGTTCTTCTATCATGTAATAGCCATCAAGGGAAGTAGGTTGATCACGTACCCTTGAGTATCCTAAATTAGCCTGTCTTTGTAGCCCATACCTCTGAGGGGTAATGGGTATTGGGGTACTGTTAACCATATCACACCCATGAATGTCCATAGGTTACTGTAGCCTGTCTGTGGGTCTCATACCTCGGTGTAATGGCACTGACTGTTATCAAGTTTATGTAATTTTTATCGTTATCTTAGACGTATTTACCATAGAAAACAGTCAGGGTGTAATGCACAAATTTTCTCGCTAAAGAAGTGTAGGTAAAAAGAGGATTCACAGCCCTAACCATACGAGAAGTCTTTCATCCTCCTCGTTCTGTCTCCCTGCTTTGACCATCGCGTCCTTTACCCTGCTCGTTCTGCTGTCCCCCTGCTTTGTCCACCACGTCCTTCATCCTGCTCGTTCTCGTGCTTCCCCTCCTCTGCCTGCCGCTAGAAGCCTTTTTTTGTGTCCTGTCACTGCCATTGCTCACGTTCGATGGGATTTGGATTTCAGTGCCGTATTCCCGTTACTAAAGGAGACTTCTTAATACCTCATTCTTAGTGATTTATTTTGCAAGATGCGTGTTAGTATTGTCTCTTGTATTGCAGATCTTAGTTATATCAGTGAATCAGTCGGTCAGTCCAATCAGTCAGTCAGTGTGTGTGTGTGTGTGTGTGTGTGTGTGTGTGTGTTGTCAATCTATGTCTACCTATATGATGGTGATAATTCTCTCTTGTGATTTCCTGTTTTCAGGGTCGTATCTCACTCTATTTGTAGGTGCGAAGAAAAGTCGATGAGGATTAAATATGGCCGTAATTTGAGAAGTATGTTAGAAACCACAAATTGAAATAGACTAAATCGCTGGGGAAAATATTACGAAATCTCTTGCCACAGCGAAAATGGCCCATTAAATTGGTTGGTATTGGACTCTTCCTTGTATTTAGATTTTATAGGCTGGGTTTCCATTTTTGCAGAGTCCGTAGTATATTCAATAATTCTTTCTCAATAGTCTAGGGTCCGTATTCTCGTCGGTTAAGGAAGCTCCCGAACACCTTCTCCCAAGCGATTTATTTTGCTTATTCTGTGTGACATAAATCCCTCTAACATCACGATACTCTGCCTAAGTACAAAAGGATATTAAGCAGCCATATCCAGAAATAAATCGCTAAGGAAAAGGTGCTAGGGAGCTTCCTTGACCGACGAAAATACGGGCCAAAAAATCTTGACGGCACCCGAAGCTACAGAACACAAACAGGGCTACACAGAACACAAACAGGGCTACACAGAACACAAACAGGGCTACACAGAACACAGGGCTACACAGAACACAAACAGGGCTACACAGAACACAAACAGGGCTACACAGAACACAAACAGGGCTACACAGAACACAAACAGGGCTACACAGAACACAAACAGGGCTACACACAACACAAACAGGGCTACACACAACACAAACAGGGCTACACACAACACAAACAGGGCTACACACAACACAAACAGGGCTACACACAACACAAACAGGGCTACACACAACACAAATAGGGCTACACAGAAGGGGGTCAGATTGTTATCGATAAGAAGTGCAATGCTCCTCTATTTTAGTGCTGCTCCGTAGAGAGAGAGAGAGAGAGAGAGAGAGACTCCAACCTCTCTTGGACGGGGGAAATTTACCGTTAACCATCACCTTCACCCTTCATTACCGTCCAAAGTATTGTAATCTTTAACCTGACAAAGATTCGCAACTGTTCTGGGCTCGATAGATGGCCACGTATAGACAGACAGGAATGATGATCTGACTAACAACCAAGGAGAGTCATTCCTACTGCATAACTAAGCGTATTATATTTCAGCGACTGACGGCTTAGTTATGACAGTGACCCAGTTCCATCAGGTTAGAAAAAAAAAGTAAACGATACTCAAGTAGCCATATTCGGAACTTGGAAATTATTGGTACTGTAATTTTTGTTTAGTTAATTGACGAATTCATTACATATAAAAGTCTTAGATGCAGAATTAGTCACTTGGAGGCTTGAAAATTTTGGGAAACTCAGACTGCAAAAAATGGTATATAATTAGGAATTTGCTGGTACTGTAATTTTTGTTTATTTAATTGACGGATTCATTACATATAAAAGTCTTAGATGCAGAATTAGTCACTTAGAGGCTTGAAAATTTTGGGAAACTCAGACTCCAAAAAATGGCATATAACAATAACCTGTAACTCGATAACTGATCCGTTGGGCCGAGGAGCACCAATTTAAACCCTGCAATCACATGACTTTTGTTTTTAGCAGGCCTATACTAAGCGATTTTACTGAACTTATAAAAGATTAGTAGCACTGAAGAGGTTAATGAATGATATGTCTAACTCTCCCAGCTTGAAAAATCTCTGAAGCCAAATAAGTATATGGAATTATTTGGTGGCATAGAAAGATCGAAGGTTACGTGTTTTATAGTGGCTATTGGTTAGTTATATATTGACGATCATAGGGCTATATTATATACGAGAAGGCCTATTACCTGCTTCTTATCCCATACTTTGCCTTACTTTAGCCCTCCTTATATCCTCCTCTTCCGTCGTTTCTTCATCCTGTCTGTTCCTTCCTTCTTCCTCCAACCTTCTCCTCCCCCATTGTACTCGTATCCTCCTCATTCCCTCCCTTCCACACTCATCCATCCTTCTTCTCTTCCCTCCTACTCCCTTCCTTCAATTACCTTCCCCCTCTGTCCTCTACACGCTTCTCCTCTCACCTTCGTTCATCTCTTTTCGACTCTTCCATTTACACTCTCTTCCTACATGCATCCCACCTACTTCCATCCATTTAATTATCCTTTTTACCAACCACCGTCTACTTCCATCCTTTACTCCCACCTACTCCATCCTCCCCCTTCGACACTCCTCCATTCCTCTCCACACTCCATAACCCCCCCCCCCTACACAAAGCATCTCCCTCCATCCACTAGTTTTCCTGTCCTCCTCTACCTTCTCACTCTTCCAAATCCCTTTCTCTTCCTTTGCCCTCCCCTTCTCCCTACCCACACACCAGCACTTCTGATCCCTCCAACTCCCTCACCTCTCATCCCCCTCTCCCCCCATCTACTCCCTCCCCCCACCACCTCCCTCTACACATCCACAGTCATCGTGCCCCTCCTTACTTCCTCACCCCTCTTGCCTCTTCTCTTCTCCCCTCTCCCTCCTCCTTCCCCATCACCCCTATCCCTCCCCAGTGACCTCGTGTGGCCGTGTCTGACCGTCCGAGTGCCAGTGGTCAGCGTATTGACGGCAGGATAGCCCCAGGACTCCTTATCAGAAGCGCTCTCCCTAATTCCACCCTATTGATGGTCATTTTTATTTGAAGTCCTAGTTATTACAGAGGCGCGTGGACCTCTGGCTCTTGCTGTCTCTCATCCCTGACTCTCTTTTATGTCATGTATAATTTTCCTCTTTTCTCTCCTCTCTCTTTTCTCTCTCTCTCTCCTCCATCCATTCCATTTCTGGCTTATGCTGTCTCTTATTCCCGAGTCTCTTTTATGCCACTTATAATTTTCCCCTTTCCACCCCTCTCTCTTTTCCAGTCTCCATTTTTCTCTCTTGCTCTCCCCTTTCATTTACTCCCTTTCCCATCATTTCTCTTCCTCTCAGTTCCGTCTTCATCTCTTGCTCTCTCTTATGACTGCCCCTCTTTTGCCCGCCCCTCTCTTTTGCCCCTCTTAATCTCCCTCTCTTACCTCCCTCTCTCCTCCATCTCTGTTTCCTCGACTGTTCGTTTCTCTCCTGTTTTCCCCTTTCCCTCCTTTCCTTTTCCTATCAGAATCATGCTATATGTTATGCCCCTGTAATTATATTGTTATCTTTACTCCCCTTTTCCACTCTACCTTTTATCTTTTTCCTGTCACTTCCTACCTCTTTCCCTGTTCCCTCATCAGCTTCCCTCTCTACGTTTTTATTCTCTCCCATTGTAAATCTCATTCCCTTTCATTCCTTTTCCCGTGTATTCCTCTTGCCCCTTTCCACTTTTTCCCCTCCTCTCTGCCCCCTCGTTTACTCCATCCCTCCTTCCTTCCTCCCTCTTCTCCGGATTATGCGCCTCCTTTTGGCTGACTTTCCCTTATGCTTTCTCATAATCTCCCACTTTTCTCCTCCATTTCTTCCTCTTTTCTTCTCTCCTGATCCTCCTATTTTCTTCCTTACCCCATTGGTTCAGTGGGTCGTGCTCTTCTGGCTGGTTCCCTCGTATGCTCTAACTAATGTTGTCCCTTTATCTCCCATTCCCCTTTCTCAGTTGTTCACCCTTTTTTCTTCCCCTTTCCATGCCTCTTTCCATCCCCTTCCCCTCTCTCCTCCCCCCCTGTCCTTCCCTCCCCCTCCTCCTCCCCCTCCTGGCCTCCCGGGTTCACAAAAATGGCCTCCACGTGGCCTCACCTCCCACACTCACTCAGATGGCATCATTTACCTGGCTCGTGGCGGCGCTCAGGTAATTGCGAGGTTAAACACGGGGATGGACGGCAGCAGTGGGGAGTGTTCAGCGTGATCAGGCAGGTATTCCTCGGTATATATGGGAAGGAAGGAGCATGTGGAGGCGAAATTGATTCCTGTAGCTCGTGGACATCCAATTGATTTTTATTTTTTATTAATTATTGCTTCATTTATCTTGCGGACATCCAATTCATCTTTATTTTGTAGTTATTTATAATGGATCCTCTTACCTTGCGGACATCCAATTCATCTTTATTTGGTTTTCTTTATTGATAATTGATCCGTTTACCTTGCCGACATCCAATTGATCTTTACCTGTTTTTATTTATTTATTTGTTTATGTATATATATATTTATTTTTTTCTTTTTTTGTGCCAGAGGATTATATTTTGGAAGAGGTGCGTCGTAGTAGTTGGGTGATTAATGAAGGCTGTATCTTACCTCACCTGTTTGAAAAATGCCTGGATAAACCTGTCTGGAAAGAGCAAGAACGAAAACTGTTATATTCAAAGGAATGGCTAGCATCGGTTGGTATTTGGGTAGTGCTGATCTTGGCGGTATTTCTGAAGAAGGGAAGGAAAAAAAGAGGAGAAAGAGGGAGTATGCTGATGAGAGAATGATGAGAATGAAGGAAAAAGCAGAAAGAGGGCGTGTGCTGATGAGAGAATGATGAGAAGGAAGGAAAGACAAGATAGAGGGAGTGTGCTGATGAGAGAATGATGAGAAGGAAGGAAAGAATTTGTTAAAGAGGGAGGGTGCTGATGAGAGAATGATAACAAGAAAGGAAAGAATTTGTTAAAGAAGGAGTGTGCTGATGAGAGCATGAGAAGGAAGGAACGCATTTGTTAAAGAGGGAGGGTGTTCGTGAAAGAATGAGAATTACGAAAATACTCGTATAGAATATTGAGAAAGAAGCTGATGGAATATTGAGAAAGAAACTGATAAACAGTGTCTAATAAAAACTGCTCAATAGCTCTACCTATATAGAGGAAGATAAATAGATTGTTGGGGTAAGTGAGATGTTGATGTGAAAGAAAAAAAAAAAAAATCGCCCAAGGCACATTGTTGCGATGGCACACAAAGAATACAGAGTGCAAGAAAAATCATGTCGTTAGCCTGAATAAAGCATCGAATCGTAGCATTAGCACTGAAGGCTATGGTGTAATGTTGGAAGTAAATAGCCAAGGAAGAGTCGCTACGCCTTCCATACCGTCCACTATACGGTAGGTCCCACTATCGACCCCTCTACCAAGCATGCCAATACAGGGCTGAAAAATTGCCCCTTCTCTCCCTAATATAAGTTACACGCCAGCAACTCTTGTAATACGGAAAGGGGTTACTATTGTGCAGGGGGTGTGTGGGAGGGAGGGGGGAAGAAGGTATGTAGGAGGAGGAGGGAATGGATGGGGGAGTGGGAGGAGGATGTATGGAAAGGAGGGAATGTTGGGGGAGTGGGAATTAGGTATGTATGGAAGGGAAGGAGAATATTGGGGGTAATGGGGGGGAATGTAGGGGGTTAGGGGGAATATAGGGTGTGTGTTGGGAGGAGAGGAATGTAGAGGGGATGTGGGGAGGGGGGATCTTTGTGTAAGTGGGGAATGGGTTAATATTCTCTACAGACTCATGGGTTTTCCTGCAACTAAACGGTGTGTACGTGGGAAAAAAAAAATGTGGTATGAGAGGCGCTGGTGGTAGTAGTAGTGGTGGTGTGGTACCAGTACTAACAATAGTAGTAGTGGTAGGAGCAGGAGGAGGAGGAGGAGTTGTGATAGTCGGTGTAGTAGTTGTCGTAAGTTCATCTGAATTTGAACTCTGTGCACTGCAGGCTGAAGAATCTGACTGGGGTATACTGCATTATCAAGGAAAAAATCATAAATATGTAACAGATCTGAATGGAATATATTGATGTAGGCTGTATCTCATTTCAACCCAGGGCTTTCCTTCAGCTGAGTAAAATCTACCAGGGGAAAGAAGGACAAGATTAGAAGATACAATAAGTCAGAATGCAATAGAATGGACAGTGACAGATTATTATAGCTGTTTTATTTTTCTCTGACGGAACTGGCCTACTCACCACCTGGATACTAAGACAGGGTTGCCGGAAATTCGTTGAACAAGAGTTATTTGGTAGGGATGAGTCTCCTTGGTTATAGTCACACTTATCTTCTAATATGGCTATACTTGCCCATCACCTAAGCTGAAAAGAGGTTACAATTCTTCGTCAGGGGTAAAAAATCCGACTCTAGTATCTCTTTAGTAGTTTCTTGCGATCGTAGCTGGTGCTGTGAAGAGCTGTATGTATGTCAGTGGTCCGTGTAACATGTTGGTGTGGTACAAAATATCCTCACTTTGGATTACTGCTGGAAGTTAAACATTTTCACTACGAGGACTGCATCCTAAACTAAGACGTCTGGGTAAAATGTAGAATTTATTTAAAAGATGCCATGCTAATGAAGAGATTAAGGGGATTATTCCGGGCTTCTTCTTTAAGAGGACGCTTTCCCAGGCTAAACGGGAATCATCTAACGGCTTTAAGAGTAAAAAAAAAAAAAAATAGTTGTCTTTATGTCCTGTGATCCCAGGCTCATCTAGACATGAAGTCAGTGTAATGAAAGATGAAGTAGCCTTTCTTCTGTAGTCCACCACCCTGTTTTCGAGAGAGGGTGGGAGTTCAGTAACATTTATGCAACCAGACTGCAGCAGTGCCCCATGAGAGGGTTGATCTGCTTGGTGCCAAAGACAGAATCCTTTGTTACTTGTATTTATTTAATTTATTGCTCAAAGAATGTCGAATGCAATAATTTACGGTTCTTCCTATCTGGTTTTATCGTCATTAATTTTAACCACTTCCGTCAGGGGACGCCATTTCTGTCATTTTTGCTGTTGTCAGAAAATTTTATTCAGCTCCGAGATCACAGTAACAGTGAAGAGATCGGTGAAAACTATAACAGATCCCTCCAGTGTCAGGCAGTCTCTTCTTAGATGTGTGAAATTGATTTGCAGATACTAAAAGAAATGGCAGAGTGTCATAGCAGCGAACTGGTTGATATACTGTATTTCTCTCTATCCATGCACTCCCTTCCAGTGTCTACTCCCCCTCTTGCCTTCTCTCCCTCCTTCAGTTCTTCCAGAAAGGATTATTATTTTTTTTTTTTAAGAGTTACAGGGTTCCGTATCTGTTTATGTATGGCTATATCTTATTTTTACGCAATTCTCTCCATATCCATTTGCTCACTTCTGATGTCTTTTTCTGCTCTTTCCTTCTCTCCTCCTAACTTCCTTCCCTTCCGCACCATTTAAGACTACCACTCCTCGTCTCATTTACCTGCCTCCTCCTCTCTCCTTCCTCGTATATTCACTCTCCTTTCCTCCTCCTCTTCACCTTCTCTTCCTTTCTTCTTCTTCCTCTTCTCTCCTCATCAGTCTTCCCAGTCAGTTCCCCATTTCTCTCTCATTTCCCATTGCTCACTTCTTTTCCTCCCCTTTTTTTCATTCCCATTTCCTCTCATTTTTCTTCCATTATGTGTATTGCTTTTTTCTTTTATTTAGGTATGGTAATTTAATATCTCTTTTTCGCATTCTTTTCTGTTTTTTTAGCCCTCTCCTACAATCCTCATTTTTCTTCCACCCCTCCCATGATTCCACCACCCCTCCCATGATTCCACCACCCCTCCCATGATTCCTCCACCCCTCCATGATTCCACCACCCCTCCCATGATTCCACCACCCCTCCCATGATTCCTCCACCCCTCCCGTGATTCCTCCACCCCTCCCGTGATTCCTCCACCCCTCCCGTGATTCCTCCACCCCTTCATGATTCCTCCGCTCCTCCCATGATTCATTCACTCCTCCATAATACCTCCCGTGTTTCGTTCATTCCTGTCCATGTATCCTCTCTTCCCCTGTTTCCCCCATGTCTCCTATGTTTCCTCCAACCCTCCCATGTTTCCTCCATCCCTCCCATGTTTCCTCCATCCCTCCCATGTTTCCTCCACCACTCATGTTTCCTCCATCCCTCCCATGTTTCTTTCACCACTCTCATGTTTCCTCCATCCCTCCCATGTTTCCTCCATCCCTCCCATGTTTCCTCCATCCCTCCCATGTTTCCTCCATCCCTCCCATGTTTCCTCCATCCCTCCCATGTTTCCTCCATCCCTCCCACGTTTCCTCCACCACTCTCATGTTTCCTCCATCCCTCCCATGTTTTCCTCCATCCCTCCCATGTTTCCTCCACCACTCTCATGTTTCCTTCCCCCTACCCCCTCGTGGCGTGTTCTAGCGAGGCGCTTCCATTCATCCTCATTAGAGCGGCTTGTGTCACAGTCCTCCCTCATATGTTGACCCCCCCACCCCTCTCACCCCGCATGGACCTACCCTGGCCTCCCCACCTCCGTACCTCCCCTTCTTTCACCCCCCATGGACCTACCCTGACCTCCCTCACCTCCACACCTACCCTCCTTTCACCCTCATGGACATACTCTGACCTCCCTCACCTCCACACCTCCCCCCCTTTCAGCCCCATGGACCTACTTTGACCTCCCTCACCTCAACACCTCCCCCCCTCACCCCCTCACCCCCATGGACCTACTCTCTCCCTCACCTCCACACCCCCTCCTCTCGCCCCTCACCCCTGTGCCTCATACTGCTTCTCATCTTACCTCCCTCACCTTCTTGTCCCCCCCCTCCCCTCCCTCAGGTCCATGCCTCTTCCCCTCCCCTCACCTCCCTTCCCCCCATCCCCTCCTCTCCTACCTCCCTGCCACCTCCCTGTACCTAGCCTCCCTCCCCTCCGCGATTCCCTCCCCCCCCCACCTCTATGCCTCCTCCTTTACTGTCGTCCTACTTCACCTCCCCACCTCTCTCTCTCTCTCTCTCCTTACTCTCCCCTGTACCTCCCTCGCCTCTCAGTCCCTCTCACCTCCTTCACCGCCATCCCTTTCTCACCTTCATGCTTCTTCCTGCTTCTCCCCTTGTTCTTCTTCATTTCCTTGCTTCCTCGTCTCCCTCTTTTCCCCTAGACTTAGCTTCACCTTCCTCTCCTTCGCTCCACGTCCTTCCCCTTTCACCGCCTTGCCTGCACTTCGTCTCCTTACCTCTCACTCTGTTGCGTCCATCTTTCTGTTCCTCTCTGCTTTCCCTTGCCTCTTCAGATTTCCTTGCTCCTCTCTCTGCAGTACCCCCTTCCCTCTTCCAGTACCTTCATTTCTCCCATTGCCACACCTCCACTCCCTTACTTCCCTGCCCCCTCTTGTCACACCCCTTGCCTCCTCTTGCCTCACCTCTTACCTCCCTGCTTCCCCTTGTCTCACCCCTTGCCTCCTCTTGCCTCACCTCTACCCTCTCTGGCTTCTCTTGCCTCACCCCTTACCTCCTCTTAATCTCCTTGCCTTGCTTTCATTTACTTTCATCTTCCCATACCTTGTTGCCTCGCTTCTATTTCTCAGCCCCTCCTCACCCTCATGCCTCCCTATGTTCCCTCTTCCTTCCCTCCTTCACCTCCATGCCTCTCTGTGTCCCCTCCGTCCCTCCTTCACCTCCACATCTCCATATTCCTCTCCATTCTCACACTCCTTACCTCCATACCTCCTCTCTCCCCTCCCTCACCTCCATACATCCCATCTTCCTCCAGCCTTACTCCCATCACTCCCATACCTCCCTTCTTAAACCCACCTTGCCCTCGTCCTCTCCATGCCTCACCTCCTACCTCTCCTCCCTCACTTCCGTACCTCCTCCAGTCTCTTTCCCTTTCAACCTCCATCCCTAAAGGTAAGGCCATGGGAAGGTAGGAGGAGGGTAAGGACAGATGCAAGACAAAGACGGTAAAAACGAAGACATTTGAAGTAGACAGTGGTAATGCGTATGTTTGGTTATTTGATTGTTGTGGACATGGCGTTAGCATGTGAACGTCCACCAAACAAGCCCAGTGGCAGCCGGTGGAGCTCGAACCCACCACTCAAAGCGTCCTCCAGATGTGGGTCCAGCACTAAACCGACCCAGCCACAGAGTCTCCCTTCCTCCATCCCTCCTCCTCCATCCTACTCTTATCCTTCCCTTCTCCCTTCCTCCATCCCTCTTCCTGCCCCCCTCCATCTCTCCTCCTCCCACCCCCTCCCCCCCAGTCTCCGTGCCTTCTCATATTCCGGGAGGTAGTGAACGCTGCTTCTAACCCCTTCTTTACGAGTACTCTCATAAATTGACTTGTGGGAGTCGTAGAAATAAAATACAATTAATTCTTCTACAGGGACTGAAAAACTCGACTCCAGATTCAGAAGGACTTGGTGTGTCACATTACCCTCCCCCCCTCTTTTTTTTCACTTCTCCCCTCTTTTCCCCCTCCCCTCCTCTACACCCTCCACTTTCCCACTTTCTACCCTCCTTTCCCCTCGCTCATCTCCTCCCCTCGTTTTCCTCCTTCCCCTCGCTCCTCTCCTCCCCCTTCGCCCCATCTCCCTATCTTCCCTCTCCCCCCCCGCCCCGATTCTGCATTTTCCACCCCTCACCCTCCATACATAAAATGATCCCCTGTAGTGTCATTTCTCTCTCTCTCTCTCTCTCTCTCTCTCTCTCTCTCTCTCTCTCTCTCTCTCTCTCTCTCTCTCTCATGATGTACAAGTGCAGTTAAAATCGTAAGCCCTTTCTATACTCAGTGTTCGGTTTATTTTCGTTCACTAATTTACGCTGCTAAGCATTTTCTTCGTTATTTCCCTTAGCTTTTCCTCCTGCATATTCCATTACTCTCATATTTACACTTCTGACTTAAGCTGTTTCTTCTATTGATGTATTTCTCCTGTAAAAACATCGGTTCCCTCAAATACAGTAGGTTTAGTATAGCTTTCACGTCTCCTGTTTATGTAGGCTATACCTATTTCCAAGTTAGTCTGTTGTTCTAAATACATATATATCTATCTTTATCTTTCTAACTGCATGTCTGTATCATTTCAGTCGTCTCTCCTATTTATGTATTACTCTGATTTATTCTATGTACCTGGCAGTATATATGTACCCCTCTTATCCTCGTATATATTTAGTTTTGAAATGTGATAATTTTCTCATTGCATCAAGCTCGAATGTCATTTTTTTCTTTATTTCATGTTTGTTCTTACTGTGAGATTTCCTTGATTTTTCCACTCTCGCTTCCTCACATCTGTAGTTTTTTATATATTTTCTTTTCTTCATCCATATTGATTTTTTCGTGCTCTCTCTCTCTTGCCTAACCTTCCATTTCTTTCTCAAGCTACATCTTCCTTCCTCTTTTTTTTTTTTTTTTCTCAACTTCTGTCACTCCCCCTCTTTCTCTCCACCCTCTTTTCTCTTTTTCAGCCCATTGCCATCTCTGTTTCCCCTTTCTTCTTTCATTTTCAGTTCCCTCTCCATTCTTCTCTCTCTTAATTCTTCCCTCTCCTCTTTCTCCCCCATAGATTCTGTTTATTCTTCTCCCCTTCCGACTTTTCCCTCTCCTCTCTTCTCCCCCATCCTCTCTCTCTCTCTCTCTCTCTCTCTCTCTCTCTCTCTCTCTGAGTAAAATCATGTGGAATCGGTAAAAAGCGAGGAGTATCTCATGGGTCACCTTCCCTCAGTCGACCTTCCCCTCCTTCCTTCTTTACCTCTTTCCTTCTAAGCTTCTTTCCCATCTCTCTTTCCCTCCTCCCTCCCTCTATCTCTTTCCTTCCTCCCTGTCTCTCTTTCCTGCCCTTCCCTTCCCTCTGTTTCCTTCCTCCCTCTCTCTCTCTCTTTCCTTCCTCCTCCTCCTCTCTTACCTTCCCTTCCTCTCTCTCCTCCCCTTGCCACAGACATTCTTTTCCTTACCTTCTCTCCCGCTCTTACTCTCTCCTCCCTAGGCCATTCTCTCCTCTTCCCTTACCTCTCTTTCTCTCTCTCTCTCTCTCTCTCCTCCATCAGCACATTTCTCCTATTTCCCCCTCCTCAACCTGTTCCTTTTTTTTCTTAGTCATACTCCTTCAGTCCTCCATTTCTTCCTGCATCAATTTCATTTTCTGTTTCTATCTGCTCCTCGTTCTGGTGTCTCATTCATTTTTTTGCTGACTCTCATTCCCTCGTGTTCCCTCTTTTACACCTCTCTCACTTCATTCTCCCATTTCTCTCTCTTCCTTCTTTTCCTCTTCCTTCCCTCAGTCCCTTCTGCTAACTTTCTTTTTCTCATCTTTCCCTCATTCCTTTCTGTCTCTTACTCCCCTCTTTTTTTCTCACTCCCTTCTGTCTCTCCTGTCTGTCTTTCACTCCCTTCTGTCTCTCCTGTCTGTCTTTCACTCCCTTCTGTCTCTCCTGTCTGTCTTTCACTCCCTTCTGTCTCTCCTGTCTGTCTCTCACTCCCTTCTGTCTCTCCTGTCTGTCTTTCACTCCCTTCTGTCTCTCCTGTCTCTCTCTCACTCCCTTCTGTCTCTCCTGTCTGTCTTTCACTCCCTTCTGTCTCTCCTGTCTTTCTCACTCCCTTCTGTCTCTGCGTTCTCTCTTATCCCCTTCTTTCTCATTCCCTTCAATAGGCCCTTATCCAAGCCTACAGTCCCCTTATTTTTTCCCCTCTCTCCCTTTTTCTCCCCTCAAATTCCCCCTGGCCTCTCCCTCTGCCTCCTCCAGCACATTACGTTTTTGAGGGTGTCGCCTACTGGCCAGAGATACAATATCCACCCGGGCGATCAGGGGGTAATATGTGTCTATCCGTAATCCGTATCGGGGTCCTCATTTCCGCCCTTCCATCCCCTCGCCTTAAGGACGATTTTACCCCCTTTCTAACTCCCTGGGCTTGGGTCGGTAGCAGGGAGTGAGAAATGAGAGCACGCAGTCAAACGCCAGTAATATATTATTCAAGATATGTCATTATAGTCATCCCAATTTAGATTTTTGAGTCAGAATTCAGGAGGGGAGGGCGTGTGGGATTCGGTCTGCTGGGAGGGAGGGAGGGAAGCCGGATAGGAAATGAGGGTGGGGAGGGAAGGGGCTGGGGAGTTGAGGGTGGGGAGGGAAGGGGCTGGGGAGTTTAGGGAGGAAGGGGGTAGAGAAAGTAGGAGAGCAGGTGGGAAAGAAGGAAGTGGGAAAAGAACTGGTGAGGGAGATTGGAGAGTAAGGAGGAAAGAACAGGGGGGAGGAAGAGGCTAGAGAGTAGGAGGAGAGAAGAGGGTGGAGGGGAAATGAGGTCGGGGAAGGGAGGGTTGGTGATTAGGGAGAGGAGAAGTGGGGAGGAGGGGAATGGAGTGAACGAGGGAAGAGAAGCGAGGGAAAAGAGGATTGGGGAGTGGAGGGAAGAAAAGGGGGGAGAATACGGGAAAGAAGAATGATGAGGAGGGGGATGGAGAGTACGTAGGGTTGGGGGAAGTAGAGGGAGGGAGGGAGTTGGTGAGTAGGACTGAGGGGAGAAGAAGGGGAGGAGGGGGAGGAAAATCCAGGAAAGAAGAGTGAGGAGGAGGGGAATGCATAGTAGGTAGGGTGAGGAAGCAGGAGGAGGAGAGTAGGTCTGATGGGGAGGGGGGCAGACGAGGGGGAGTAGGAGGAGGGGGGGTGAAGAGGGGGAGAAAGAGGAGGGGGGGATGTCCGAGGGGTGGTTCCCAAGGCCTTTGTTAGGGAGGATGATCGCCCCCTGGATATTTTAATGGTAACGTTATGGAAAATAGTAAAAATATCCCCCCTCAGTTAATGGCCCGAGACAGCTAATGTTAGAAAACGTATGGTTATTGGATTTTTTGCCCTTCTTTCCCATTACGCTGTTGGGCCGCTGCTGATTATATTATTTTAGGAGGGAAATGATGTCTTATGCGGCGCGGGTGACTGGGCCCTATTCCAGTTGGCGTAGCTTCGTAACGTCTCCTCGTCACCGATTTATTTTTCATGCATCTGCGCCGTATTCCAGTTCGTTGTGTCTCCTTACCGATTAATTTTTCGTCCCTTTGAGCCGTATTCTAGTTGGCACGTGAATTATTATTATTATTATTATTATTTTTATTATTACTCTTGTTATTTTGCCTTATCGTTACTATTTAATTCAGCTTATTAGATGCCATTCGAACTGGAAGGGATCAATATGGACTTCACCGACTCCTTCACTATACTCATTTTACTCTGACTTGGCCTAAAATAGCCACCTCGCCACCTTGAATGTTGAAGGGTAAAAATAGATTAGCACTAGAATATGATGCTAGTCACAAAGAAGTGCTGTGGAAAGGATGTAGAGCCATAGCATTGTCTTTTTCCTTCACTGACCTACGGAAAATGAGCTTCAAAAGGACGAAAATTTGGGCCAAGTTAAGGTGAAACGAGTATAGAAGGGGACACTACTGAGCAAAATCGTCTGGTAGTAGAAAGAATGGAATATGTCGTCCTAATCAAGAGTTTAAGCTTATTATCTTCTCTAGTCACATTAAATTAAATTAGTTTTAAATGCGTCTGCTAATTACTTCTCAATGTATAGGCCTATTATAAATAGTATGTAAGTATTTTAAGTAACATAATATCACCACAGAAGAATGATGCTTTAGAGCCACACAAGTCGAATGATATTTTTAAAGTTAAAAACGTAAAGGAATTCAAACTGTTTATTATTAAGTACGTATGGAGATAAATGACAGGATACCAGGATAGAAAAATAATACTCTATAGCCACACTAGTCCAATAATATTTTTAAAGAAAGCAAAAGAAATATAAGCATTCAAATTATATGGAAAAAAAAATAAGATGTTGAACCCCAAGCCTCTTCATATGCAGCCAGGCCGTACCAACAGTACAACTAGATTTGCGATGGTGATTTGCAGCGAATTGACCGTGCATTTGCAATTGTGTCTATTGCATTTGGGTTGTTAATGCTTGCTATTCACGTCACATCCACCATTCCTTCATGACTAATCCCCATCATTAAGCAAGTCTCCATAAGCTGAGTACCACATTTTTTGCTACTTAAACTAATGAATATATTTAGATACATTTCCCTTAACTCCTTCAATTCAGTTACTTTTTCCCATTTTATTCCTATTTACCCTCTCATGCTCAGGACAACTCTTAAAACTGTCTTCTGTTCGACCTGACTCTTAGTTTCGTGTCAAGCGTTTGGTCCTGTTAGTGTTGGCCATTCAGTTCACCTCCAGCGCTTCCTCGTGACTATATTGCCCTTAACCCCTTCAATTCAGGGACCATTTTTCCATCTAATTCCCATTTTACCCCCTCATGCTCAGGACAACTCATAATATTACCTTCACTTCGACCGGGCTCTTACAGCTTCGTCTCCCGCGTTTGAGCATGTTAGTGCCGGCCATTCAGTTCACCCGCAGCACTTCTTCGTGACTTATTCTCCCCGTTGTTCCGGCCGACGCATCGCCACTCAGGGGGCGTCTGTGTCGGGGGTGTCGTGGGGATGAAATAATATGTCTCTTTCTGTGTTGATGAATGTCGAATTGGGGAGAGAAAAGGGGGCGCCATTTCTTCCGTACATCATCTTGAGACGCCGCTCATTGGAGGGTATTCGCTCCCTAACACCTCTTCCATACCGTCTTATTTTTGGCCACGGCTAGGTTATATAATTTTGCACGGAATTTTTGCGGAGTGTGGTGATAATAGAATGATTTAACTTTCTCTCTTGTGGTCTGTATTCCCTAAGTACTCCTCCTTACCGATTTATTTTTGGCCACGGCTCGGTAATATAATTTTATAAGGAATTTTTGCAGAGTGTGGTGATATTAGAATGATTTTAAGTTTCTTGAGGTACGTATTCCCTAACAACTCCTCCTTACCGGTTTATTTTTAGATACGACTACGTAGTAAATTTTGTATGGAATTTATGCAGTGTGTGGGATGTTAGGATGATCTACATAACACAGAAGAGGACGGTAATGTGTAATAAGCAAAATAAATCGCAAAGGAAGTGGTGTTATGGAGCTTCTTCTCTAGTCTCCTGTTAAAGCTAATGTCAGACGATATTATTCAGCTGCGTTATTGGAATCTGGGTGTTATTATTCTGTACTTTGTGTTCTTGAAGCCATGCAAGACTTTTGAGCCTTTCTTCGTTTTCCATTTGTTTTTGCATTTTTCCTTTTCCATTCGTCTTTGCAGTTCTTTCCCATTCGTTTTTGCATTTTTCCTTTTCCATTCATTATTGCATTTCTTCCTTTTCCATTCGTTTTTGCATTTTTACTTTTCCATTCGTTATTGCATTTTACCTTTTCCATTCGTTATTGCATTTTACCTTTTCCATTCGTTTTGAATTTCTTCCTTTTCCTTTTGGTTTTGCATTTCTTCCTTTTCCATTCTTTTTTGCATGTTTTTCATTTTTTTTTTTTTTTGCATTTCTTCCTTTTCCATTCGTTTTCACATTTTTCCTTTTCCATTCGTTTTTGCATTTTTCCTTTTCCATTCGTTTTCACATTTTTCCTTTTCCATTCGTTTTTGCATTTTTCCTTTTCTATTCATTTTTCCATGTTTTTCATTTTTTTTTTTGCATTTTTCCTTTTCCATTCGTTTTTGCAATTTTTTCCTTTTCCTTTTGGTTTTGCATTTCTCTTCCATTCGTTTTTGCATTTTTCCTTTTCCAATCGTTTTTGCATTTCTTCATTTTCCATTCATATTTGCATGTTGCGCCTGACTAATGTCTTGTTTGGGTGAATTTTAGTTGGTATACATACACCGTAGCAATTCTTCCTTTGTTTACACTCTATATTACACCACAATATTTTCGTGTGTTACTTATATCATTTTAATAATATAATTTCGAACACTAAATGCCACGATAACGTGTTTTCTCATTTTACGTAGGTTACCAAGAGGCATTGATATTTAATTCAGGAATGTCCTTCACCCTGAAGATATTAATGGAAACTATTACTTAATCACTCCACTTCTAAAGGAGGGCAACTTAACTGAATTTATAGCAAGGATAGTATATAAAGTAGTCATCGGATTGAAAGGGTTTAAATGTAATAGGCAGAATAAGTCGCTTGAGGATGAGATACACGAAATCTAAATTATGGAAAACACACCCCAATCTTACCAACGTCATAAACAGTGATTATCAAAAGCTCAGTCCCGTTTCCTATTTTTCCATCCATTGACTTTGAAAATGGTGTTATGTACCAGCAGGAATCGACACCTGTGAAACCAAACTATACCTTATAAAATCACCTGTGTCAATTGCTACGGATTCGCCACACTAATTTATCATTCTAAGGAGAAAAATAAAGCAGAGGCGACATGACATTTGATAACTGTACAGCTGCAGTCCTTCCTGTATACTTAAACACATGTAGTCAGATGGTCCTTTACGCTTCGGAGTTGCAGACTTGTAAAGCAAGATTTCAAGACCCCTTCTAACCCACCTGAACATTACCGTTTAATTTATACAACAGCTCTTTAGGTACTGGCGCATTTTCGAGACATTTTAAAAGCACTGTTGATCACGATTATAGCAGGTTTTTAAATTTTTTAGATTGCTCCCTGTTCACCATTTGAAAAGAAAATATGAATTCATTTAGGGTGTGATCTGAAATTGTTAGTTATCTTGAGGAGTATACAGGATCTTAGAGGCTTCTGTGTTCATGATAGTGTGGCCCATTTCACTGGACTTGCCTGATAGTTCCTTTACTTTTATTTCTTTTCCCCCTTCTCTGGGTCGTAACTTACCCCAGCTGTTAGGAGGAAAATAGATATGGGATGATGTAGGCAAATGATAGTGTTGTTATAAGGAAATCATGCAATCTATGTCTACTAAGAAATCATGCCATCCAAGAAGTAATTCCCTTCAATTCCACTCATTAAAAGGTGACGGTACGAGGCATGAGGGTGATCTAGGTGACATATTACCCTTGAAGTGATAGCAAATAATACAGAGCGTAGTTATAAGGGAAGAATGCCATCTTTGTCAACTGAGAAATCATGCCATCCAAGAAGTCATTCCCTTCAATTCCACTCATTAAAAGGTGACGGTACGAGGCATGAGGGTGATCTAGGTGACATATTACCCTTGAAGTGATAGCAAATAATACAGAGCGTAGTTATAAGGGAAGAATGCCATCTTTGTCAACTGAGAAATCAAGCCATCCAAGAAGTAATTCCCTTCAATTCCACTTATTAAAAGGTGACGGTACGAGGCATGACGGTGATCTAGGTGACATATCGCCATCGCTAATAATCCCATAAAGCCTTTGGAGTGTAAGCAAAGGATACAGAGCGTTGCCATAAGGGGATCGTGCCATATCAGTCCCTTGACCGGCCAGCAGAGACCGGCGTCAAATGGCCCTACTTTATCAGGGTTAGGTGGTAATATGTTGCCGTTTGTCATTCTTAGGGCGGCCAGGTCATATTCATTGGCATCAGCATCTCCAGACGGCCTTCATTTATTGGTTATATGTATATTTATTCCGGCACTCTGTTCTCAGCCCCTGCCAGTGTCGTGAGGGAGAGGTTGTGGTGGTTATTGAGGTGGTGGTGGTGGTGGTTATTGTTGTGGTGGTGGTGGTTGTTTTGGTGGTCGTGGTGTTTGTGATATTCCTTTCGGTGAATTCGTGATGGTGGTTGTGATGTGGCTGTAGTAAGACTTGGTGGTGGTTGTGGTTTGTGTGGTGGTATTTGTGGTAGTGGTGTGTGCTGTGTTGGAGCTTGTGAACGTGAGAGTATTTGTGATGATGCTGGTAATTGTGGAAGTTGTGATGTGGTCATTGCTATGGTGACCGTAATGTTGATTCTTAAGGTATGGTGCTTGTGATGAAGGTGATTCTGATGGTAATTTTGCTTGTAGGGATAGTGGTGCTTATGGTGATAGAACGTGTGGTGATAGAGCTTGCAAGTCGGAGATGACGCTTGTGGTTATGGTGCTGGTAGTGATGATTAGTGATGCTTGTATTTGAGTGAATGCTATGGTAATTGAGATGATGATGGTTATATATTACGAAGGTGTTTGTAGCTATATGGTGCTTCTAACAACTTCCAATCCACATTCCTTGCCTTCTGCCATTGACTGAGGAACGGGGAACATCAGACTGAACTGGGATCGTCTAAGCTAACTCATATAAATCATGCCATAAAATCATCCTTTTCTCAGTTATACATGGGGTGGGTGAGATCAGAAAATAAAAATGATTAACGAAGTGTTCTGCCTTCCGAAAGGACGAAAATTCAGTCCCTTGCTTGGACCAGGAACAAGTTGACGATCTGATCCGAAAATATTACCACATACTTTCCTGATCATCAGCAAGACACACCGATATATCATAAAAACTCTCCCAATTATAATATTACGCTGCCTTTATATTATTACGCTGATAGCCCTAGCACGTATCTATCGCATCTGTTATGAAATGTGGGTATTAACAACGATTTGGTAACATGTGAAGGCGGGTAGCACAAAAGTGGGCCTTAGGAGCGGACTGTCTAGTTTATATCCAGAGTGAGTCGTGCAGAATAAGTGAAAATAATGTTGAACTCTCTGACATTACCTATTCAGTGGTGTTAACGCTTTGACTGTGATTTCTTGCAGGTGAATAAAATGATCCCGCCACCTCTTTCCACTTGACACCTTGCCCTCGGTCTCCTGCCATCACTCACAATCCTATACTCGTACATACACACATTGCACCTCCATCCTGCTCTTGAGTCTGCATCTGTTTCCACCCCTCCTCCCCCCACCACACAAATGCAGACACACAAAATCACAAACACAACATGCTTTACCCTTCCACCTTGCCCTTTGTTCTTTCCTCCTTCCACCCTCTCCCACACACAAACAACACAACAACACAACACAACACAACCTTGGTTATTAATGAGGTCTATATTTACCAGCAGTCTTCTTCTAAACATAAGGATAGCAACCACAACATTACCACAACTCCTGACAAAGACCCTAATCCTGCCTAACACACGAGCTGGATAGGGAGTTTCTCGGTGAGTGACAATAAAGCGCCCGTAATATTTTTTCAGGTGATGATTTTTGGCCTAATAATTTGGAGTTGATAATTCAGGCGTTGAGTAAGACTGGGGATTCATCAGGTTTCTCGCCATGATGGACTCAGAAGCCTCACGCACTTGGCAGGATCAGTCAAGGGAAATGAAGCCAGTCTCATGTTAACTTACTTTTTGAAGACTTGTCTCCTTAACTTCCTCCTTCCTTCATTCTATTCCCTCTTCCTTTCCCCTCGCCTTCTCTTCCATACCTCTTTCCTTCCCTCCTCTTCTCCAGCTATCCTTGTCTGCCTTCTTCCCCTGTCTTGTCCTTTCCTACCCCCCTTTCCCTTCCCTCCCCCTTCCATTCCCTCCCCCTTCCCTTCCCTTCCCTTGTCTGTCCAGGCGTCCTTCATCCTTTTTCCATATCCCTCCCCCTGTCTCCCTTTAACGTCCTCCTTCCCATCCCATCTTCCACCTTACCCCCATTATCCTCCTCCCCTCCCTTCCTCTTTCCTTCCTCCATGTCTCCGTCTCCATCACTCTCTCCCTCATCCCTTCTAGTTCATGTGTCCTCTAATTTTCCCTTTCCCATCTTTCCTCCTCTCCCTCTTCACCTACCTCCTAATCCTCCATTCTCTCCTCCTCATTCTTCCCTCTCAAGCCTCTTTTCTCCCTTCTCCATCTCTCCTCTTCCCTCCCCCTTCTCCGTACCTCCTCACCCCATCTCAGTTACAAAAAAGTATCACAAAGGGGGAGACTCGTAGACTTGGTGCTGCGTTTTCTATAACAAGAGAAAATGGGTGTTAGGGTGCGTCCTCATCTCGATTGTCGATGATAGCACATTATCGTTTCTCATCCACACCTAATGTCCTCATTACTAGCCCGCCCTATCACTGTCCTCCCGCCCGTCTCTCCGTCTGTCTGTTTCTGTCTGTTTCCTCTGTCGCTCTTTCTCACTGTCTTTGTCTCTGTCTTTCACTCTCTGCCTTTGTTTGTCTCTGCCTCCCCGTCTCGTTCTGTCCGTCATGATTCTATCATTGTATGTCTGCCTCCTTGTTCACTTAGAGATTATCTACCTGCCTGTCTGTCTGAAGGTGCTCTTGGTGATTGTCTATCTTACTGTCTTTTGCGTATCTTTGTGTGTGTGAAAGGGAAAGATGAGGAGATTTCTATTTTCCTTTGATTATATATTAGCAGTCATAGAAGTCAAACTTATTATGAAAGTAACTATAGCACCAACTAACCTTAACGGGACTTTTATTACCCACAGTGATCGAAAGACATCTACTAGCCTTTTGAAAAAATAATCATCAGGTGGTAAATGGAATAAAATACTCTTTTTCAAAGGCATGATAACTATGAGCTCTTCCTGGTTTACTGTTTTCCTCTCTAAAAATACTGATGATGGCGGTAATATTTGCCCTGAATCCCGTATCCTCGTTGACCTGGGGCTTTTTAACATTTCTTTAGCGATGTATATATTTAAAACTGTGGACCAATTTCCCCCTGAATGGTATTGATATATTTTCGTTGTCGACATTTTTTGCCCTGATAATATACAAAAGGTTATTAACACTATCTATTGCCAGACGCCTTAATCCCGAAAGGGGTGGCCACAAACAAATCGCCTCCAAGTCGCCCTGTCCCCAGCCATTTCACTGCCCGGCTCCCAGCATTAACACACCATAATCATAAATATTCTATATAGTTCATTCACTTTAACTTGGCTTAAATTTCATCCTTTGCAGCTTATTTCACGTAGCTCAGCGGCAGAAAAAGACAATACTTTGGCTTTCCATACATTCTGTTTCACATCTCCGTGACTAGCATCATATTCCAGTGTTAATCAATCGTTATAACTCAGCATTCAGGATGGAGGGATGGCAAATTTTAGACCAAGGTAAAGTGAACAGAGTATAGTAAGGAGGAGGTGCTTAAAGAAATAGGCAACGAAAATACGACTCTAACAATAACATCAAAAGAATAATAGTTACGATATACTTTTTTCTTGTATAAGTTTCTAATGTTAAATAATAGAGTTAGATGATGTGTGGTATGTGTAAGTGGCAGTGTGGAAAAAAGTAGCTAGAGGTGTACTAGTGTCAAGTGTATGTGGGGTGAGGTAGTGTGTAGTGGGGTAATTTATGGTGCATGTGAGGTGTGACAGTGTGAGGTGTAGCAGTGTATGGTGCGGCTGTTAAATGTGTGGCGCGTGGCAGAGAGAGAGAGAGAGAGAGAGAGAGAGTGTGTGTGTGTGTGTGTGTGTGTGTGTGTGTGTGTAAAATGTGACAGTGTGAGGCTATGATTATGTGAGGCTATGACAGCATGAAGTTTTTGTGAGGTGTAACAGTGTGAAACCTGGTAGTGTGAGCCACTTGTTGTGGTATGGTAGAGTGATATGTGAGTTGTGGTGGTGTGAAGTGTGGTGGTGTGCAGTGTGGTGGTGTGCAGTGTTCAGTGTGGTAGTGTGCAATGTGGTAGTGTGATATATACCCATAATAGTGTGTTACTGTCTTCCACATCAAAGATTCTTCTCTAGCGCCAGGTACTTAGGTCCCTGTTTCTTTCTTGTTCCTTCTTCCAGACACTTCTTAAATTTGGCACCATTCCTTTATTTCATTACCAGTTCTCTAACAGTGGTACAAAATTTTCTTCCAGTAAATACACCCAAACACCTTTTCATTTTTTTTAAATTTAAACTTTGTAAAGAGACTGATGCGATCACAGGTCAGATCACTCAAAGATTCAGGTTTGGGGATTCTGTGTTCACTCTCTCTCTCTCTCTCTCTCTCTCTCTCTCTCTCTCTCTCTCTCTCTCTCTCTCTCTCACACACACACACACACACACACACACACAGACGGGGTAGGGTCATCGTTCTGAATGGGCTAAAAGCAGGCCAGGTATATGAGAACGGACTCAGAATCCTGACCGTCAGAAGAGAAGAAAAAATGGGACGAGGGGGAGGCGAGGGAGGTGGTGTGTGGGGGTTTGATATCTGGTTGGGGAAGGGGGAGGAGATGGAGGCGAGGTGGCGGAGGTGGAGGTGGTGGTGAAAGTGTGGTGATGGTGGTTGTGGTGGTGGTGGTGGTGGAAGTGCGGAGGTCGGGTGGTGGTGGTGGTGGAACTGCGGAAGTGTGGTGAGGGAGTGATGGTGATGGTTGTGGTGGTCGTGTGGCGTAGGTGGTATTGGTGATGAAAGTGCAAAGGTTGGGTGGTGAGGTAGTGGTGGTAGTAGTTGTTGGTGGTGGTAGGGTGGTGTGGTGAGGTGAGGTGAGGTGAAGGCAGTTGTATTGATTAAATTGTAGAGGTGAAATGATGCTGACGATGACGAATTAAATGGTGGTGATGACGAAGTAGCAGTGACGTAGTGGTGGCGATGACGAAATGGCGTTGGTGGTGACGAAAGGGTGATGACGAAATGGCGTTGACGAAAATGGTGATGAAGAAGCGACGACGAAATAATGGTGGCGATAACGACGCGGTGGTGATGACTTTGAGGCGGCGATGGCGATGGTGAAGGACGAGTAGCATCTCCACCAGGCAGGGAAGGAGGGAGAGGGGAGAGAGGGAGGGAGAGAGAGGGGAGGAATGGAGGGAGGGGAGGGAGGGAGATGGGGGTACGCGATCAGTCCAAGGTGCGGCGCCATTTCCATTTATTATTTCGTACGGGCATTCCCCAAAATTGAAGATACAGTTATCATTGAAGTATTCGTATTGGGGCCGTATTAGCATTTTTCCCCCATTTTGTATTTCAGATGCAAATCCCCCTCGAGGCGGCGATCAATAGCGGTTGTCGCCTCTCCAAATGAAAGAATATTCGCGCCGTTGTATTTGGGCGATACGTTCTGGGTCTTGGCGATTGGCAGGATTTAGCTGGGATGGGGATTTATGGAATGCTTTACTTCTTCTCCTCCTCCCGACGCCCGGCTGAATGCTTCATGCGGGGAATCGTATTTTTTGTCAAGAGCCTCGAGCAGGATTCGTAAATTTTCTTTTGAGTTTAGATCCCGCATTGCGATGACGTATTTTTTCGTGTTCTTGTTACCTCTAGACCATTTAGTTCAACTCAGAAATTTCTCTTGGCAATAGGGTCATTACGGAGAATTATTATTATTATTATATTTATTATTATTATTATTATTTTCATCTGGAGCGTCTGGCAGAATTCGTAAATTTTCTTGAGCTTAAATCCTGCTTTACAATAACTTTTTTCCCTCTCTCTCCTTGCTGTTACTTGACCATTTAATTTACTTAGGAATTAGCCTTCTTGGTAAAAGGTTAATCACTTTTGTTTTCTTGTCTGGAGCTTCGGGTAGGGTTCGTAAATTTTTTTTTTGAGTCCTACATTGCGATGATAATTTTTGTTCTGTTCTTGCTGCCACCAGAGGATTTAATTGTTTAGGAAGGATTTCTCATGGTATAGGGATAATTTTGGCTGTATGACCCCTCCAGTTGAAAATTTCTCCCAGCTAAAAATAAATCAATACATTTAATAAATTGGAAGCTAGCAGAAATAAAGAAGAGATCACCACTTTTAAATGGAACAGGGTGCGTAAGGAAAGTTTTGTTTTTTCAATAAGGTAGCTTTTATCATCATTCTTTCTGTTCTGTGGCATCTTTTACATAATTCTAGTTACCTACAGACGATTTTATTGAGGATTCTAAGACAGGGTTAGATATTACCTCATTAATCCCTTCACCGATAGGAGACTACAGAGTTGAATGAAGTAAAGCGGAAGGAGTAGGAATAAATTCTATCTATCTATCTATTGCCAGACGCCTCAATCCCGTTTGGGGTGGCCACAAACAAATCGCCTCCAAGTCGCCCTGTCCCCCTCCATTTCACTGCCCTGCTTCCAACTCACACACCCCTCTCTCATATACCTCTCCACCCCATCCCTCCATCTCATCCTCGGCCTCCCCCTCCCTCTTCCCCCCTCCACCTCACTCACATACACTCTCTTCTTCAGTCTTTCACCCTCCATCCTCTCCACATGGCCAAATAAATTAAGACCTTTTATTGTATTTGAAGTGATTACCTTATATCAAAGTGAATGATGTCGTGAAAAACGGAAGACTAGATACTTCATGCTTATTAACTGCTATGGAGACCTCTCTATATTAAAAACTGCGTAAGATCCTTTAAAAATACACCCCTGACACGTGAGCGGGCAGGTGACGGCGTGTTTACCTGAGAATCCCTTGGCACGCAGTACATCTTTGGGTCCCAGTTTTTCGTTTTGCTTTGGATTGTGTTAATAATGAAATAAATCCGATCGGTAGTAAAGAGGAAAGATAGTAGCGATGATAGCCGTATTATCGTAACTCGTAGAGAGATTTTTACATATACCATAATAATAATAATAATAATAATAATAATAATAATAATAATGATAGATAATAATAATGATGATGATGGGACTGGATGATGGGATTTCGCTGATTTAATAGCTGTTGTTGTTGTACTATCAGTAATAATAATAATAATAATAATAATAATGACGACGATGGTGATGGGATTGGATGCTGGGATTTCGCTGAGATAATATTGTTCGTTGTACTATCAGTAATAATAATAATAATAATAATAATGACAACGATGGTGATGGGATTGGATGCTGGGATTTCACTGAGATAATAGCTGTTGTTCGTTGTACTATCAGTAATAATAATAATAATAATAATAATAGTAGTAGTAGTAGTAGTAGTAGAAGTAGTAGTAGTAATGATAGATAATAATAATAATGATGTAATTGGATGATAGGATTTCGTTGAATTGGTAGCTACTATTCGTTGTATCGCTGCCCTCCCCCCTAAACCCAAACCCTCAAAACATTTATGTCTGGAACTAAGCTTTGTAAATACGATAAAAACCAGAAGAAAAAAAATCCATTGCAACTCTTAATTTGATAACTATTTTTTATATTTGACCTACTTGGGATTTCTATATGTGTGTTTGATTTTTATTTTGAGATATTCGTGTCTTTAGTGTTTATTTAGCTGGGAGATAGATAGGTAAGAGGATAGATAGAGGGGTAGGTCGATGGATGGATGGATAGATAGATAGATACTCCTTAACGTGTGTTTGCTTCTATGTTGAGATATTCGTCTCTTTACTATTTTGTAATATTTTTGCTATACCTACGCGAATTTATTTTGATGATAGATATAGATAGATAGAATAGATAGAAAAATAGGTAGATGGGTAGGTATATACTCCTGTAGGTGTGTCAGATTCTGATGTTAAGAGATATTCGTTCCTTAAGTATTGTGTCCACTATTTTTGCAGTCTCAATGCGACTCTATTTTAGCAGAGAGACAGATAGGGAGACAGATAGATAAACAGGCAGATAGATACGTAGATAGATACTCCTGTGGGTGTGTTTGGTTTTGATGTTTTAATCTTTCCTTTACTAGTATGATTTCTGTTATTTTTGCAATCTCTAGGCGATTTTATTTAGCATAGAAGAGAGTTGTTGAAGTGGAGGGGTTAGGAATGGCCTTCATTTACTCTTATCATTATGAGATGGCTTTCCTAAGTTAGAGAGAGAGAGAGAGAGAGAGAGAGAGAGAGAGAGAGAGAGAGAGAGAGAGAGAGAGAGAGAGAGAGAGAGACAGACAGACAGACAGACAGACAGAGAGGATCCTTATTAATTTATAGGTTAAGCAGATTTACATGGCATAGTATAGTATCACAGCAATCCAATTGTATTTCCTATATTTTACATCAATATTTGTTAGTTTGATTGTGCAGTATTTTGTGTTTGTTTGAGTAAAGAGTAACGTGTAATGTTTAATAATTACGAAATGAACGGGTCTTGAATTTGGCTCTCTGTTTTATTGATTTTTTTTTTTCTTGGAAGGAACGGTTTGCGGGTTCCTAGCCTTTGGTTCCTTCTTCATTGCATAAAAAAACAAAACAAAAAATACGGTTCTATATATACTTATTATGGTTTTGTTGTGTAGCATTTGGCAGTTGTATGAGTGAAGAGAATAGAATGAACAAGCAATCACACTAATTAGGTCATGCAGTGTTTGGTAGCGTAATGACTGAGGATTCAAGAATGCACACACAATCTTATAAATTCAGCTCAAAAATATTAATTCTGGTTTGGTCACACAGTCTTTTGGAAGATTTCTGAGTGAATGTAAAAGAATAATCAAGGCACCTCACGCATGGCTTAAGCTGAGAAATATTCGCTAGTTTGGTCATGTAGTCTTTTGTAGCTGTGAGTTACGATAAAAAATATAGAAAAGATAACATGTAGATAAAAAATGGTAGTTGTGAGTTACAATATAAAAAAGATAATCACCAGTAGATTAAAAGGTAAAGAAATATTCACTGTAGGTCCGTCATGAAGTGTTTGATAACTGAGTGACTGAAAATAGAAGAATGAACAATGAATCTCACTCATAACTTAACCTAAAAAATATTCATTTGTTTTGGTCATGCACTGTTTGATAGCTGAGTTAAGATAAAAAAGATAAAGGTAAAATAACAAAAATATATATTCACTAGTTTTGTCAAGCAGTGTTTCTTAGGTGCATGAGAAAGACTGAAAAATGGACAAGGCATCTTATACTTAACTAAGACTCAAGAAAGTTCATCTTATTCTTACCTCATGTTCAAGAAAGTGTGTAAATATGGAACGTGGTTAATTTTGAGAACTCTGGTAAAAAAGGCGTCCGTGCGGTGAATCGTCGATACATCTCCCTCGTTTTTTTGAGGTGTTTGTGGTCTGTGGTGGCGAGGGTGGGGGAATTTAGGGAGGAGGGGGATGGGAGGGGAAGGGAGGTGGGGAGTATAAGGGAGAGAAGGGTGAGAGAAGGGGATAGGGAGGTGGGGAAAGTAAAGGGGAGAATGAGTGGGGAGGGAAGGGTGAGGGGAGGAGAATTGTAAGGGGTAGGGAGGTGGGAATGTAAAGAGGGTAAGGGGATGGATGGGGGTAGAGAGGTGGGGAGGTAAAAGGGAGAAAGAGTGGGGAGGGATGAGTGAGGGGAGGAGGAGGGGGAAATAGTAAGATACTTGGACAGAACTGGAGTAACAGAATGACAGGAAGAAAGAAAGAGATGGATAGGAAGAAATGGAGGCTTAGAGAAGGAATTGATGTGGATAGAAGGTGAAGGAGAGGTGGAGGTAAAGGGCGAGAGAGAGAGAGAGAGAGAGAGGGAATAGGAATGACGTACTGGGATGTAACAGGAGTAACAAAAAGAAGGGAAGACAGGAAGGTGTGGAGAGGGAAGCAGAGAAATATGAAGTAGTAGAGGTGGAGGGAGAGGTGGCTGGAAAGAGAGAGTGTGGGAAGGAAGGTAGAAGGGAAGGGATGGATAAGGAGGAGGTGAGCAGTATGGAAAAGAAGGAAGAGATAGGTAGGAAAAAGCAGAAGGGCATGAAGAAGCGATAGAGGAAGAAGAGATGACTGGGAAGTGTACAGTATGTAAAAGACTGAGGGAAAGAGGAGAGCTAAATGAAATTTTGAAAAGCATGACAAGTATACAGTCGACTGTTTTTAGTTTTCACGAATAAAACCAGATCAGTGATTTGTACATCGTTAATGATGGTGATAAAAATAATAATAATAATAATAAAACCAGATCAGTGATTTGTACATCGTTAATGATGGTGATAATAATAATAATAATAATAATAATAATAATAATCTATATTATAATAATCCAATAGCTGTATGTTTCTTGGTTTGTCACCGTAACACAACAAAAACGGCGCAACGTAGCGCAATATTTGTTAGAGCAAGATAACGTTAAAATGCCCTAGCTTGAAGAATGAAACAACTTCCAGTCCAATCGGGCCACCGGTCCCCTAGTTATGACTCATTTTTACCCTTTTGACATCAAACGGAGGCACCCGAAGGCGGCCTTTAAGCGAGTAATCATCACCATCATCATCATCATCACCGTTATCTTTATCGTCATTGTACCTATCTATTATTATCTATTTTTTACATATTCTTTTTGTCAGGTTTACTAGAATGTTTAAGTTTAAGGCCGTCAGATCCATTATCAGTAATTGATTTATCATTTATTTCTTGTGTTTCCAGTGGTTTCATTTTTCAGTATCATTTTTTATTCCTCGCGCCCCTGAGCCACGCCCTTATCTCCCCTCTCTGTCACTCTCCCCCCGCATCTGCTTGTCCTTCTCTTCCTCTTCTCTCCCTCTCCCTCTTCTCGTCTCCCCCCTTGCCCCTCTTCTCCCACCCTCTCCCTTTCTAATTTTCTCTTTTCTCCCTTTTCTCCTCTACTGTCCCAACCATTAACTCGTCTCTTCTAACCCTCTCCCTATCCTTCATTTTCTCTCCCTCTCCCCCTCTTCACACCATCTCTATCTCTCCTCCTCTGTCCCTCTCTCTCCCTCCTCTTCTCCCCCTCCTCTTCTCTCCCTCCTCTTCTCCCCCTCCTCTTCTCTCCCTCCTCTTCTCTCCCTCCTCTTCTCTCCCTCCTCTTCTCTCCCTCCTCTTCTCACCCTCTCTATCCCTCCTCTTCTCTCCCTCTGTATCCCTCCTCTTCTCTCCCTCTGTATCCCTCCTCTTCTCTCCCTCTCTGTCCCTCCTCTTCTCTCCCTCTCTGTCCCTCCTCTTCTCTCCCTCCTCTTCTCTCCTCTCTGTCCCTCCTCTTCTCCCCCTCCTCTTCTCCCGCTCTCTATCCCACTACTTCTCTTCTCGATCAATTATTGCAGATAACAGAATAAAAAAAAATAAAAAAAACTCAAGACATCCACGTGTACATATGTTCACTATTTTCCCTTTCCATCTTTCTAGTTCACCTTTTCAATATGGTTGGCTTTTTTTCTTAGTTTTTACTTTGCTTTACTTTATTGTTGCCTCCAGATGAATTTATTTAACTTTGAGGTCCGTTTCTAAGTAAGGAAGCTCCCTAGCACCCCTTCCTCGGCGATTTATTTTTGGATATGGGTGGTTAATATAAGTTTGTGTTATTTTTGCCGAGTATGGAGGTATTTGAATGATGACACAGAACGGGAGAGTAAGGAGTAATGAGCAAAATAAATGGCTTGGGAAGAGGTGTTAGGGAGCATTCCTTACCAAATTAGATCGTATTAAAGATTTTAAAAAATCTTAACTTAATTATAAAGAAAAAGATAGTATCGTAGTGAAGGAATTTTATTACATACACACACACACACACACACACACACACACACACACACACACACACACACACACACACACACACACACACACACACACACACACAGAAGAATCAAACATTTTTCACTTTTTGTCTCAGGTAATATCAGCCTCTTCATTACAGTTTTTTTTCTTTCCGTCTACCGGCCGAAGACTTTATCTCAGAAACGACCTCTCAGACTAAATCGGTTAGGAACAGTTTTTACGGTCATTTTGGTGCGTGGATTGGGGAGGTTATAGTAATTTCACTTCATTATTTCTCTCTCTCTCTCTCTCTCTCTCACTTGGTGTAAATTTGGCGTGTGTTGATCTCCATTGCTTAGTTGCGACAGTAGATTAGCAATGGAATATGATACTAGTCACGAAGAAGTGCAGTGGAAAGGATGCATGCCATAGAAATCCGGACCAAGTTAAGGTGAAAGAATGTAACGCTAGTCACGAAGAAGTGCTGTGGAAAGGATGTAGAGCCGTAGATTAACTTATTCCGTCACTTAACATCGCGAAATAAGCCGGAAAAAAATACTCTGGGAGAAGTTGGTGAATTATAATGCTAGTCACGAAGAAGTGCTATGGGAAGGATGTAGAGCTGTAGATTATATTCCGCCGTTGGACTTCGCGAAATCGGAAACAAAATGACGAAAATCAGGTCCAGGTTATGGTGAAAGGATATAATGCTGGTCACGAAGAAGTGCTATGGAAGGGAAAAAAGGACGATTATCTGGGCCAAGTAACAGTGAACGAACCATAGTGTGTGTGTGTGTGTGTGTGTGTGTGTGTGTGTGTGTGTGTGTTTTAGGACAGTTTCCCCATTTTCCGTGGAGCGCATCACACTCGGGTGGCGAATGATCAATAAAATATGGAATCATAAAGTGCCCCTCCCATCTGACCATTCTCTCTCTCTCTCTCTCTCTCTCTCTCTCTTCGCTCCTATTTTCCCTCGTCAGTCCTGTCTCCTCCCCCCTTCATTTCCTCTCATCACCCCTCTCCTCTCCTTTCCCTCCTCTCCCTTCTTCCTTCTCCTCATCCCAATCCTGTTTTCTTCTCAGAGCCTTTTCCCTCTTCTCTCGTCCTCCTCCCCTATGTCCTATCTTCTTCGCTTCCTCTAGTCTCTCATCTCTTCCATGCTTATCCTTTCTTCTTTTCGCCTCTTGCTTCCACAATTCTCTCCTCCCTATTTCCCCTCTTTTATTTTTCCCCTCTTCCTCTCGCTCCTCTTCACCCTTCCCCCTCCCTCACTCCTCTTGTTCTTATCTTTCTATCATATACGTGTTCCCCTCTTCTTTTTCGGGCCTCTTATTTCTTCCTCTCAATCATATTACTTTTTCTGCACTCTCTTGTTTATTTTATTCTCTTAGTTACTTCCTTTTTAATTATAGTATTTTGTCACCTTTAACCCTCAAAGTATAATGTTGTTCAGTTCATTTGTACTACTCCATAGTTACTTTTTTTTATTAGCATGGGTACCTCTCTCTTAGGTAATGGTTTACTTGAGTTTGTCATTAATTCCTTCACTATATGAATGTTATCCTAAGCTTAATGAAATAATGGGAGAAACAATAGTATTAATATAAAGGAGGGAGAACATTAGAGAGAGAGAGAGAGAGAGTCGTCATCGTGTTGAAGAGATTGAAATACTGTTTACCCCATCTCAAAGGACTACGTAAGAGTATAGAGGAGGGCAGGAAGCAAAAAGTATGAAATTAAGCAAAGTTTAGTTAAGGATACAGTGGTGGAAAATGAAAATGACCTTGCTATATAGTTTTCCGAATTAAATAAAAAAAAATCAAAGCAAAGTGTCCCGGAATTTTAACAGGTATGATTGCTCACTCTTTATTAGGCTTTCCCCTCCCATCCCCTCCCTTCCCCTGTCATTGTATCACCTTCCCCTCTCATTTGTGTCCCTTCCCCTCCCAGCGTCTTTCCCTTCCCCACGTTCTTTCCCTTTCCCTTACCCTCTTTTTCCCCTTCTACACCCTCCTCCCATCCCCCTGCATTCCCTCCTAGCCATTCGTTTCTTCTGCCCCAGTCCTCTCCCAGTTTTCTCTCACTTCATCTCTCTCTTCTTCTTTCTCCATCCTCTTCCATTCCCCTCTCGTCTCCTGGCTCCTACCCTCTCTTTTCCCCCACCCATTTTCCTCTCCCTTGGTTCTTTTTATCTCCTATCTTCTGCTCCCCTTCCTCTTCTCCCTCTCCCCCCACTCCTCTTCCTCCCCACACATTCCCCTCTATCTCTTCACTCCACACTTTCCTCCCTCCTTTCTCATCCTCCCTCCCTCCCTCCCCTCCCATACTCCCTCCCCTCCCCTCCCATACTCCCTCCCCTCACCTCCCATACTCCATCCTTTCCCATCCCTCCACTTCTCTCCCTCCTCTCCCATCCCTTCACTTCTCTCCCTCCTCTCCCATCCTCCCACACCCCCTCCCATTCCATCCTCCCGCACTCCCTCCTCTCCCACCCTCACACACTCCCTCCCCTCCCCTTCCACACTCCCTCCCCTCCCCTGTCACACTCCCTCCCCTCCCACATCCCCTCTCCTCCCGTCCGAGACCCCTCCACCTCTCGCCTCTCCCCAAAAGCCTTCTCTTTCCCCAAGTCTTCGAAATGAGAAATCGATACGGGTCTGAATATGTTTATGCTTCAGTGTCGCGTGAGGCCAAGCACATCACTGGCCTGGAGGCTTTGGGGGTCGGAGTCATTAAGATGCTTACGAAAATCTTACGAGGAGGTTTTTCATCTTAGGAGAGGATTTGGGCATCGTGGAGGGTCAGTAGTTCCCTCATACGACTGGAGAATCTCACTGTGAATTCCTTTTCTGCCATTAGCTGCTTACGAATTCTTTTTACCATTAGCTGCTTACGAATTCTTTTTACCATTAGCTGCTTACGAATTCTTTTTACCATTAGCTGCTTAGGAATATCTTACGAGAGATTTACAGTAAGAGTCATTAAGATGCTTACGAATACAGTATCTTAGGAGGAGTGTTTTCACCTTAAGGGAGGATCTGAGCTACGTGGAGGCCCAGTAGTTCAACCATGACAACAGGAATCTATTAGGAAGATTTTACGACAAGCATCTTACGAATTTCTTGCGATTTTTTTATACCTTAAGATTAGCTTTCCCTGGCAATTCTTCACCAGACATCTATAAAATTTTACTACAAATATTCCACTGTAAATAGCTTCTCATGATTCACTGTAATTATTATGTCTGCCTACCTACCTACCTGCCTACCTGTCTACCTACCTACCTATCTATCTATCTATCTATCTATCTATCTATCTATCTGTCTGTCTGTCTATCCATAGCCATACGCCGTAATTCTGTACGGGGTGGCGATTTGGCTTTGAGCTGTTTTATGGGGAGGGGCACTAACCTTTCGTCAACCCACTTGTTGACACGTAGGGAACACGTATGGGTTGGTTATATGGTTACAACCCAGCGTTGTTAATGGTTTCCTGACGTCTGCTTTAGTATATTTTTGGTGTATCCTGACCATTTTATTCAATTTTTAAAGGATCTTTTTTTTCTGGTAGTCTCCATTTCCTTCTACGCTACACTGTTTTTATTCTAACCTGACCTTCATTTACTTCCCCCCCCCCTCCGGTTCTCTCTCTCTCTCTCTCTCTCTCTCTCTCTCTCTCTCCTATCCTCAGCTGTAACAATAAACTGACACTAAATTGTATTGCTGGTCACGAAGAAGTGCTACGGAAAGGACGCATTGCTGTAGCATTGACCTTTTCCTTCACTGAACTATGAAATAAGCTGCAAAAGGACGAAAATCTGGGCCAAGTTAGCTAAAATTACCAACACCATTTCTTTCCCCAAGCTTTGATAAATCGTCTTGTAGTAGTAGAAATAAAACAGGAAAGTAATTAACTATGGTACTAAAGTTAAGTATCTACGGAATAACTTTTAAGACATTTTTTCTTTTTTATCTCAAAAAGTTTGAGGAGTGAGACAATTCAGTAGTTACACATCACGAAGAAAAAAAATAATTGTAGTACTATAAGACTTTTTTCAATTTGTTTCCCAGTCCTGGATGATTATTCTTTATTCCTCAAAACTAGTTGTGCTAGGAGTCTGAATAATACGAATGCACATAATAATAATAATAATAATAATAATAATAATAATGGTTAAGATGATGATGAAAATAAAGATGAAAAAAAAGATGATGCTGAGGATGAGAATGAAAATAAAGATGATTAAGATGAAGATGAAAGTGATTAAGATGATGATGATGATAATGATGATGATGATGATGATGATGAAGATGAAGATGATGATGATAAAGATGCAGCTGAAAGTGATGATGAAGATGAAGATGATGATGATAAAGATGCAGCTGAAAGTGATGATGATGATGATGATGATATTGATGATGTTGAACCGCATTATAGCCCCTAGTTTCCTTTTTATACCCAATATAAAACGGTGCCACATGCCATAATTAGATCTTATCACCAACAAGCGTCCCTCCATCCTCTGCGATAAGGAGTGCAGGGGTAAACTATCTATGGCATTTGGAACGAGGCAGGTGGTGTGAGAGGGATGATAAGAGATTGATAGGGGTGAGGGGTGAGAGAGGAGAATTGGTGATGGAGGTGGAATTGGGAAATACTGACATTTGAGAGTTTACACACACACACACACACACACACACACACACACACATTGACAGATGAAGCACAGAGATGAGAATGGGCTGGTTGAGGTGAGGGTTCAGAAAGGAAGACAGAAGCGAAGAGGCCGAATATATAAGTGTCAAAAAGTGTGTGTGTGTGTGTGTGTGTGTGTGTGTGTGTTAATTCGTGGTGCTTTTTCCATGGCGACTTTATTTTGCTTATTGATCCTCGTTATTCTTTTGTATGAATTTGCTATTTTAATATCCACATAATTTTCATCAGCAACATAGAAGAGGATACGAAGGTTTAATGTGCTGAGTAAACCGCTAAATTGAAGGTTTTAAGTAATTTCCAAAGACTCGTAGAATATGACCCAGAATCGTTCATTTTAGGGAAAGCCAACTCAATAAAATATGGAAAATTATCTCTATTAACGGTGTAGTCGAGAATAAAGGAGAATAAAGACGGTTCATTTTATTCCAGGTAACCTCAGATTATTTAGTTCACCTGAGGAATATCCGTGACAGTCAAAGGAATGATTCACAGAGGCTTTTGCAATTGAATTTCTCTCTCTCTCTCTCTCTCTCTCTCTATCCAGACGCCTTAATCCCGTAAGGGGTGGCTACAAACAAATCTTCTCCCCGTTGCCCTGTCCCCTGCCATTTCGCTGCCCTCCCCCCAACTTACACCCCCCTCTCTCATATACCTCTCTGGATACAATCGTCTGGCGTGAGCTGAAAGAGAATACTAGAGTTGTCTTGACCGTGAATGGGTTATTGGGGCCAGCAACAGCACTAAGGTTAATATGCTTACTCTCAGCTGAATAAAATCGTCTGGTTTAGCTAGGGTCAAATTCTAGAGTTAACGTGATCTTGAGGGTGTTTACGTCTAAGGCCTGTATCCTCGTCGGGTAATGAAGTTCCTTGACACCTCTTCCGAAGCGAATTATTTTCCTTATTTCACCTTACTGTCTTCTGCATTAATTATCTCCTTGACACCTCTTCCAAAGCGAATTATTTTCCTTATTTTACCTTAGTCTTCTTCTGCATTACTTAATCTCCTTGACACCTCTTCCTAAGCGAATTATTTTCTTTATTTCACCTTGCTTTCTTCTGCATTACTTAATCTCCTTGACACCTCTTCCTAAGCAAATTATTTTCTTTATTTCACCTTGCTTTCTTCTGCATTACTTAATCTCCTTGACACCTCTTCCTAAGCGAGTTATTTTCCTTATTCCACATTGTTGTATTCTTCTGCGTTATTTAAGTCATATTACCACACTGTCCCTAAATAACGAAGAAAACTATAGTAGCCAGTCGTAACCAAAAAGTAAATCGCTGAGGAAGAGGTGCCAGGGAGTGTCCTAATTATAACCTATGCAGTCCTCTAATCTAGCACCCTGAGCCCTTAATCACCTAAAATCTCCCTTAAGCGGCCCTAAATCATCCAGGTGTTAGCAGTAATAAAACCAAAGACATCGTATTGAAGGGGTGAGTGACTTTCTAACAGGTATTCTTGTGGGGTTGGGAGGCCGTCTATTACCTCTTGATTTGGTCCACACTGCACCTTAATAACCTCACCTGCACCGTAATAACCTCACCTGCATCTTAATAACCTGACCTGCATCTTAATAACCTCACCTGCATCTTAATAACCTCACCTGCACCGTAATAACCTCACCTGCACCATAATAACCTCACATGCACATTTATAACCTCACATGCTCCTTAATAACTTCACCTGCATCTTAATAACCTCACCTGCACCTTAATAACCTCACCTGTGCTACATATACCGGCTTAATATCAACCTAGGTTGCACAGATTACATAGAAGAAGTTATTAAGGTACCAGATAGAAATAAAATGGTATGGAAGAGATATTTGAGGGCTTGATAAATTAGCCAACATTAACACAGTCACTCTTTACTACAACCGATTACTGTGGGGCGGACGAACCCTTAATAAAAATAAAGCTTCATGATACCAAAAGGAGAAAAAATGTAATATGCGCATAAAGGTGACAATGTACCTTTTCTTAGAGGCTTGTGGTTTGTCCTTACCTAGCCTGATTAAAGTCCAGAAAATATACCTTCTTAAATACTCTAATTATGGTACATAAACTGACTAATGTGAAGCTTGTTTTGTTCAGAGGAAGGCAAACGGATCTAGTCCTGATTTAGCACTGATATGAATTTAATCGTTCTCATCCTGCATCCCAGACTTTGAGTTGTTCATATAAAAAAAACGAGGTACACACACACACACACACACACACACACACACACACACACACACACACACACACACACACACACACACACACACACACACACACACACACACACACACACACACACACACACACACACACACACACACACACACACACACACACACACACACACACACACACACACACACACACACACACACACACACACACACACACACACACACACACACACACACACACACACACACACACACACACACACACACACACACACACACACGTTTTCTATCATTCATTTTCCTGTCTCGATCAGTCCGTCTGCCTGTTTTCCTGTCTGTGCCTTTGTGCCTACACACACACACACACACACACACACACACACACACACACACACACACACACACACACACACACACACACGTACGTTTTCTATCATTCATTTTCCTGTCTCGATCAGTCCGTCTGCCTGTTTTCCTGTCTGTGCCTTTGTGCCTAGCTATTTCCCATTCACACCATCAAAAATAAAATTAAAGACTATAATAACCCTGATGATGAAACAAACTAATGAGCACCAGACCCATGAGTAGTGACCCTTGATGCAGTAATCGTGGTTCTTAATACGGCAATAAATCAGAGAGCTTATAGTCTGATTCCAGTGATAAAGTGTAGAGGAATTTTTACGACTGTTGCCACGATCCCCTTTTGATATGGTCAGCTATTTTTTTTTTTTTTTTAGTTTTTTCCTCTCATTTCCTTTTCTTCTCCCCTTTTTTCTTTGTTTTACTTATAGGCGTTTTTCTCAGCTTAGAAAAGGGCTTTAGTAGTGGAGGGATTAATGATTTTTTTTTTCTAACCTGTCCAGCTCAAAGATGTACAAAACCAAACACATGCTGGAGCTCAGGGGTTTTGCTAAAGTTTTCGGGAGTGAAGCGCCTCGTTTACGAAAATCCTTAGAGAGTGACTGACGGATAGACTCGCTTTTTAGGTGCCGCTGAAATCTAGATCTCTCTTCTGAGTCGGATAAAGTTTCCTGGAGATGAAGTAAAATATAGTAAAGGCGACACGCTGTTAAAGGGGCTAATGCTACGAGGATTGATTGCGATGCCTGAGATGTTCTTGTTAAGGGTGTGTTCTTACATTAGGGTGCGGCCATACATGCTCCAAACATGTGATCGTGAGGAGGAAACGAGGCTCAAGGGTCCGTCCAACGTTCAGACTCGGATACTACAGCAACTCTAACCCGGTGCATCGTTTCATCTTGTCGATCACATGTCTGGAGCAAGTGTGACCGCACCCTAATTCAAGAACGCAATACACAGATTTCCTTTTTTTTCCCAGGGTCTCTGTTTCACCTTTAGTCGGCCGTGCAAGATGTGTATCGCTGGTTTGTCTGTTCTGTGATTCTGTGAAATAACGGTGGCTGTTTGAGGCGTATGCTTGTGGCTCAAGGACCGTATTCTATGTGGTTCAGATTTTGTAACGCAAACACGCACAGACGCGCACGCACGCACGCACACACACACACACACACACACACACACACACACACACACACACACACACACACACACACACACACACACACACACACACACACACACACACACACACACACACACACACACACACACACACACACACACACACACAGTACAACACTGTCTCTGGAGGTAGCAAGAATAAAATAGAAAGGATGGCCTGTTAATGTGATTATATCCAGAATTCTACGCTCTTCTCTCTGACTCCAACCTCAGTCTTTCATCCTCATTCTCCTAATAATTTTTCTTTTTTATTCCTCTCTCGTTTTCTTTACATCCTTGTTCAAAACCAAGTATTATTTTGCGTTTCATTCTTATTTATCCTTCCTGTTCAATAATTTTTCTTATAATGTGTTTCATTCATTGCTCTAACCAGATTTTCATCTCTGTACCTTACTGAATGTTAAGATTTTTTTTCTCCTTTTTCTTAGTTTTCAATAATTGCTTAGTTGCGAATTTAGTTGCCTTTATTGTGTTTCCCTCTTCTGTTCTTCTTTTCCATTCTCTCCTCCTCCTGTCCTCGTCTTCCGTCCCTCCTGTCTTCTTCTTCCGTCCATCCTGTCTTCTCCTTCCGTCCATCCTGTCCTCTTCTTCCCACCCTCCTGTCCTTTTCATCCCTCCCTCCTGTCCTTTCCTTCCCTCCCTCCTGTTCCTCTCTTCCCTCCCTCCTGTTCCCCTCTTCCCTCCCTCCTGTTCCCCTCTTCCCTCCCTCCTGTTCCCCTCTTCCCTCCCTTCTGTTCCCCTCTTCCCTTCCTCCTGTTCCCCTCTTCCCTCCTCTTTTCTCCGTCTTTCTTCTCCCTCATGTCCCTCCTGTTTCACTCCTCTCCCTGTTATGCCCCTGTTATCTCATTTGTCTCATTTTCATGTCTTCATTCCTTCCTTTCACCTTGTTTCCTCTCTCCTCTCCCCTCCTCCTCTCCACCTTTTCTTCCTCTTCTCTCCCTCCTCCCTATCCCTCTTTCCTCCCTTCTCCCTCTCCCTCTCCGTCTTCCCTCCGCCCTGTCTCCACCCACCTAAGGGCTGGAGACCCACGCAATATCCTGCTATCTGGGCGGAAGGATTAAGATTTACAGGAGGTATTAACGTGGGGCTGTAAATGAAGTGGACCAGATAAGGGGATGAATTACGCTTTCACACTCTCTCATGTCCTTATATTCTCTCTCATTCTGTTTCTTTCCCTCTCATTCTGTCTCTCTCTCTCTCTCACTGTCTTTTTTCTCACTTTATAACTGTTTATCTCTGACGTTGCTTCTTTTGGTATACTCTCTCTCTCTCTCTCTCTACTATATATATATATATATATATATATATATATATATATATATATATATATATATATATAGATAGATAGATTGATAGATAGATAGGGATAGACAGATAGAGAGACAGATAGACATAGATAGACATATAATTTATTTATTTATTTATCTATCTATTTATTTAGGAAGAGGATCACCAGGCAGAACACAAACATCGTGGCAAAGTGAGGGTCTTTATTTGCTGACGTTTTGGAAAATGCTTATTCCATCATCAGAGCAAAATCTACAATCGAGAAATATACACAGTTAAGAATTTTATATCTTATAACAATCAAAACAAGACTAAAAACCTGGCATACTTTTTGGCCATCCTAAGATACATAAAGAGGGTGTCCCTTTACGTCCCATCCTCTCTGCCATCGGTACGGGTAATTATGGCCTATCAAAATTCCTTGTCCCATTGCTATCACCCATTACCACCAATGAGTATACTGTGAAGGATTCTTAAAGTTTTACTAAAGAGTTGAATAAATCCTTCGGTGACTGTGTTATGGCCAGTTTCGATGTAAAGTCTTTATTTACGAACATTCCGTTGCTGAAACTATCAACATTTGTTTGGATCGTTTATTCTCCAGTACTCATAACAGTAATGGATTTGATTCTACTCAGTTAAAGAAACTTCTGGAACTGGCAACTAAGGACGGCATATTTTTATTTGACAATAAAGCATATAAACAATGTGATGGTGTTGCCATAGGATCACCTTTAGGACCGACACCAACCAATGCTTTCCTGTGCTACCATGAAGAGCGTTGGCTGGCTGAGTGTCCTGCTGATTTTAAACCCTTGTTTTATCGTCGTTATGTTGACGCCTTTTTGATATTTAGATCTGCTGATCATGTCCCGTTGTTTCTCATTTATTTGAATTCTCAGCATGGCAACAACAAGTTCACCTATGACCTAGAAAGTAATAAGAGTTTAGCATTTTGAGATATAAATATTCTCCGTAGGAACAATAATTTTGAAACTACCTCATACAGGAGAGCCAACCTTCACTGGATTATGCATGAAATTTTCCTCATTCCTCCCACTGATCTATAAACGTAATCTAGTCATCACTCTCACCCATAGAGCTTATGAGTTATGCTCAAATTATTTTCATCTTGATAAGGAAATTAATTTTCTTAAAGATTTGTTGCTTAAAAATTCTTTCCCCAAATTATTCACCGAAACGTACGTTGGTTAAGACCCTTAATAAATTCTTTACGGCTTCAAAGGTCCAAGTCATTACTGTTCCGAAAAACACTACGTACTTTCCAGAACATACACGGGACCCTTTAGCTTCACACTGAGGAACAAACGCAAAAAACTTCTAGCTCAACACTTCCCACAAGTGTCAGTCAGAGTTGTGTTTAAAACCCAAAAAACTATCCAGAGTTTTTTCAAGGTAAAAGATACCATTCTCTCACACTAAGCATCCGTTGTTTACCTCTTCGCGTGTGCCAGCTGTAGGGCCACACATATAGGTAAAACAAAAAGACACCTAAAGACACGAATCCATGAACACTTAAGTCGTTCCAGTTAATCACCAATCCACCACACTCGGCAATACGATACCACTCACAACAACACGACCATCCTTTCCCTCATCTCCACTTCAGAGTTCTAGGTGGTAGCAACAATGACACGGACCTTCCCATTATGGATGCATTGTACAATTATCGCATTACCCCTTCAATCAGTGACATGGCTTCCTGTGAACTGTTTTGTTTTCCACACTAGTTAAGTTTTTTGCAGTATTGCACTTACTATTTTACAGATACGTGTTGCTTCCTCACTCCTACCCCATTCATTTTAGATTTAATTACTTATTGGTATACGAACGCGGTATTTTAAATGGACTTCGTTTTTGTACTTTTCGTGATTTTAGTCTTGTTTTGATCATTATAAGATACAAAAATCTTAACTGTGTATATTTCTCGATTGTAGATTTTGCTCTGGAGATGGAATAAACATTTTCCGAGACGTCAGCAAATAAAGACCCTAACTTCGCCACGATGTTTGTGTTCTGCCTGGTGATCCTCTTCCTATTACGTCTGCCATTTCCACGCTCCAAGTCTATAGCTGCAGTCCTTTCTAATCTTTTATATATATACATAATTATTTCCTGTTTTTTCTTGCTTTCCCTCTGGATATTAATATTCTCATCTTGGAGATGATTTCTTGTTTTTTTGAATTACCGTGTTATAGTGATGGATTGGCACTAGAATATGATGCTAGTCACGAAGAAATGCTGTGGAAAGGGTGTACAGCCACAATAGTCTTATTCTGCCATAGAGCTGCGTATAGTAAGCTTCAAAGAAGCAAAAATCTTGGCCAACTTGAGGTAAAAGGACTTAGTGAAAAGGTTGACGAGATGGGTAATCCCTCAATCTGGTAGGGATTTCACACAGGTAAATAGTTAATCTCTCTGACTGTTAGGGATTTCACACAGCTAAATAGTTAATCTCTCTGACTGGTAGGGATTTCACACAGGTAAATAGTTAATCTCTCTGACTGGTAGGGATTTCACACAGCTAAATAGTTAATCTCTCTGACTGGTAGGGATTTCACGCAGCTAAATAGTTAATCTCTCTGACTGGTAGGGATTTCACACAGCTAAATAGTTAATCTCTCTGACTGGTAGGGATTTCACACAGGTAAATAGTTAATCTCTCTGACTGGTAGGGATTTCACACAGGTAAATAAAATCGCATAGATTCATCAGGATAGTGCATAACTAACGCGGTACCAGGGAGCGAGATTCTCTGTTATGGTGTCTTATTAATTTCATTCCTGCGACCAAGAATCGTGAGGAGGTCAATGCTTTACCTATGCCTTCCTCTTCGAGAAAAAATTAAAATTAAATTGAGCAAATTGACAAGAAAGTTGAAGAATACAATACAGACAAATACCCTTGTGTGTTACAGTGAGAGAGAGAGAGAGAGAGAGAGAGAGAGAGAGAGAGAGATGAAACGACTGACACCACCTGTTGGAAATATCGTGGCGTGAAGACCCCGTAGACTTGCACGATAACCTTAAATCTTATTAATGTTTTTTAAGTTCATTCTTCCAGTTACGAGTCAAATTTATTCTGATCAGAAGGACCTGTCGTAGTGAAAGGGTTAATGAGGGCTGTATCGAACCCCCACAAGCCCGTAAGTCTTTTCCATGGTGATTGAAAGTGTCTGGAGATAGCAAGAAAATATATATAGAAATACGTAATCAGAATGAAGAGGTTAATAGCCGTATATATCCGTATTTGTTCGTATTTATCAAGGGAATCAACAGTTTCAAGATAGTTTCCATAGTATTTCGGCCAATATAAGAAATCTTTTAACCTTCTCGTATTTTCTCTTTAATGTTTACTAGAGTTTAAGTATATTTATGTTGCATGAATGAAGACAAAGAATAATCAGGTAATCTTATAAACAAGCTCAAGAAAATGTGCAAGTATGGAGTCACAAGCCAGTTTTTGCGTATCGTAAGAAGAACCTGATACGGTGATACCCTAAGACAAATTATGAGTTACAAGACAAGCTTCATCTTAAAACACCGCTGATGGGTCCGATTTTAGCGTAAGTTTAATAAAATCTTACGAAAGACATGAGAATATTGAGGTAACGAAAGATTGGGTTGGCTTTGTTGATGACTGGGTAGGTGGAAGTTATGGAGTCTCGTAACAAAGAATATTCACGAGACAGACGTAGAGAATAATGAGAGAGAATACAGGACTGAGTTGTTTTCTGTTTGCTGTAAAAGACTGTATGTGGAAGTTATCAAGTGCTTTAATCTCTAGGAACAAAGATATTAAGAATACTGAGAGAGAATGAAGAATGGATGTGCCTGTTAGTGATGGTGAAGTGGGTGGAAGTTAAGTATGTAATTTTTCGAGACAAAGATGCTGATAATACTGAGAGATACAGAAGGACTGAGTTGGTTATTTTACATGCTAAAGTAGGTGTAAGTTTTCAAGCATTCTAACTTCTCGAGACAAAGGTACTGGGACTATTGAGAGGGAATGAAGGTTAGAATTATTAGATTTTTGTGGTAATACAGGTGGAAATTCTCAAGTGTTGTAATATCTCAACACAAAGATGCTGAGAAAATTGAAGCATCATGAAGGATTGAACTGGTTCTTTTTGATGATATGAAGTAGATGGAAGTTTTCAAGTATTCTGATTTCTCGAGACAAAAGTACTTAGAACACTGAGAGAGAACGAAGGACTGAGCATTATATTGTTGATGGCAAGGCGGATGGAAGTAGCTTGATTTAATGAGACGAAGGAATTGTGAGAATATTGAAGAATTGTGAAGAATTAAGTCCTCTGTTGTTCTTGGCAAGGTTCTCAAGTGCTTGTACTGGGGAATCAAGGACACAGCCAGACCTTTTATCGCTGCTGAGGTAAAGGTGAGAAAAAATGTTTATGTGGCTAAATTGTTTTCCAGGAGTAGAGGACGTGCATGTGTGGTGGGGATGGGTGATTGAGAGAGAGAGAGAGAGTGTGAGAGAGAGTGTGAGAGAGAGAGCGAGAATTAAAGGTGTCAGAGAGAAGAAAGTGACTTAAAGGGTTGTTGGGGAGTTGGAGTGATTAATAGGAGTGATAGGAAGAATCTGGGGAGGATATAAGAAGTAGACTGAGAATATAGCCCTAGGAGTTAGTATGGAAGTGAAGGAGAGTGTCTTGGAGGTTCTTTGGAGGTGGGAATGAGAGGGAGGAGACTTGACCTGGGGGGAGGGAGAACTGGATGTACTGTAATAGTGTGAGCGAAAGGAAGATTGGGAGGCGGAGGCGGAGGAGGAGGAGGAGGAGGAGGAGGACGTGTTTGTGTGGTGAGGGAGAGTGATTGGAAGCTTTAAGTGGCTGGAGTTGGGAGTAGGTGTGGGAGGGGGAGTGGAAGTGGGAGCTGGAGTGGCACTGGGAGTGTGAGTGGTTGGTGTGGAGTGAAAATGGCTGTGAGGTGGATAGGGAGACTGGGAATTTTTCAGGGAGTGGTAGGAAGGAGGGGGAGAGGGATTTGGAGGGTTATTGGAGGGTAGGAGTCGGAGTGAGTAGTTAGGAGTAGAAGGGAGAGAAAGGAAGGGAAGTTTGGAGTATGTGTGTGGGAGTCAGAATGGAAAGTAAATGGCTGGCGGACGTGAATGTATTGTTGTGTAGGAGAGTGATTTGAAAAGGTTATTTAGAGGATTGGGAGTTGGAGGAGAGGGAGGCAGGGAGTAGGAGTGGGATAGGGGATGGGAACTGGTAGCAGGGAATGAGTGAGAAATATATTAAGGGCCGATTGGGAGAGGGAATGGGTGGATGTGAGTGGGGAGGGGAAGTGTACAAATGGGGAGTGGGAGTTAGAACACAGTGGGTATATAGCTATCAGTGGGAGTAAGAGTGAATCGTAGTAAATGGGGAGACGTAAGTAGGGATGTGAGTAGGAGTGAGGATTATGGGGAGTGGGGAATGAGAACGAACATATCTAGAGGGAGTGAGGTGAGAACAAATGGGAGTGGTGACGTGAATGGGAGTAGAACTAGGTCGTCATGAATGGCAGTAAGGCTACATGGGAGTGATAATGAATGATAAAGGGAGAGACGTGGGAGTAGTGAGATAAGAACTATTTGTCAGGCCAAGGAGAGCCGGAACCATAAAATTAATTAAAAAAGTATCGGATCATGAGATAAAACAGAAGCAGTAAAAACGAAGAAGAAGCTAAAAGGAAGAGAGAAAAAAAGGTTGAAAATAAGAGGGTGAAAGGAATGTGAGGCCCAAATCATAAACTGTCTATACTTTCTCGTACTGTTACATGGAATGCAGTTAACTAGTGGTATGAACTTGAGTAATGGAGTAAAAAAAGAGCAGCGGTGAAGAATGGTGGTGGTGGTGGTGATTCGGATAGGAATCAGGAGGAAGAAGAATGACATGGAAACGATGATGACGATGATGATGATAATGGGGATGAATATTAGGAGGAAGAAAACGAATATGGAAACGATGATGATGATAATAGTAATGGTAATGATGAGAAACAGAGGGAAGCTGAGCCAGTAAGAATAAGATACATAAAATAGAGGGAAAAATGAGAAAAGAAAATGAAATAGGAAGTGGAAGTGAGAGAGGAAGTAGACGACAGCAAAGAGGAGGAAAAGAAATAAAAGCGGTGAGAAGAGGAAGAAGAGAGGAAGGAAGAAGAGGAAGGAGAGAGGAAGGAAGAAAAGGAAAGAGAGAGGAAGGAAGAAGAGGAAGGAGAGAGGAAGGAAGAAAAGGAAAGAGAGAGGAAGGAAGAAGAGGAAGGAGAGAGGAAGGAAGAAGGTTAAAACAAGCCCTCTTCCCTTCCTAACTCTCTCCCTTTGGCCTGACAGTTACGGCCAGAGACGGACACAGTCGCCCGGATATTATCAAAAAACAGTTAGGCTTTATATCTCTTAATACGTGTGTTTACGTTTAATGGCGCTATCATCCCCACGAGTTGTACCAGGACACTTCCCTTCTTCCTTTCCACAACTAGATTTGGGCCAGTATTCATAGATGGTCCTAACACCTTTAGATCAGTGACTTATTCTACAAGACCGAGGAAGTTAGGCTATTATTATTATTATTATTATCATTATTATTATTATTATTGTCATCAGTGAGTTGGTGGATGTGTGTGGGAATTGCATGAATGAAGATGAAGGCATACACAGGCAATCTTATCAACTCCGTAAAAAAATAAAGTTAAGAAAATTTGTGAATAGGGATCAACTGATGTCATGTTTGCTGTGGGGGGGCTTGTGTGTGTGTGTGTGTGTGTGTGTGTGTGTGTGTGTGTGTGTGTGTGTGTGTGTGTGTGTGTGTGTGCGTGTGTGTGAGTAGGGGAGGGGTTAAGTATGTTAATGTTGCGTGAACTGTTAAGATTTTTTTTAAGTTAGTATCAGACGCTAAAGGATGTGTTGTAGTGTGAGTGACAAAGGAATTTTTTCCCCCTCAGCCTCAGTCTACCATTCTACCTCCCCGCCCCCCCTCTCTCTCTCTCTCTCTCTCTCTCTCTCTCACCTCAGTCAGTCCTTCCCATTTCTCCAAGATCATTCTATCGTTCTCTCTTTCTTTGCCTCAGTCGTGTCATCTCATTCTGCACACCCCTCACTATTCTCACATTTAACAACGCTCACACCCTGCCTCATCCACACCCACCCTTTCCCACACCCTCACGCATAACTACCTACACTCTCAGGCACTTCAGTACTGCTCGTTTTCTCGCTCTTAAACACTAATTCCTACATTTCTCAGTCCCTTATTGGATACTCTTTGGGTACACTCTTATACTCGCTAATATTCTTCAGTATTCTCATACCCACTTGTACTTTTATTCCCACACTAACTGTATACACTCTACTTTTCTCTCATTCACACACACACTGTTTTTTCACGTTCACTTACACACACTACTTTTTACAAACACTTTAATCCTATTTCTTTCACTCAAAAACTTACATGCATCAACATCAACACTCCAGCACTTGCATACGCCTAATTCTTTCCCACGAAGACACCTTAGATCTCTTCTCTGTTTTTTCTTCCACAAAAATTATCGCTACTCTTAAATACAGAATCTCTCTTTCATGTTATCTTTCATATCTTGCATAGTTTTCATGTAATGTGTAGTCACCTCCACAGTCTTTCATTCCACCGTCTAACAGTCCTTCTCATCCTTTAATCTCCCATACTCTCACATACTCGCAACCTCACACACTTACTGTACTGCCTCGTACATTCCCACATTTTCAGCTCACACTCACTTCCTCACATACTCACTTCCTCACACATTTGTTGTCTTACTTCCTCACACGTTCACTTCCTCACAGACTCATTTCCTCACGCACTCGCTTCCTCACGCACTCTTAACCTCACACTCATTACTTCACACTCTTTTATACTCCACATCCGACCTCTAAAATTATACCTCTCCTTTTTTGTCTCATTCTGAATCTTCTCAGCACTCTGCTATCCTCCCACTCTCCCCCCTATACCATTTCAACCTGTGCGTATTTCCACCTGTGCGCATTTTCACCTCATCGCATTTCCACCTGTACACAATTCCACCTGTGCCCCTTTCCACCTATGCCCATTTCCACCTCCGCACATTCCCATCTACGCACACTCTGCCACCACATATTCTGCCACCACACACTCTGCCACCCCCACCCTGTCACTCCCACACTGTCATCCACCACACTCTGCCAGCACCGCACTGTCACCCCCACACTGTCACCCCCACACTGTCTCCCCCACACTGTCACCCCCACACTCTCTCACCGCCATGCACTCCCACACCTCTCTCTAATTACATTCCTCACACTTTACCACCTTCATGATTTATCTCCTCTGCTCCCTCGCTCACCCTCCAGTACACTCAATCTCACTTCTTCCCTCTTTCTAGATCCCAATCCTCCTTCACATTTTCTCCCTCTCACACTCCCTCCTCCACACCCTCTCTTCCACACACACACACACACACACACACACACACACACACACACACACACACACACACACACACACACACACACACACACACACACACACACACACACAATCATCCACAGGCTCTCTTCCACAATCTCTCTTCCACAATCTCTTCCACAGGCTCTCTTCCACAGGCTTTCTTCCACAGGCTCTTTTCCACAGGCTCTTTTCCACAGGCTCTCTTCCACTCCCTCCTCCACACACTCCCTCCTCCACACACTCCCTCCTCCACACACTCCCTCCTCCACACACTCCCTCCTCCACACACTCCCTCCTCCATACTCTCACTGGGGAGGGTTAGATGGAAGATTGGACAGATACATGGCTCAGACGGTGAAACTGAAGACAGTTGAAGCAGACAGTGGTATGGTGCAGGTTTAGTTAGTTTAAATGTTGTGGACAAGGCGCTAACTTGTGACCGTCCACCCCACACATTTGCAGTCAGTGGTGCACCAACCCACCACTCAAGGCGTCCTACTAAAGTGAGGCATGCTCTAAACCAACAGAGTCATCGAATTGCCTATACACTCTGCCTCCTCCGCACTCCCCTCCTCCGAACTCTTTTTCCTCTGCACTCTTGCTCCTCCACACTCTCCCACCGCCACACTTACCTTCTTACATACTCTTCTTCTGCACTCACCCGCTTCCACACCCTCTCTTCTACGCTCTCCCTCTCCTACCTCTCCCTCTCCTACCTCTCCCTCTCGCACGCTCTCCCTCTCCCACGCACTCCATCATACCCACTCACTCCATCGTACTCACTCCCTCCATCGTACCCCCTCCCTCCATCGTACCCCCTCCCTCCATCGTACCCCCTCCCTCCATCGTACCCCCTCCCTCCATCATACCCCCTCCCTCCATCATACCCCCTCCCTCCATCATACCCCCTCCCTCCATCATACCCATTCCCTCCATCATACCCATTCCCACCATCATACCCCCTCCCTCCCTCCATTATACTCCCTCCCTCCATCATACCCCCTCCCTCCATCATATCCCCTCCCTCCATCATACCCACTCCCTCCATCATACCCATTCCCTCCATCATACCCCCTCCCTTCCTCCATCATACCCCCTCCCTTCCTCCATCATACCCCCTCCCTCCCTCCATCATACTCCCTCCTTCCATCATACTCACTTCATTATACCCACTCCCACCATCATCTACTCCCACCATCATACCCACTCCCTCCCTCACATACCCTCCCCAACACTGTCCCTCTCACACAAACTTCTTTCACTCCCCCTCTTTCACATACTCTCCCTCCTTCACACTCTTCTTCCCACACACATTCTTCCACATCCATACTCTTCCTCATACAGTGTGCTTCGTCTCACTCACTGAATTCCTCACAGTCTGCCACCTTGACTCGTTATCTTCCTCTAATATCCCTTTTTCTACTTTCCCTTTCCTCTTTTCCACAGTCCCTCTCACACACACTCATTCATATTCCACATCCTTCAGTCTACCTCCGTCACACTGAACTGCCTTCCTCACTCTTAACTTCTTCCCTCACACCGAACTGCCTTCTCAGCACTTAACTGTCTCCCTCACACTTACCTGCCTCTCTTTCTCACACACTGCCTTTGCCTCACTCACATTCCTTTACCCCTCTCTGTTACACTCTTTCAATTCCCCACTCACCATCTTTTACCCTTCTCCATCACAAACCTCTACTCTCTCTAATACACAGTCTCGCTCACAAATTTCTTCCCCCATCAAACTCCTTCTCTCACACTCACCTCACACAAACTCTCTTCCTCACACTTTCCCAGACTTGCATTCCCCTTCACTCACACTCAGTTTCTCAAAGTCTTTCTCACCCCTTCACATATTGAACCCCTTTCACTCTCACTCTCCAACACTTTCTCTCCCTCTCTTCGTCTCCAACTCTCCCCTTTCCCTCACACCACACACCACCTTTCCCCCCCACCCCATACCACCTTTCCCCCCCACCCCATACCACCTTTCCCCCCGTCCCCCTCCCATTCCCCCTTCTTCTCCCCCTTCTTCTCCTCCTCCCATTCCCCCTCCTTCTCCCCCTCCTTCCCCTCCCTTATCACAGCCAGCGACTTATTTCTGGTCTGTTTGTGGATACGGTAATCTGGCGGGTTATTAAGTAGTAAATCAGGATTGGTGCATGGTTAATAAAGCACTAGGGGCCCCGGGTTCGACTCCTGGCCCCACCTCACACCTGTCTAACCCACCTGTCACCATTTAGTCCCTCTTGTTGTGACGGAGAGCCGACCTGGATTACTGTACACGATTATTAAAGTCTTCAAAGCGGCATTGTCAGAAAGGAGTGTGTGTAGGGGAGGGGGTTGGTGTGTGTGTGTGTGTGTGTGTGTGTGTGTGTGTGTGTGTGTGTGTGTGTGTGTGTGTGTGTGTGTGTGTGTGTGTGCGTGAATAGAGTAGATTCTTGAGTTAGTGAGTTTTGTGCTTTCTTTTGTGTATACTTCAAGTGTGTGAAAATAAGGCAACATCCCTTTCTTACCGTAGCATAATATCAGAAATAGCAGTATTGAATTTACACACATTTACAGTTTATCAATATTGCAGGTAAATTATAATCTTCTCGCTAATTGCAACAAGGTGTGAAAGGATAAGTGTCGTTGCAACAATTAAAGTTAGAAAATAGAGCAGGGCGTGTCGAAAGATGGTGTTCTGTGATATTGAAGATGATATAAAACTTCTTCCTTTTGTATGCATTATGTATTTTTATGTATTTATTTTGTATTCTATTTTATTTATTTTTATTTATGTATTATATTTTTTGTATTTTATGTATACTCTTCAATATCCTTATTTTATTGATGACAAATATGTCGATGTTACTAGGATAAAAGATGCAAGTGAATTTGAAGGTATAATATGCTGAATAAATCGCTAAGGAAGTGGTGTTACGGAGTCTAAGTTGACGAGAATACGACCTTAACAACGCATTAATTCCGAGAAGCAATTCGTTTAGAGCCAGGCCAGGTATTGAGTGCCAGGTATTGATGGTCTTGTGCCTGTATTATTGTCGGGTAAGAAGGCACCCTAACGCCTCTTTCTTAGCGATTTATTTTTGGCTATTGGTGGTTAATATCCTTCTGTACGTTATTTATGCAGAGGATGGAGATGTTTGAAGGACTTCTATAGCACAGAATAGTAAAGTGTAACAAAATAAATCGCTTAGAAAAAGGTGATAGGGAGCTTCCTTACCGAACGAGAATATGAACTTAGGTCACTCAAATATCCACCCTTCGACATGGGCCTCAAGGGTAACTAAGGCTCATAATCTCTCAGGAATCATAGGGAGTATCGACCTTAATGCCCCCTGAACGAGAGATTGGTAAGGAAGCTCCCAAGCACCTCTTCCATAACGATTTATTTTCCAAACCACCCATTAATATACTCTTTTTCTCGTCTTATATTTTTTTAATATGAACATAGATTGCATGAATAACACACAAGAATATACAAACGGAGTAGAATCAGAAATAAATCGGTAAGGAAGAGGTGTTAGTAACCCTCCTAACAGTACAAGACTACCTCCCCTTGAGAAATAAAGCCAAAAGTTCCACATTCCCACCAGTTACCTTAGGAATGTCGCCCTTACCCTCATCCGTAGTCGGTGATCGGGTATCAGGGGGTATAAGGGGGTAGGTAGGAAATTCACCCTTATCCTCGTCCCCAGTCGGTGGTAGGATATGAGGAGGATGAGGGGGTAGGTAGGAATCCCGCCCATACCCTCGTCCCAAGTCGGTGGTCGGGTATGAGGGAGTAGACGGGGGTAGGTAGGATTACGCCCTTACCTTCGTCCCAAGTCGGTGGTCGGGTATGAGGGAGTAGAAGGGGGTAGGTAGGAATTTCGCCCTTACCCTCGTCCCCAGTCGGTGGTCGGGTAGGAGGGGGAGGGACGTGAGAGAAGCCCGCCATACCTGGTCGACGACGTGGAGGTGTAAACATAATTTGCCTCTCGCGGACAAGAATTCGGATAATATTTGTGCGCTTTCGCCGCTGCCACTTGTACGGCCTCCGACTGGCTTTTTTCGGTTAATTAGTGTGGGTTATGTATACATGGTTTTTTACGGTGTGTGTGTGATTGATTGGACTAGCTCTCTTATTCCCGTCGTCCCCTAGCACCTTTTCCTTAGCGATTTTTTTTTTCCGCGTTTATATGTGTGATGTTTTTACGGTGTTTGTGTGACTGATCGGATTAGGGACTGTACACTCGTCGCGTTAGGAGGCTCCCTAGTCACGAAGTGGTGCCGTGGAGAGGATGTAGAGCCGTAGTAATTGCCTTTGTCGCTGAGCTACGTGAAATAAGCTGCAAGAGGATGAAAATCTGGGACAAGAGTAGAGAACCAGTCTTTTCAGCCTCCACACATCACCTGCCTCTACAATACTGATGTGCTGGGATTCTGTGGTACGCTAGGGATATCAGATTTATATGGTGTTGTGGTATTATTGGGAATGTTTGCACTGTTGGTAGAGTTATACTGAACAGTGGTGAACAATGACTATCGAATTCATATCTACAAACTGATCCTGACAGTAGGTAGAATCGAACCCATGACCACACATTCTTCAGCCCGTCACTCAGTTCTCCCCACCAGCCTTACTTTAACATACACGAGAAGACGTTTGTGTGTTGACGGGTGTGGTGACGTAAAGAAAATGTAATTGGTTTTAGTGAGAGACGCATAAGACTGCTCCACCACTCACCATCATCTGAAGAAGCGTGAGGCTGGTTTATAATTACGATCAGCAGCAGTACCAGGTATTTTTTAAGGGATTCAGTTTATTGCCTCACGCCGACAAAACATCTTGGGGTTGATACGACTCCATGAGAAATATTACTGACGCCACTTTTTGCTCCACCTTTCGTTTCAACCTTAATGATTTTTTGACAGATTTTATTGCGAGTGCGGCAGTGGGAAATGCTTTAGATCTGCCTAGTAACTCGACTTAGATGTGCACAGAAGGCGAACGACCGTGAAATTTGGTTTCCCGACCCAAATCTCAGACTAACATTTTTTGCTTTCTTAGCCTGGCACAGAGTAAGACCAGCATAATAAGACTCCCTTGATCAGCTCCTACATAAGAACCATTTACTGCCATTTTGTCGAAAGGCTTCATTCAGTTCTCGTCGATCACAGCTAAAAAGTTAACCACATCAGTGCACAGTTAGTTTTATTCTTAGTCTCTCCTTTTGATCTCATTCAGTGTATGGGAGACGTTGATTAGAGTGGTTAGATAAAGCCCAATGTCCCTTAGTTCGGGGTGCATCTTAAGCTGAATAAAATCGTCTGTATCAGGCATAAAGTTAAAAATATGATCCGCTCTCATACTGGAAGGTGTTGAAAGAATGTGAAGCAAAAACTGAAAGAATCGATCTCGTAGTGAAGGTGATGAAAGAATGTGGAGTGGGCGTCCGTCTAGGGAGGGGCGAGGACAGTCGTGACACAGCCGGAACACGAACAGTACAGGTCAAAGGTCACAGAGGGAGACGAAATTGCAGGGAATGTGAGTGGATCGTCCGTGAAAAAGACTGGTTATTAGAAGGGGATGGGTGGAAACAGGCCAGCCCTCCTGTGTGTGTGTGTGTGTGTGTGTGTGTGTGTGTATTGTTTAGTGCATTGATACCTGTTTTAGTGTAATCTTTCAGCTATCAGACGGTTTTTTTTCAGCGTAAGATTTATTTACTGCAAAGGTTCATTATTTTTATATTCTTTCCACTACCAGGTAATTTTGGTTTAGGGGAGACCTGTCAAACTGTCAGGCTTATAGTGGCCTTTATTAACCCCTTCACCTCCAGGAAGCACTACTAAGCTGAATGAAATAAATTGTTGCCAGCAAGAAAAAACTGCAAATAACGTCCCCGAACTAAAGAGGTTCAAAGTAAACTGGGGAACGAGCCAGCTTTCATGACCGTGGCTTGGGGAATGTAGTTTTTATGGCTTTTTAGATCGCTGAAAGCATACATTAGTTTTACGTCTTCAGGTGAACGACGTCTTTCTATAATTTTAGCCTTTTTTTATTCTCCAGTCATCAAACGATTTATTGAAATGTCGTCAGTGTGTTCAAGGGGTTAAAGATTGTCTTATTAGGCAAGGATCAGAATAACTTAGCCCTTGGAGTGCTAGAATTTCTCTCGTGACAGGCTTCGACGCCTTTAGGCGACCTTACACTGAGTGACAAACCAAAAGGTTCCTTGTAGCCAGGGAAACAACTTATTGTTTAGGCTGATAACCATATAACAATATGGACGCCTATTGATGAAGTGGGTTAAGGGCTGTCCAAACGGAAGTTGCCCAGAAAGGTTAACATCGGAAGGGTGGTTGGGGTTTATAGCTTACATCATGCTGCGCAGGGAAGAGCGACAGGCAATTCTCTTCTTAAGATTCTGGATTAAGTAGCCTGGGATAGGGCCTCGGCACACGTTCTGGGGCAATAAAAGTCTAGGTGAGTCAGCTAAAAGAAAATACTTATCTACACCAATGACAAGGTTAGGCGGTAATTACTCTCCGCAAAAAATAAATTAATTAATTAATAAAATAATCGTTTAGCCGGAATAGTCCACCGGGAGCAGTGAACGGGTTAATCGATATAGATTTTACGCTCTCAACACAGAGGAATAACTCCCAGCTAAACATATCTTACGGTTTTTGTGTGAACATAATAATAACATTTGTATTTCTTTGCTGAAAATAATCACAGAGAGTTAGTCTGAATGAATTACCTAAATGCCCCCTTGGCAAAGAAGATTAGTCTGAATGCAATACCTAAATGCAGTCGTAACAAAGAAATAGTCTGTAATGGCGAAAAGGACTGACAACAAAAACATCAGTCTTACAGGGTTGCAGGAATTAAGAGACATATTTAATCATTCGACATTCTCGCAATCGAAAACAAAAAACCTCCAGTAATAGCCCTATTAAAATACCATGATCAAGTGCGTCTCTGCTGAGAAAAAATAGATTACCAACGAAAGCACGAGTCTCTACCACGGTACTGAGGGGATTAATGAAGAGGGATTCACTGCTTTGTTAGTTTCCCACAGCCGTAAATAGTCTGCCAATAGTCTGAGTTGATTACGGTACCTAAAAATGTCTGAAGACGGAGAAATAATTACCGACAAAAGCAACGATCAGTCCCTATAATAAAGTGGTAAATGTTGATAGTTTTTAATACTTTTCTTGAGCATTTCACAGCCGACTTTGTCTCGTTACTGTCTGGATAGAACATGGAACCAAAGCACGTCTACAATGGGGAATAGATTACCAGCAAAAACAACGGTATGTAGATGATCCTGTGTGACAAATGGAAATGTTTGGTGGGACAGACAGACAGATTATAGACCGTACTGAACCCATCCCTCTGAAGATGGGTTCCGTGTCGCCCGAAACGTAAAATAATAATAATTAATAATAATAATAATAATAATAATAATAAAGAATTCTATCTCTAACCTGTCTGTCTCTCCCACCCTACATTTACAACGGTAGGTCTCATCGCACTTAAAGGGTAAATGAAGATTGTTTAATATTCTGAGTTACAAGGGGAAATAATTATATAATTATAACCTGAACACAACCGGCACTCAAATGCGTCTCTAGTGGCGAAGTAAATGACCAACAAAAGCAAAGGTTTCTGTTGCCGTTTCCGTATAGAACACTGGAGATAACGCTCAGCAAGAATCTCACAACTGAAAAGAATAAGTGTAGAGGTTGCTTGAATAAATACTATTCCTTCTACTTAAATAAGGTCAATTTTGGCGATTAGATGACCAGCCAAAGCAAACGCCTCTGTCATCTCCTAAAGGGATTAATGGAGATAAATCTAACACTTCGCTGCTTGTTTCCCAAAGCCAAAGGAAAAAATAATCGTGCAGTAAAAGCATGAACAGAATTCGGTGCCTAAGTACCTGTGTATTGGGAAGCAAATTACCAACTAGAGCGGCGGTCTCCTCTGGCCTCCCCACCCTCCTCAGAAGCCTGTATCTCGTCGGTTAAAGAAGCTCCCTAACACCTCTTCCTAAGCGATTAATTTTTCTTACACCTTACCATCCTCTTCTGTGTTACTTCTTCTAATATCACCATACCCTGCATAAATAATGTACAGAACTATATTACCAAGCCGTATCTTAAAATAAATCACTAAGGTGGTGGTGTTTGGGAGCTTCCATAACCGCCAAGAATACGAGTCAGAAAACCTTGATAGTGTATTATAGGTGAGATTCCGGGACTGAGGATTTCTAGAGCGGAATTGGCACGCACGGGAAAAAAAATAATGCAATTTGTAGTTTTGCTTGTGTGACGCTGATAAAGATTTAGATGGAGGAGGAACAAGATAGCAGCGATAAATATAACAGCGGGTCAGATCACTGGCTTCAGGTATAATACAACTAGTTATATATATTACGAGTTATTTCCCCCATCCCTCACCTGAGTTATTCCCTTTCTCCTCCGCTTAGTTATTCCCTGCCCCTCCCCTAAGTTATTCCCCCTTCCCTCCCTTTAGTTATTCCCTTCTCCTCCCCTAAGTTATTCCCCCTCCCCTTCCCCAATTCCTCCTTCCTTCCCTCTAATTATTTCCCCTCCCGTCTCCTAATTCCCCTCCTCCTTGTAGTTATTCCCTCCTCCCCTCCTCTCAGTTATTCCCCATCCTTCCTCTCAGTTATTCCCCCTTCCCTCCTCTCAGTTATTCCCCCTTCCCTCCTCTCAGTTTTTCCTCCCCTCACGTCAGTAATCCCCCCCTCCCCTCCTCTCAGTTATTCCCTCTTCACCTCAGTATCCCCCCTCCCGTCCCCTCAGTTACCCACCTCCATTTTTTCTTTACATGGGGAGACGCTCGGAGTGATAATCTGCGTGGGTGTAATATTGGAGCATTACGGCGCCAGGCAACGCTTTGTGCGGTTCAGAAATAAGTGTATTAAATCTTGACGGCGAAGGACACACTAGCGGGACCAAGAAAGCGGCGTGAGGGTGTGGATTTCCGTACGGTAAATTCGGAAAATGAGCCAGGACGTGACGATCATGGGTTCTGTTCGCGTTGCCGCAGGAGGCTTTACGTAGCGTTTTTTCCGCAGCGATTTATGATTATGATTACTGGAATATTTCACCTTGATATTTTGTTATATGCTAGTTAGATTCCTTTAATATCGATATGAGAAAAGTTAGGTTCCTTTAATATCGACATACATAGGGGGTATAATGTTGAGAATTTACTTAGCATTTTTTCCGCAGCGACTTATTTTTTTGTGCCTGGATTTTGTCATGTTATACTGTTTCACTCTATCTTGGCGCAGATATTGGTCCTCTTGCAGCTCATTTCACACAGATCTGTGGGAGAAAAAGATATTAGTGCAGCTCCATACCCTTTCCGTAACACTTCTTTATGACTAGCATTATATTCGAATGTTAATCTGCCCTTCAGACTCAGCATTCAAGGTTGGGAGATGGGAATTGTTGGCCTGGTTGGAGTAAAAATGGTGTATCTATTTTATTCTTGCTACTTTCAGACGATATTATTGTGGATTTTTTCTTTTTTTTTAGATAACATGGAAAATGAACCTTAACGTGAGGATCAAGGGCCATGTTTCGTTGTTACAGGAAAATTTTATGGTACTTTTTCCATAGCGATTTTCTTTGCGTATTCTGTTGTATTCTGATTATGTCCTGCGGGCGTTAAGATTATTCGCCTTCGTAACATAGGATATAAAGCTGTGTGTGTTAGTCTTGGCCGTGGTCTCGTAACTCGTAGAACTTTGTCCTCGGCTAGTTTCTTTTCATACTCCACAATATATATACTTTTTATGCTACTTAATAGTGACATACAGTAGTTTGCCTCATTAACATGCCTAAAGATATGCTCTGGGACTTCTGCGTGACGATAGTGGACAAAAATGTAATTGTTCAGAGCACTTCATAGTACTTCTTCTTTAGCTGTTCTCCTTGCATACTTTACCTTGATACTTCCTTAGTATGGTATAAAACATTCTGAGCTGAAGAACCCTAACCCCTTTCAGTTTAGCTGATAGCCAAGCATAGTAAGCGTAGTAAAGATATTAAAGATAGTAGTAAAGATAGTAAAGATAGTATTAAAGATAGTAACGTCTCCTAACTAAGGCTTATCACCTGCGTTTTGTTTTGTAGGTGTCGCTCAGTTACATCAGGTAAAAACACCCTAATTAATGTATATTTGTCTCTATAATTTCGACATACTTGGTCTAACAGGGAGAAGAATAGAAAGTTCAGGTATACAGAAAAAATCGCCATGGAAGAGGTGTTACGACATTACTTCAGCGAAAATACAATCACATGTTGGTAGCCACGGAGGGAGAGAGGGAGACACAACCAGCAGGTCCCTAAGATATGTATGTTTATTATGCCTCTGGCTCATATAAACACCCACTACCATATTCCCGCACCCATACATAAGACACACACAGGCGACGGATCCTACACCCCAGCGCTCTCTTCCTTGTATATAGATTCATAAACATTCAGGCACCGTGTCTGTAGATATTCACACCTACTCATACACATTTACACCTACACACGCACACGCACACCACACCCACACACACACACGCACACACAGACACGAATGCTGGTATCCGCCGTGAGACAAAGCAATGTGAGGTACGTTCTCTCCCAGACGGTATTGTGTACTAATGATGCGTTATTTTGTCCTGTGTTCCTCGTTGTTCAGGGTCGTAATTCCTTCCTTCCTTCCTTCCTTCTTTCCTTCCTTCCTTTCCCTCCATGCTTCCTTCCTTCCTTCCTTCCTTCCCTCTCTTTCCTTCCTTCCCTTCTCATTAGTATGGTTGTTCTTTCATTCCTTTCTTCCTTTGTTTTTTATTCCATTCTCCCTTCGTTTGTTCCTTTCTTCCCTCGTTCGTTCCTTTCTTCCTTTTGTTCGTTCCTTTCTTCCTTCGTTCGTTCGTTCCTTTCTTCCTTCTTTCGTTCGTTCCTTTCTTCTTTCGCCAGTTCCTTTCGTCCCTCGTTCGTTCCTTTCTTCCCTTGTTCGTTCCATGTTCCCTCTTTCGTTCCTTCCTTTCTTCGTTCGTTCCTTTCTTCCTCCCTCGTTCAAGCCCTCGTTCGATCTTTACCTCCCATTTTCCGTTCATTCTTCCCTCCTTCTTTCCAACTCCCTTCTTACCTTCCTTCCATCGTCTGTTCTAATTTCCTTCACATACTTTCCCCATAGTCTTCCTTTTTATTTGTTATTCCTGGTTGTAGCTTAGTTTCTTATTTTCTCCTTAAGATCTATTCCCCCTCTCTCCCTCCCTCTCTTCTTTCCTTCCTTCTTTCCTTCCCTCCTTCTTTCCTTCTTTCATCCTTCCTTCCTTTCTTCATTTTTCTTCCTTCTTTCATTCCCTGTTATGCTTCTTAATGTCTGTTAATAGTCCTTACTGCATATTTTTTTTATTTTTAAGTACCTTCTTTTTCTTCCTCTAATTTCATCCATTCGTCGTCGTCGTCGTCGTCGTCGTCGTCGTTGTAGTCTTCCTCCTCCTCCTCCTCCTCTTCCTCCTCCTCCTCCTCCTCTTCCTCCTCCTCCTCTTCTTCCTCCTCCTCCTCCTCCTCCTCCTCCTCCTCCTCTTCCTCCTCCTCCTCTTCATTCTTCTTTTTCGTTTTTTTTCTTTTCCGCCGTACTCGTTCCTCATTTCTCATCATCTACCTCTTCTATTTCCTCTTCCGCACCGTTGCTCCATTCCTAAGGCAATAGACCCTTCAACCCCTTCAGTATCCCCCTCCCTTTCCTTTTCTCCCTCCTCCCCCTCTTTCTTCCCTACCCTCCTCTAATCTCCCCCCACCCCCTCCACTCTCTCTCTCTCTCTCTCTAATATTCCTCCCATTTCACTCACTTGCCTTTCCACACTCTCCCCCTTTCCACACTCTCCCCCATTCCACACTCTCCCCCATTCCACACTCTCCCCCTACCACACTCTCCCCCTACCACACTCTTCCCCTTCCACACTCTCCCCCTTCCACACTCTCCCCCTTCCACTCTCTCCCCCTTCCACTCTTCTCCCTTTTCGCTCTCTTCCTCCCCCTCCCCCTCTTCTCCCCCCACCACCCATTCCTCTCATCCAGTCTCTCTTTTCCCGTCCTCTCTTCTTCCCCTGCGACTTCCCTCTCCTCTCTTGAATCACTCTCCCACTCTTTCCCTCCTGTTCTCTCTCCTTGCTCTCCACTTCCTTTCCTTTCCCTGTCCCTCCATTTTCTCTTCACTTTTCTCCACTCCTTCTCTTCTCTTACCCTGTCCACCTTCTCTTCCCTTCCTTTCCCTCCACCCACACCTCTCACTTTTCCTCCTACAATGTCTCCCCTCCACTCTCTTCCTGTTCAGTTTTCTCCATTTCCACACTGTCCTCTTTCCCTTTCCTCCATATCCTCATCTTTCTCTCTCTCCTCTTTTCCTTTTTTCTCTCTCCTCTTTACTTTTTTTCTCTCACATTCCTCTTTTTCTCCAGCCTCCCATCAATTCTCAGTCCCCTCTCCCTCCTTTACTCTGTTTTCCCTCCACTCACGTTCTCCTCCACGTCCACCCCCTCTTTCTCTCCCCTTGCTGCTCCATCGCCTTCGAATCTTTCCATACCTACCTTCAAATTTTTCTCATTCCATTCTCTTCCTCCTCCACTTTCACCCCCCTACTCTTTCCCCCATCTTTTCTCCCTCCCCCACTCTCCCTCCTCCCTCCCCCACTCTCCCTCCTCCCTCCCCCACTCTCCCTCCTCCCTCCCCCACTCTCCCTCCTCCCTCCCCCACTCTCCCTCCTCCCCTATCCCCTCTGTTTTCTCAGTTGTCTCCCCCTCCACCCTCGTCTCTTCCGCTTCCTCTCCCCCACACTCTTGTTGCCCTGATCCCTTTTTTTCCTCTTCCACTTTTGCTCTCTTTCCTCTCTTCTTCCCCCCCCCCTTCCACCCTCTGTATTCTCTTCCCCCTCCACACTTTAACCCTCTTCCCACTCTCTTCCCCCTCCACTCTTTCATCCTCTTCCCACTCTCTTCCCTCTGAGTCTCTTCCCCGTCTGCCCTCTCCATTTTCTTCCCCCTCTGCCCTCTCTTCTCCCCTCCCTTCTTTCTCTCCTTTCTCTCCTCCCTTCTGTCTCTCTTTTCTCTCCTCCCCCCCCCCCAGATTTTCATCCAACTTCCCTCTCTCTTCACTCTTCCCTTCTTCTCCTCTCCCCTTCCTATTCCCCTCTTCCCCTCCTATTCCCCTCTTCCCCTCCTATTCCCCTCTTCCCTCTCTCTCCCTCTTTTATCCTGTTCTTCTCTTCCCCTCCTGTCCCTGTCTTCCCTTTCTGTCCCTATCTTCCCTTTCTGTCCCCCTCCCCTCTCCTTTCCCCCACCCCTCTCCTTTCCCCCTCCCCTCTCCTTTCCCCCTCCCCTCTCCTATCCCCCTCCCCTCTCCTTTCCCCCTCCCCTCTCCTATCCCCTCCCCTCTCCTATCCCCCTCCTCTCTCCTGTCCCCCTCCTCTCTCCTGTCCCCCCTCCTCTCTTCTGTCCCCCTCTACCTCTCCTATTCCCCCTCTTCCCCTCCTGTCTCCCTCTTCCCCTCCTTTTCCCCTCTTCCCCTCGTCTTCCCCTCTTACTTTCCTATTCCCTCCTTTTCCCCCTTTTCCCCCAGCTGTCCCCCTCTTCCCCTCCTCTCCCCCTTTTCCCCTTCTTCCCCTCTTCCCCCTTCTCCCCCTCTTCCCCCTCCCCTCCTCCCCTCCGATCGTTCAAGCAGTGTCCGAACAGCCTCGTCCGTGCACCAACAGGAAAGGTGCAATTGCGGGAGACAGAAATCACAGTGACAAAAATCCGCAGGTATGAATGAAGTATAGAGAAGATTGATAGTTGTGCCGTGGCTGTCTCCCCACCGCTCGCCGTCTCCCATAATGTTTGGGTCTACGTCAGAATTCATCGGCCTGGAGCTGTATTTATAGAAGATCTTACCCTTTTTTTTTTTTTAACGAGAATTAAAGTGTCCATAGCAGTTAGTATCATATCATCAGCTGTTTTCTTTCCTAGCACTTTTCACTTATTACTCCAGTTTGGTTGTGAAGTGTATTTAGGTGTACTGTATATTTTTTAGGTGTATAT
>NC_137034.1:1357500-1425000 GCF_032717465.1 Coenobita brevimanus
AGATAAGAAGTGCTTTGTTGTGTGCAGATTTTCTCCTGGTGTTTTTCTGTGTGTGAATTGTGATTAGGCAACTTATTTGGTGTAATAGTGTATTATTTGCGCATCTGTGTATTTCTTGTGCTTGGATGTTTGTTGATTGGTGTGCTTGTGTGTTTGTGTTTCCAGATTATTATGCCTTTTATTTCTGCTGTGTGGGTGAATTTGAGTATGATTGTGTTAGTGTACTTATATATTTCGTTGTATATATAGTGGGCTTGTTTATATTACTTTTTGTGTGTTTGTTGATTAGTGAGTTTGTGTTTGTTTTAGCTCTCTTGCTGCTGTTGATTAGTGAATTTGTATATATTTTTTTGCATGTGTATTAATTGAAGTAAGTTTGTTTATTAATATTTTCCTAGTGTTTGTGATTAATATGCTACTGTACATGTAACTTAATCTGGTTGTTTTTGTACCTTTTCTGTGTATATTTGTTTAGAGTGCTTGTATTTTTGTTTGTGTGTGTGTGTGTGTGTGTGTGTGTGTGTGTGTGTGTGTGTGTGTGTGTGTAACTTATTTTATGGCTAGTTGTTTTTCTTCTTTTTCTTGTCTGTTTTGTTCTTTGGGTGTGTATACCTATTCTCTTTGTTTATATATCATGTCAAAAACTTATTTATTCCTAATTCAGTGTCTGTATGATTTTTTTTTCCTCTTTATGCTTTTCTAGTTGTGCGATGTGGATGAATTTAGTCCATATTTGTATATTTGTTAGTGCTGTGGATTTAATTATTTTGCTAACAAGTATTTATTCCTTTACTTTTTCGGCCCCTGTGCGTGTAATTTCTGTTTTGCATCGTTTAGCACTCTTTCATATTTTATTTAGGTCATTGTATTTATGTTCTGTGTTATGTTCATGTGTGTGTTTGTTCTGCGCTGTGGTTGTATGCTTGCGTGTGTGTGTGTTTCGTAATGACGTATGTGTATGTGTGTTCATTATTCTTGGTGAAGCAAGGTGTAATCAAGTCTACGTCGCACCAGTTTTACATTGTGCTGCAGAAGAGAAGCAGAAATTATAGTGGGTGTGGGGGGGAGAGATTGTGTGGGGTGTGTGTGGGGAGGGGAGCTGTGTGTGTGAGGGAGGTCGTGTGGGTGGGTGTGGGGGGGGAGATCTGTGTGGGGAGGGAGTTGCGTGTGTGAGTGGAGTAGTATGTGTGGGGTGGATGTTTGGGGGTGGATGTGTGGGGAGTTTGTGGGTGGGGAATGTGTGGCGGTTTTTTGGGTGGGGGGATTGTGTGTGTGTGTGTGTGTGTGTGTGTGTGTGTGTGTGTGTGTGTGTGTGTGTGTGTCTGTCTGTCTGTCTGTCTACATAGAGTGTCCATATTTGTCTCGTCTTTCCATATTTTTCATATATTCTCCTTGCTCCTCTCAATTTCTCATCGATTTCAGTCTCTATCTGCCTCATTCTTTCATTTTTCTTCTGTTTTTTTCTTCTTGGTGTCACTGGGAGGGTACACCAGGCCATAAATCTTGGCAATAGAGGTCATGAGTTAATTATGAGGGAGGGACATAAAGGATTTCAATTACTGAGATACTGATGACCCTACACGCCAGCACGTATAGACCAGACACCCTTGACACACCTATATACGTACTTGCTTAAAGACAGACACGGACAGACAGACAGAGAAAGAGATAGACAGGCAGACAGACGCACTATATTAATCCCTATAGTACACTACGGCATAGACAGAGAGACGCACCGCCTAACCCTGCGTACAATACCATAAACAGACAGCCAGACAGACAGACAAATAGGCAGAGAGAGAGAGAGACAGACAGACAGAAGGACGCAGCACCTTAACCTCTTCACTACAAACACCTTAGACAGACTGACAGACAGACAAACAGACAGGGGTGAAAAAATAACCCCTGAATTGGGTGGCTGAGTATGTTTTATTCTCTAATTTTGTCTTTATTTAACAGGTGTCGTCCTTCACTGCCGATAATTTACCTGTTATGGTCGTTCGTGAATAAACCCCACCTTAAAAAGTCATGCATGATTCACCTTGAGTAATTGTTCTTGATTCACCATCACCTTAAGTCGTGCCTCTGTTTTAAATATTCGTCCGTGATTCACTTAGGCGTCCGTGATTCAGTTCGTCATCTATATAGTCGTTCGTGATTTATTTTCCACCTAATTAATTCCTCCTTTCTAACTACCAATTCGTGAATTTACCATAAATTTCTTTTATTTTTGCCTCGTATAAAATTTCCATGCTTGTTCTTTATAAAAAAAAAAAAATCCATGCTTGTTCTAATAAGCATGGTATTTTTTCCCTATATTTTTCCTGCCGGTTTCGTCGGATGTGAAGTGGGTAGGGAAGGGCCTTCATATTTTCCCTCCTTTTTTTCTTACACTTTGGTTAATCTTAATATAAATTACAACTTTCCCAATAGATAACCTCGTCATGGGCGCCTCTTATACTTCCTTTGTACTCTGGTGTATTCCTAATTCTTGTGACTTCTTGTGGAGGGGTGTATGAGAGGGGGGTGTGAGCTGGGAGCGAGGGAGTGAAGTGACATTGGAGAGGGCGACATGGAAGCGATTTGTTTGTGGCCACCCCTTATGGGATTGAGGCGTCTGGCAATAGATAGACTTCCAGACGATTTTATTCAACATAGGAAAGGGGTTTTGTACTGCAGGGGTTATTGAAGACTCTAACTAACCCCTCCAGTTCGAAAAGTTAACCATAAGCTGAAAAAATCGTCTGGAGATTAAAGAATGAAGCACAAAGGACGCCCATGGATTAAAGAGGACAAAAGCCTTCCGTGATTTACCTTGCTGCTGTAGACATGGACAAACACACAACGATTGATTACTAATGAGTCCAGAGGCGGGGGAGGAGGCGGGGGAGAAATTAATAAGGTGTGATACAAAGGAGGGAAGACTGATTTAAGCAATTAATATTTTGGCTCCAGCTCATTAGGGTGGGTATTCAGGTAGTCTTTAGGGGTGGCTTGGTTATTAGTGGAGCATTAATTATCAGGCGGGCCATTAGTAGCCACCACAGGGAAGATTTAAGAGGTGGACTATATTAATTCCCACACATATAAGGAGGGTCAGTGAAGTCAAGGCGTGTTTAGTTTAGCTAGACACGCCCTTCGTTACTGCGATATTCTACTCGACCTCCTGTGCTTACCCTTGGCCCTCACCTTACACCTTTGTCTCGTTCTCTTACCTGTCTCTGATTGTCCTCCTCTCCTTAATTTCTTTGCCCCATCTTCTTTTTTCGTCTTCCTCATTTAGCATCCAACTGAGCTTATTCCTGGGCCTCTTCAACCTTACAACTTTGTCTCGTGTTCTTACTTGTCTGATTCGTTTTCCTGAATTCTCTATCTACTCTTTCGTCTTGTCCTGAATTTGTTTGCCTCCACTTCTTTCTTCGTCTTCTTTCTTCTCATCCTCTTGGCTCTCTTATATCTTACACTTTTGTCTCCTGTTCTATATTTTGTCGCTGTTTCGTCTTCTCTCCTGAATTTCTTTGTCACTTCATTTCTCGTTACCCTTTCTTTGCTTCCTACTGTGCATACTCTGGGCTCTCACCTTACGTCTTTGTCTCGTTCTCTTACTTGTCTCTGTTTCATCTTCTGAATTTCTGTCTCCTTTCTTCGTCTCCTGTTTATCGCTTTCTTCTCTTTCCTGACCCTCATTATCTCATGTTTTCTAACTGAGCATCTTCATTTTTTATTCTCTTTTGATATTTATTGTGTCTGTTATTTATTGTCTCGTGTCAGTGGTCTTATTTTACCTCCTTTCCTTTCATTTTATTTCTTGGTTTTCTTTCTTCTCTTCTTCAGTCATCCTCACCTGCCTTATCTCCACCATCAGGTTTTCCTTATTCGAGGTTATAGTGTGTGACCTCTGGAATAATATACTGAAAAGGGAGGCTGCCAGAGATCGAACAGCGTGGAAAGCCGCCATTAGGTGACCAAGTCTGACGCATGCAAGCATATTGGAGCCATTATCAACGAAACGAAACGAAACGTCTCCACCACTGTCTCCTCCCCTTCTCGTATCTTCTTCACTCTACTCTGTTTTACACTCTTTCTCTACCTTCCTTCTCAACATCATCATAACCCTTCATTTTGTTCGTCGCTGGCTCATTCTTCACCTTCTACCTCATCATCATCATCATCATCATCATCATCATCATCATCATCATAATCGTCAGTCATCAATCATCAGTCATCATCATCATCATGTCTTCGTCGTCGTCGTCTTTGTCGTCGTCGTCGTCATCGTTGTCATCGTCTTCATCGTCATCATCAATCATCCATCATCATCATCATCATCATCATCATCATCATCATCATCACTGTCATTTTTCCTCTTATCACCTCTACACCATCTTCCGTATTTTTTTTTTTATTCATCATTGTCTTCTCATTCCTCATTTTATCCACTACTATCTTCTCTTATTCTCTTCATCAGCTTTCTCATTATATTCACCATGACTTTCCTCCCCTTTCTGTCAAATACCTTTATGTTCATAATCCACTTACCTCTTTTGCAACCAATTCCGTTTTTACTTTTCTTGCACTACTAATATACAGTATCTAGCATTCAATCACCGCAATCTGTTCTGTCCCATTAATTTCAGTTTAACATCTCCATTTACACGTTCCGTCTACCGCCTTACTGTCACCCCCTCCTTCACTGATCAGTTATCATCATCTCTACTTCATCATCCCCCACCACCACAACTATACCACTCTTATCCACCTCCTCTTCAGTTCACTACCATCACTTATCTTTTTTCCTCCTTGCTACCACCCTCCACTTCCTCCTCCACTCAACAGTTGTCATCATCTTTCCACTTCCTCCACCACCACCAAAACCTTTTCCACCTTTTATTCACCTCTTTTTCACTTCACCGCTATCACTGTATGCTATCTTTTCCACTTTTTCTCCACCCCCCTTTCAGTTCCACCACTTTATCCTTTTTCCTCTTCACTGCCACCTTCCTTGTCCCAGGTCCTTGAAAGGGTGCCTCTCAGCCTCACGCACCCCAACCAATCATGACGACAAAAGCAGCGGTCGGAAAGAGAAAAAAAAGGCAAAAAAAAAAAGAAAAAGAAAAACGAAAGCTCCACCTACACCCCACCTTACCCCAACCACCCTCGAGAAACGCGTTAATTAATCGTGTTGTAAATCAGCATTATGACGCAAGCAGGTGTGCGTGTATGCATCAGAGTCGGCCAGGTAAATTACTTAATTGCGATACAGGAATCCGTCTCAAGGTGTCTCGCACGGGGTCGGTCCAGGTGAAAGTATTGTGGTTGATTGGAGGACAGGTGTGGAAAGATGGCGCTCGTGTCTGCTGAGATTTGGGGTCACCTGTAGAGTTACACCTGCTCAAAGATATTGGGTATATTTAGACGAGTATTTGATAATGAAATTGGGTATAATTGTGAGGATACTATAGTGGTTGAGGTACAGTAGTTTGCTATTGCTTTGGCCATAGGTAAGATAGATAGATGGGGTACGTAACATTAGTGTCTGTAGAGATATAAGATGATTTTGGTAAAAAATCACACCCGTATATCGCTTTTGTAAATATCGTGAGGGTATTGTGGATATTTTTGCTGTTATGGTTGTAGGGAGAATAGGTGTGGACAGATGGCTCTCGTGTCTGCTGATATTTGGGTCTCCGGAAGTATTATACTGGCATATTAACACTGTATATATTAAGGATGTTACTGCGGTCGAAGGAGAGGGTTGGCTAATGTTCGTCGTAAGTGCAGGAAGAACACGTGTGAAAGTATGACTTATTTATGCTGAGATTTTGGCCACTGTAAGAATTATCCCCGTATACTGATTTATATTTATATCTTTATTTTTTATTATTGTGAAGGTGGTATTTAAATATGTGGCTACAATTCCTCTTAATCGTGAGTATAATCTGGGTATAAAATTCTTTTATGAGATAATTCTTTAATCTGAAAAATTCACACAAAAATTGTCACATTTAGGTGTTTTTTATTTTTTCCTGTATAACCTTAGTTGCAGAAATATAAACTAAGGATCTGTAATTTTTAACCCGATATTTATGGTATTCCAGTATGCTCTTCCTACTACCCTACAATTTAATGTCGATAGTAAGAGTGGGGAGTGAATGGAAGTGTACCTCATTTTATAAAATATTCTGTTTGAAGCTCTTATACTTGCCTGCTATTGTCTGTCTTGCTTTACTTTGCTTAATATGAGTATAATTTTTTCACACACCTTTTCTTCTTTTCAGGTGTGTGTATTTATTGCTGTTGGAGGTAGGACACAGGTAAGGTTAGTAGTATATATATATTCCTTCTTAATCAGTTAGTACGATGACTGTATTACTGAAAGATAAAGGTTTAACTCATAGATTAACACCACCATCTGTTTACAACTATGGGGTTTTTGTATTGCTAATTGCTACCCTCCGAATGTTATCTTTAGCTCGGAAAATACGTAATCAAAGTGAAGTTAATTGAGAGAGTGGTAACTATAGTGCTTTTATTGTACCTTGGCCAATAATTACCAACTCCTCATTTAGCATGCTGATTTGTAACAACAGATTAGCGCTAGAAAAATATGCTTGTCGTGAAGAAGCGCTATGAGAAGTATGTAGAGCCGTACTATTATCATATTCTGCCACAGAGCTGCATGAAATAGGCCGGAAAAGGACGAAAAACTGGGCCAGGTTAAAGTGAAATAAACATAATTTTCAATCCAACTGCATTATTGATCCAACACATGGGTTAGGCAATAACGTGTTTTCATTAACCTGACAGAGATCCCTAACCCCCTTTCAACACTGATGTCCACGTGCAGTCAGACTGGGCGATCGATTTGACTAGTGACTAAGGAGATTCATTCTAACCTCACTGAGTCTTCATAACTAAGGTTCATTCAGTTTAAGGCACCCACGAGTTACTAATGAAGCAGGTGGCGCTAGGTTCGTCAGGTGAAACAGCCTGACTGTAGATGGATGGTGCTTTATAATAATTCTTAACTTTCCCTGTACGTCTCTGTACTCTACCAAATCTCTGTAAAACATGGGATGATGATGATGATGATGATGATGATGATGATGATGATGATGATATTTTTGCTCTTACATTAATCCTCTGTGTCCTCCGATTTGTAAAAGAAAAATGCTGGCTATATGTTCTCACCGTTCACCCCTCAATCCTGCACCTCTTTATTGCACACAGTAAATCAGCGCAAATTTCCCCTCCTTTATTATCAAATCAATGACCTTTATTGAAACTCTACGCTTTATCTTTATCGACTAAATAATGATGGTCTCAAAAATGTTCACACCAATGCATATTTTATTTTCGTGGTAGAGTCGGTGAGAGACTTGTGTACCGGCTGGGGAAGGGAGAGGAGGGGAGGGAAGAGGAAGAAGGGAGAAGGGAGAGGATGGGGAGATGGAGATTGAGAAGGGAGAGTCAGGGGGAGAGACCGGTGGAGGCAAACTGAAACCCTCTTATTTTTGCAATAATCCATGTGTATCGTAGCCTGTCTTTCCTCTTTTTCTTCTCTCCCCTTTTCTACTACTTTCTTATCCTTCTACTCTTTTCTCTACGCCTTTCCCTCATGCATTTCCCTTCCTTCCCTCAGTTCTTTCTCCTATTCCTTATTACATCCAATTGGCTTTTCCCTATTCTCCACCCTTTCTCTAGCCCTGTACCCTTTCCTCTCACAACATGTCTTCCACCCCCTCCATCTTTCTCCTTCCCTCTGCTTCCCCCCCACTCCCCGCCCACCTCTGCCACTGCTCCTTCCCTTCTCTCCCTCACTATCCCTCCACCAATCTCCATTCGTACACTCAACCTTTTCTCTCTCTTCTCATGCTATTACTGCCTCATTTCTCCCCCTCCCCAACCTCCTCTACTACCCCAGCTCAGATCTCCTTTTCTCTTCCCTTCCATTTCCTTCCCCTCGTCTTCTTTCCCCTCGTCTTCCTTCTCGTCCTTTCCCATCCCCTCCTATCTCTCCTCCCCTATCCCCTTCCCTTCCCTCTCCTCTGGTTCTTCTCACCTCCTCTCCCCTCACCCCACTGTTCACATCACACATCATCCTATCCTCCCACTTCTGAGAGGGGGAGGAAGGTGGAGAGAAAGGTGGGTGGTAGTTTACTTCCTCAAACACATCCAGGCGTGTACATTTCACGAGCAAGGAATATATTTTAGAGCGCTTTGATAGGATCTTACATTACCACGGCCGATGGCACAATGTTTCAGTGGAAGCAAACAGAATGTAGCCATTTCCCTCGTCGAGTCATATTGAGTGCCAAGTACATAGTGGCCAGAGTGCTTTTGACGGCATATTTTAGTGAGGCGATCTGGACAAAGACAGGAGGGGTGTGTGTAGGCGGGGGGTTGTGTGTAGGGAGGGTGAGGGGGGTTTTGTGTGTGGGGGGGTGAAGGGGGTTGGGGGAGTGAGGGGGGGTTTTGTGTGTGTGTGGGGGGGGTGAAGGGGGTTTTGTGTGTGTGTGTGTGTGTGTGTGGGTGTGTGTGTGTGTGTTCTTTATACAAGAATATTCACACACACACACACACACACACACACACACACACACAGTTACTCAAAGCACACACGTCATTCCCTCTTACTTAGCACTAGTTTCCAGAAATGTCGTATAATTTTCTCATTCTTTTGAAAGCTTTTTCGTCCAGACACACTCCACAATCTGCTAACATTAGATACCGTACTGAGATTATCGATGTCTTAAGGCTTTTAGTATGTGATATCTCTTATTAATAGAGTAAATATCAGCAAGAATAGGAAACACATGATCTTGCTAAGTGTTAATGGAATTTTTGTGTAGCCTTTTCAGTATGATGGATATATTTTAAGCTGAGTTATAACCTACTGGTGATAGAGTTATAAGGACTACGAAGTGAATCAAGGGACAGTTTAAGGCAGAGGTACCACTTAAGGTCCTAGTGAATCAAGGACTACTACTCAAGGCAGAGGTACTACTTAAGGTGAAGGTGAATCACGGAAGATTTTTTTTTTTCTCCCCACGAACATCATATTGCTTCTGAGGTAAACTTAGCCCTTTTCAAACAACTTTTTCGAACTGCAGGATGTAGATACAGCCCTTATAAACCCCATCACTGCCAGGGGTCACTACCAAGCAGATTACAACCATCTTGATCAGAACAAAAATCAATTACAAAAAAGAAGTAGTGTAGTGAAGTTGGTAAAAGTGCCTAAATATAATTTGCCTTATTTGTACCTTAGTCAGTCTTATTTATGCTAAGAGGCCTACGAATATTTTACGAATAATTTATGGCCTTAGAAGAGAATCAGTGCTGCGACGCAAATCATATCAGTTCTACGTCGCAAATCATAAAAGGTCTTAAGACGAGCCAGGTGAATAAGATTCCTCCGCAACCTTACTAAGTAACATGGTTCATAAATTGGTTACTGCATAAAAAAAATAATACATAACTGCTACTGGTATATACATAAAAGAAGACCTTTCCATATATTTAGAGAACATATCCAGTAATCATTAAAAAGCCAACCATACACGTAATGATGATAATGAAGCCATCTTTTAAACCTAACAAGAATTAAAGCATTTCATTAACACTTTTTGCCTAAGCATCTTGGACTGAACTGATTTATGTTTTGACTTTGTGTGTGTGTTTTTTTTACTTGCCCTAATTGGAGACTTTATGTACAGAATCAGTCTGTGGTTCAATCTCATGATTCTCCCCTCCTAAAAGAAAAGAAGACGAATAGCATGAAATATATACCCATAATATACCTGTTATATAAACTTAACATAAAAAAAGGAATTCATCATCATATCGTCTCATCATCATCATCATCGTCGTCGTCGTCGTCATTGTCATCGTCATCATCATCATCAATCATCATCATCATCATCATCATCATCATCATCATCATTTGAAAGCTAGTCCCATTATTGCGCATTTAGGCAGGATCCTGAAACACACACTAGGAAACAAATATCAGTTTAGTTTCACGAAGCAAACCACACAGACTTTCCGGGTCCAAGGAGGCGGTCTGGCTTCGACACCCTGCCCCGCGGTCGAGTGGTCCTGCACGTGTCATAGGCGGCAAGGAATGTACGTGTGTGAGAGAGCTTTTCATACACTGCCTTCTCTCACACACATGGGTCACGCTTATATGAAACCCCTACACGAATGTACTCACTCGCCATTGACACTCTTGCTTACTCACTCACACACACACACGCACTTCTGACATGCATACTCACACACTCAAGCACCTCTGACATGCATACTTACTCAATCGCGTTCCTCTGACACTTACACATACTCACCCACACACCCACTCACTCACACACTCACGCACCTCTGACACTCGTGCCTACTCACTCACACACCCACTCACATACTCACGCACCTCTGACATACATACTTACTCTCACACTCACACACACACACATACCTCTGACACTCTTGCATACTCACATACTTACTTCTGCTACTCTTATGTAACCGTTCACTCGCAGGTTGACTCGCTTCTCAATACTGCCACTCGTAAACAACCATTTACTCCTCACTCACTCTTACTCAGCACTGCCACTTTAGCACTTACTGAGTCACACATTCTCTCTCTCTCTCTCTCTCTCTCTCTCTCTCTCCAGACCCATTACCCATTTCTTACCTGTGTAATTAGAGAAAATCCTATTACTTCCAACATCAGAAATTTCCCGTGTTGAACTGCCGTGCTCTCGCTAATCACGGAATATTACCTTAATTACCTGGCCTTCCTGATGAGTAATTTCGTCGGTCAATATCCAGAAGAGATCCAGATGCAATTTTCCAGACGTCATTAGGACATCTGCTAATCACGGTATAGGTAAGCGAGGATTGGGTGGTAATGAGACTGATGGTGGTGGTGATGGTGATGGTGGTGATGGTGATGATGGTGATGGTGATGATGATAAGGAGGAGGAGGAGACGCAGTGATGGTGTGATGGATATAATGAGATGTAATTCTTGTGATAATGATGATGATGATGATGATTTTTATTTACTTATAAGAGATATAGGTTGGCAGGATGAAGTGGGCATACGAGTGAGTGGTGGTGATGTTAGTAGTGAAATGCGATGAAGTGACAAAGATTATGATGATGATGGTGGTGGTGCTTATTATTGATGCTAGTAATGAGGAAATGCTGATCATGATGCTGGTTGTCATGACTGCTATGATGTGATGATGTTAATGAGACGTGTTAATGATGATGATGATGATGATACCTGATACCTGATGAAGAGGTGAAAAAAATAAAAGACTCCATTGACAGTGATTAATTTTACGATTTTTCTCGGGTGAATAAAATCGTCTTGAGTCAGAACGAAGGAAATACTAGAGACCATAGCAAGGAAATGGTTAAGTGTATACCGGTGAGTATGTGTTTTTTTGATGCCTAATGATTTGTGTATGCTTCAGTGTTTGTGTGTGCGTAAATTTGAGTTTGTGTGTATATCTGAGTCTGTGTGTGCTTTTGATCCTGTGTATGTCTTGGGTTTTACATCTGAGCTTGTGTGTATGTGTGACCCAATGTGTACTTTTATGTATATCTGAGATTGCGTTTATTTATCTGAGTGTGTCTTTATACCCGATATATGAGTTGATGTTTGTGTATCTAAGCTTTGTGTGTGTGTGTGTGTGTGTGTGTGTGTGTGTGTGTGTGTGTACAGGCGTGACAGGCACCAGGCACCGCAAATCATGTCGTTCCCAGCCTTCACATTTATCGCAAAAACCTCCCCCGCCCACCCCAGCAAGACCCCTTATTATAAACGCCTATTTCACCCTCCACCCACACCCCTCCTCTCTCTCTCTCTCTCTCTCTCTCTCTCTCTCTCTCTCTCTCTCTCTCTCTCTCTCTCTCTCTCTCTCTCTCTCTCTCTCTCTCTCTCTCTCTCTCTCATAGCAGTAATTAGGGACCTGGATATAAATTTGATTGTTGCGTGTCGTATTCTAGGTAGGGATTATCTTAGTAAGCCTCGTGCAGTTGACCGGCTTATAATTCTAAACTCTCTTCTTCCCTTCCACCCATATTTCCCTGTCTCCTGTCTTTCCTCTCCCCGTCCTCCCCCTCCCCCTTCATCCCCCTTCCCATCATCCCCATCCCCATCATCCCCCTTCCCATAATCCCCGTCTTAAACATCCACTTCCCTCGTCATCTCCCTCCTTTACTCCCCCTCCACTTCATCCTTTCCCCCCTCATCCCCCTCCACACCATCCTTCCCTCTCATCCCCCTCCCTCTTCATCCTCCTTCCCCCTCCCTCTTCATCCTCCTTCCCCCTCCCGTCTTCCCCTCCCCCATCCCCTCCCCCATCACCTAGGCCTACACACCAGTCAGCGCCATTTCCGTCAAGCGTGATGGTAGCCAGAGTGATAATTTTTCCACGCACCGTCGCCCATTGGACTCACCACCCCTTACCTCTCAACCTGTAGAATATTACCATTACCTTAGCATTAATCAACCCTTAGCATTCGTTGAGTATTTGTCACACTTTCTGGCATCTGTGACTCTCATTCATTTGACTAATATTTTGTAGAATATTACCTTAGCACTAATCGACTCTCAACTTCATAAGCATCCTTAACACTCTCTCCAGCATTTGTGACTCACGTGTATTTATATTTAATCACCAGACCTTCGCCCGTGGGAGAAAGAATAGACACATTATTATTATTATGACACTTACTCCACCTTGATAATATAATTTGATTTGTACCTGAGTAAAATATTAGTTGATATGACCATGAAAGAGTTAACGATTCGACCATATGAATCATGAATCACCACTCTTTCTCTCTCACTCTGTTATTTACGTAGCGGCAATAGGACCTTCATATTCTCTGTTTACTTAAATAACTACATCTAAGTGGTTGAGAGGAACACGTGACGCAGCGCATGAAGTTTGACCTTGAACCATGACCTTGACCTTGATCGGTGTACACCATAATCGAATAAATCCCTCCAGTACCCACTCCCAGACGAATACATAGCGGAAAAAACGAAGCCTTTGAAACTCGTAGCAGCAGAGATACGGGTTTTCACTGTACTTCGCCAGTTGTAAATTTTCTTCTTTGTACCAAGTTGACCCCAGTCGGATCAAACATGAGATAACGCTGTGCCCTGAACTTTGACCTTGACCGGTGACCTTATTCTTTGTTCGATTTCACCTGATTCGACCCAGAGCGGACTAAAAGATCATGAGATATTTTTACACGCACGCACGCACGCACGCTCCCACACGCACACACACACGCACACACACACACACACACACACACACACACACACACACACACACACACACACACACACACCGCGCTCTGATTATATTACAATAGCTATGCCCCCTCCCCACAGAGAGAGAGAGAGAGACGCAGAAAACCCAGTAGTAATAAGTGAACTGAGATAAAGCGAGTTTTGTACCAGCGTCTCGTCTTTCACCGCGAAAGAGAAATGACGGCAAAAAAAGTTATATGAAAAACTCCCCCCTCCTCCCCCCAATCCAAACCAGCTGCCGTGTGTGCCCGAATGCGTCTTGGAGGGTACGAACCTGGGCTGCGGATTTTGATTTATAAGGAAGAGGAGACAGGACGGGGAGAGAATGCCAAGGAGAGTGCCAGCCGCTTGAGGAGACGTGGGTGTGAGTCTCAAAGTTGATCATGTTTAGTTTTTAATATATAGACTTTCTGCCGTGTTTATTTCGTTCACGCTAAACCTAGACCTCTTGTGATGTATGTAGCTTGTATTGTAACGCCTGACATAGACGTGGAGCTCTGTCAGACTCAAGCCTGATGGGCGTGTGATCCATAGGGCTGAAGGGCAACACTCATTAGAGAAGTCCCTCCACCTTCCCTGTAGTTCATCTTGAGTACAGGAGTGAGCGGCTTTTCGGGTGTAAGGTCAATATACTGTGGAAATATTCTCAGTCGAAATGACAGTATTTGTAAGTAAGAGCCGTCCATGATATTGGGGGAAATATGACAGGATGTGGTCAAGGTGGAGCGTATGTGAGGAAATATTAATGCACTGTCTTGAATGTCTGCTCTTGACTAGGATTGACGTCACATCGACCAGACTAGTAGATAAACATGCTACATAACTTACCACCACAGACTTACTTATCAGCAGTGAAGTGATAAAAATATTGATCAAAACCCGCATGAATTAACATAAGAAGCAACTTTTCCTGATGAAGCTTAAGTAAATAAGTAAGGAGCTGACGATGAATGAGCTAGCGGAGAGTAAAAATGTAAGGTTGTTTCATCCTCCTTAAAGGATCTTTCATGGGTACACAAGGGCGATGCATTGTGTTCTTTAATGCTGGTCCGGCCTGACATGGGGGGTTCCGGGAAGGCCAATGTGTTCTGCCTATGTCAACCTCGTCACCTGCTTCCTCCTTCTCGTTCCCTGTCCTCGCTGCCCCCACCCCTCGCCACACCCCTAACCCCACGCCATTAACTCCACATCCCTAATCCCACTCTTTCCTACCATTTACCCCTTACCCCATCTCTTTCCTCCCCCACTACTATCATCCCTTCCATCCACTACACTCCCCTCCCTCCCCTTCATCTGCTTTTTACTCCTTCCTTCACTTTTTATTTCTCCTACGTTTTACCACCCTCCCTCCACTTTTAACCCCTCCCTCCATTTTTAACCCCTCTCTCCACTTTTGATCCCTCCCTCTACTTTTTACCTCCCCTCTACCTTTACCCCTCTCTCAGTACCTTCCCTTCCTCCCTCCCAACACCCCCCGCCTCTCCCATTTCCTCCACCTTTACATTAGCTCTCAACTTGATCGAGATATTCCACTTTACCTCCACAACACGCCCTACCTCCATGACGCCTAACACCCACACGCCCTTACCTCCCCCTTCCTCCTCTGTCTCCAACACCCACTCCTTCCACCACTTGCTTCTCCATCCACCTCTCGCCTCTCCATCCACTACTCGTTCCTCCCTCCACCACTCGTTCCTCCCTCCACCACTCGTTCCTCCCTCCACCACCCTTCCTTCCTTTCACCACCCTCACTACCTTCCTTCCACCACCCTTCCTCCCCTTCACCTCTCTTCCTTCCATCCACCACTCTTCCCTTCCTCCATCTGTCATTTTGTACCCCAGTTGATTCACATTTTCTGCTTTATTTCCCCCTTCACCTTGCTTTCCATCATCGTCTTCCACCGTCCAAAAACATACGTGATTTTTCATAATGATTTATATTTATATTTTTTTTATCTCTCTGTGGTCGGTACGGCTATATATAATTTTTGTTTTTCTATTTTTAAGCATCAGACGAGAATTAGTCCTGGGAATAACGCAGTGTATATCCCACATGAAAACTGCAACAGACTTTTAACTTTGAGTATGTTCTAGTTACTTCTTGTGATAAATAGCCATAAATTTGAGAAAGTTCATTTATATCCTTTGGAAATGGAAACAAGAATGGCAGGAGAATTTAGACCTTAACCTCTTTGGCCCAATGACGTCGTTTTTTAGTGTATTTATGCTATTGCCAGACTGTTTTATTCAGCATAGGGGAGCCCTGTGATTGTGAGAGGGTTTATGAAATCTGTATCTCAACCCCCTCGAAAAGTCTCTTAGCAAAATAAAATCGTCTGTAGGTATCAGTATGTGGAAAAGGTCAGAGAGCACTCACGTGTCCTTTCCTCCCTGCTCCACATCCACCCTGCTCCACTTCCACCCTGCTCCACTTCCACCCTCCTTATCTGACCAAGGTGATCCCTGTATATGACGGTACCAGCTATTATACATCAGCCCATCTTGTTGGATAAGGAAGCTCCCTAAAACCTCTCCCTAACCGATTTATGTTGCCTATTACACCGTATTACCATGTTCCAATTAATATGTATCCTTTTAATATCCCCATATTCCGCATAAATAACGTGCAAAAGGATGTTAACCAGCCCTCTCTAAAAATAAATCGCTCAGGAGGAGGTGTTAGGGAGCTTCCATACCCGACGTTATCTTATGTATACCTCACTCCCGTATTCTTAATTTTCATTTTATTTTATTTTTTAAATTTTTGACCATTTTATTCAGCTCAGGAAGAACTTTATAAATTTTTCTAACAGGAAGTATTAAGTAAAACCATCAAAAACCACTGTAATTCGAGTGATTTTCAAAGATTAATTCAATCTTCCAAGGACTGCGAAAATATAGATTGGTGAAGTAAATATATATTGTACTTTATGGGGGAAAATATAGATCACCAAGGAGAATGTAACCCTTAAATTTTTGGAGGGACACTTATGTGGTTACTAAAGGTATTGGATTTGATTACGAGAGAGAGAGAGAGAGAGAGAGACTCAAGCACGTTTTGTCTTCGTCTGCCGCTTCAGAAATCGTTGTCATAAACTGGGAGGTTGGCTTCCTTTCTCCATTTCAGGCCTTAGCTATTGAATTAGACTGCATATTCCATTGGTTTATTCTTGGTTCAGCCTTACAGAAAAAGTACCCGAAAACCTGGGCACGATGGACATGAAAGTGGTATATGGTGGACTGGTATATGGTGGACTGGTGTATGGTGGACTGGTGTATGGTGGACTGGTGTATGGTGGACTGGTGTATGGTGGACTGGTGTATGGGGCACTGGCGTATGGTGCACTGGCGTATGGTGCACTGGTGTATGATGCAGTGGTGTATGGTGCAGTGGTGTGTGGTGCAGGTACCGTTACTGACAAGATATGCACACGAGGAGAGCTGTCTTTAGAATCTTAGGTCATATACAGTATTTCAAAAAGTAAGGTGCTTATAGCTTTCAGATACTTTTGAACAAAACGGTACCTTCAAGTCGTTAGGTAATGAGGAGGTCAGTTTAAGCTACTCCTCTAACCCTCTAACCCTCTTGTCTCAGGCCTATATATACGTCAGGTAAGGAAGCTCCCTAACACCTCATCCTAAGCTGTGTATTGTGTTTACTATGGCTTGCTCTCATCTTCTTGTTATATAAATCGTTCTAACATTACGATATTCTGCATATATAACGTACAAAATCATAACCAGCCGTATCCAAAAATAAATCGCTAAGGAAAAGGTGTGAGTGAGCTTCCTTAAACGACGAGAATACAGACCTGAGAACTTTCCTACTGGGAATAAAATCGTCTGGAGGTAGCAAGAGTGAGAGAAGGGGTCATGGGAGTGAAGTGGTTATATCTGGAGACAATACGCCTTCCTTGAGGTCGACCTTAATGCCGTGCGTCCTAAGGGTGAATGTGTCGTGTAGGGATGAGGTGTGTGGGTGATGTGGGTGAGGATGGGGTGTATGGGTGATGCGGTTAGGGATGGGGTGTATGGGTGATGTGGGTGGGGATGAGGTATATGGGTGATGCGGATGGGGTGTATGGATGATGCGGATGGGGTGTATGGGTGATGGGAGGGGGGATGGGATGTATGGGTGATGCGGGTGCCCTTTGAGAGTAAGAACTTTATGATTGGTTAAGCTGGCGGGTTAAAGGTAATTACTAAGAAGCCAGATAAAGGGTAATCACCAGGGCTTATCTTTATGGTACCCTGCTGCAGATGCCGATATTACATTGATTATTAGATGAGTGGATGGGAGAAGAGGTGATGGATTGAGGAATGGGTAGAGAGTGGAGAAGAGGATGTGATGGATAGAGGAATAGGCAGAGAATGATGGAGAAGAGGTGGAGGTGGATAGTAGAACAGGTAGGAATTGATGGAGAAGGTGGAATTGGATAGTGGAATAGGTAGAAATTTATGGAAGAGGTGGAGATGGATAGAAAAGTAGAGATTGATAGTGACATTGGTAGAAAAAAAAAAATGCTTCTTTACTGGACTGAGACTATTTTCACTTATCCCACTGTAGTCTCATGCCAATCGAACCTAACTTTGAGATTTGCATTGGACTGTCATGGCTAATTTTGCTGCATAACTTGCTTCCATCATTAACTTGCATATTTCCAGTCCTGTTCCTTTCTGTCCTATTACTTAAAAAAAAAAAAAAAAAAAGAGTACAGGTGTAGAGGAAGTTAGTGATAATCAGGTGTTAATCTTTTCTGTTTCGCCTCTTCCACTTTCTCCTCCTCCTCTCTCTCCCCCTCTCACCCCACTCCCCCACCCACTCCCACCTCTCTCTCTCTCTCTCCAGCTTCATAACTCTCACCTTCACCCCATATCCACATTCTTGCCTTAAACCTCTTCTCCCTCGCCTTCACCCTCTCCCCCACACCCACACCCCCTTCTCCCATTCCCCCCCACAGACCGCCTCTCTTCTCCCTCCTCTCTTCCCCTCCTCCTCCCTCTCCCTCCTCCTCTTTCTCCGTCTCCATCTCTATCTCCCCCTCTCCCTCCCTCTCGTGTGGGGGAGCCTTCTTGCTGTGGGGGGGGGGAGCCTTCTTGCCCTCTACCCTTGTCTTTAACTGATAGAATAGTTTTGTTAGTTACAACTTTCCCTACACAAAACAGCCACGGAAGGACCAACAAATCTGTTGTTGTTTGCTTTCCTTTGTACTCCTTTGTCCTCCCTTCCTCTTTCTCTCTCCCCCTCTCCCTTACCCACTCCCTTACCATCTCCCTCACCTTCTCCCGCACTCTCTCTCCCTCACCCTCTCCCGCACTCTCTCTCCCTCACACTGTCTCCCTCACACTCTCCGTCTTTCCCTCTCCCTCCCTCTCTCCCTCCCCGTCATCCTCACCTTTCCCTCCCTTTCCGCCTCTCCTCTCCCTCACCTTTTCCCCCTCCTCCTTCCTTCCTCTCCCCCTCTCCCCTCTCTCTCTCTCTGCCCTCACAGAAAACAAAAGTGTGATTAGAAAGAGTTGTTCAGTACACTCTTTCGTCACGGAGCGTGGTGATTGCAGTGGTGTGCAATTAAGTCAAGGGATCGTGCTTGTGAGTGCCTGGAAGTGTGTGTGTGGCTGTGTGTGTGTGTGTGTGTGTGTGTGTGTGTTTATTTGAGGACTTGGAGTGAAAGAGTGGGAATGAGTATTTATGAGTGCTCGTGGGTCTGTTTAAGACTTGTGTGGAGTGATCGAGAGGACTCGTGAGTGTGAGTGCGAGAGAGAGTGCATTTGTGTGTGTGTGTGTGTGTGTGTGTGTGTGTGTGGAGTATCATGCACCTGAGGCGGGTCAAGGGAAGGTACAGCTTAATCTCTCTTGTCTCACACCCTCCACTTTACTCTCTCTTTCTATCGCATTCTTAGTTCTTCTGTCTCTCTTCCTGTATCGCTTTTTGGTTGTGTTTGTCTGTATCTGTATATATATGTATGTATGTATGTATATATCTTTGTCTGTCTCTGTGCTTTGTCTGTCTGTCTGTCTGTCTGTCTCTCTCTCTCTCTCTCTCTCTCTCTCTCTCTCTCTCACACACACACACACACACACACACACACACACACACACACATTCAACCTTACTGTCACTCTTTTTTCATTCTCAACTAATATACTATAGCACTAGCAGTGTGTGTGTGTGTGTGTGTGTGTTTGTGTGTGTGTGTGTGTGTGCGTGTATTTTGGGCAGCCGGAACTACAGATTCAAATCGCACCAAAATTGGCTCAAAAATCGCAAAAAATTCGCTGATGTGAAAAAACTTGGTCCCATCACGATTGAAAAACTTTTACTATATTTAATGAGCGATCATATATTGACCAAAAATCGACGCTTCCGGCGTCCGGCATAGGATCTCCGCAGAATTTTTTGCCTGTAGCTATAACTAAAATATAGCAGCAAGAAAGCCCTCCGCAGGAGCGAGTGCGAGGGGCCCGAAGGGCCCACGAGCACTTGTGCTTCCTCTGTTTCTTTCTGACTCACTTTTTCTCCCTTTTTCCTCACATTTTCTTCCTCATTCTCTCACTTCCCATCTTTCATTCTTTCTTTCTCCCTCCCCCCCCAGCTGCTCTCTCTCCCCTCGCTCCCCCTTCTCTCTCCACCTTCTTAATTCCTGCCCTCCTGAGATTACTCTCATCCTTCAAGCTTATGTCAACAGATTACGTGCTCATTATCCAGTCCTTCATGACTTCACTACTTTTTTACTCCTTTGTAGTTTATTCCTCCTGTTATCGGACCATTTTAACCTATCCGTTGTTGTAGTGTGATCTTTTTTTTTCTTTTTTTTTAATTTTATCATTCACGTATTCACTATTTCTTATTTAGCTTCCTGTCTCCTGTGATTTGTATTTTGATGATTTATTTTTTACTCTTCCTTTCTCCTGGCCACTTTTTTCGCCTTAGTTAGCTAATTACTTTTATCAGTTTAGAGGGTATATATAGAATTCATTAATTGCCACTATCGTTTGTTTCCGTGGAGAAAGGACGAGAGGGCAGGAAAAGAAGAGAGATGGAGGGAAGGAGAGCGGTGGAGAGACAGAAAGGAGGAGGGGGAAGAGAAGGAGAGAGATGAAGGGAAGAAGAGTGATGGAGAAAGGCAGAAAGGAGGAAAGGGGAAGAGAAGGAGAGATGGAGGGAAGAAGAACGATGGGGAGACAGAAAGGAGGAGAGAGGAAGAGAAGGAGAGATGGAGGGAAGAAGAACGATGGGGAGACGGAAAGGAGGAGAGGGGGAGAGGAGAAGAGAGATGGAGGGAAGGAGAGCGATGAAGAGAGACAGAAAGGAGGAGAGGGGAAGAGAAAAAGAGATGAAGGGAAGGAGAGCGATGAAGTGACAGACGAGGAGAGGGCAAGAGAAGAGTAGCGATGACAGGAAGAAGAGCGATGGAGAGAAAAAGAAAGGATACGAGGGGAAGAGAGGAGAAGAGCCTGGAGACAGCAAAAAATAAAAATATAATTATATAATCTTGAAAGTACACAGCCATGTACAAGAGGTTAACGTTCTCAGTCCAGTAATAGATTTTTTCTTATATTGCCTTCTTTATACCACTTGAGTTTGTCAGCAGAAAATATATCGATACTACTAAAGGATTAATGGCCAGTGTTTTTAGTGAGATTTCTTTAATTTATTCTGGCTACTGTCAAGCGATTTAATACGTTCTTAATATCCACCCTCCTCCATGTCGCCCTTATTTTTAATTTTAATTTTTTCGTTTAATCCTGAAGCTGCCAGAGGAAATTCTTTGTCGTCAGCTGGACTAACAAGACGTGCTTCTTCTTATGTCATAATGTTAACCTCTCTGCTTAAGTCATAATGTTAACCTCTCTGCTTAAGTCATAATGTTAACCTTTCTGCTTAAGTCATAATGTTAACCTTTCTTCTTAAGTCATAATGTTAACCTTTCTTCTTAAGTCATAATGTTAACCTCTTCAGAGACATTTTTATAATTTATTGTTGTTACTAGATTTTTTTCCCAGTTAAGGAGGGACGTATAGTAGTGAATTAATGCTATGTCTAACCATCTAGTTGCTGGTTGAAACTGTCTGTAGGTAACATGCATTTTCCTCCTTCCCCTCACGTACGTCTCTCCTAGTGTCCAATCTGTCTGTCTGTCTCTCTCTCTCTCTCTCTCTCTCTCTCTCTCTCTTTCCCTCCATATTTCCTTTCTTCCATCTGTCCTTCCCTTAATCTTCTCTTCTATCTTCAAGTCCTTCACTTACAATACAATATCTTTCCTTAACTTGGTACTCTGCCACAAAACTCCTTGAACTGACCAAGGATGATTGAGTCCCCCACAAGACGAGCCTCATGTGTCTTCAGTGTCTGTTATAATTCTTGTCTTCAATTTGTAGGATAGTTTTGCTGGCTATATTCATCCCCATAACAAACAGCCATAAAAGGACTAAGAGGTCTGATTATGTTTGCTCTCCTTTTCACTCCTTTGAACTTCTTCCCTTCATATCTTCTTTCTTCCTCTCCCACTCTCCTCTTCTCTCCCTCTCCCTTTCCTCTCCCCCTCTCCCTGTCCTCTCCCTCCCACTTCCTGTACATGTATTTTTCATCACGTTGCAATGTTCTCAGTTAATTACTTAATCCTGCAAGGGGTTATTCATTCCTTCCATTTCCCTCCTTCCCTTCCATCTCCATCCTGTCTCCTCCCCTCCCCCCCAGTTTCCTTCCCGCTCGTCTCCTCCCCCCCCCCCTTTTTATTCCCCCTCACTCTCTTTCTTCATCTTTCCTTACACAACCTTACTCTTTCCCCTTACTGTTGTTTACTCCGTCTTTCCAGTCACTCTCTTCATATTTTTTCTGTTACATTACACAATTTTCTCGATCCGTCTACCCTTCCCTCCTTTCTCTCTCTGTTCCTCCATCTTTTCTCTCTTTCTTCCATCTTTTCTTTACTCTCCGCCCCTCTTTCTCAAGGCGTCTCTCTCATCTCTTTACAGTGCACCTTCTTAAACATTTTACTCTTGTTAAGGTAAATTTCTTGTTCGATCTGTTTCCCTCACTGTCTCTCCTTATCCGTCTCTCATTTTTTCTCTCTCCTTTCAACTCTCATCCTATCAGTTTTACTCTTCTTGTTCCCGTGTCACTCATTTCTCTATCCCTTTTCTTAGGCTGTCCCTCCATCTCTCCTTCTCTCCATCTCTCCTTCCCTCCATCTCTCCTTCCCTCCATCTCTCCTTCCCTGCATTTCTTCTTCCCTCCATTTCTTCTTCCCTCCATCTCTCCTTCCCTCCATCTCTCCTTCCCTCCATCTCTCCTTCCCTCCACCTCTCTCTCCCTCCATCCCTCCTTCTCTCCATCCCTCTTTCCCTGCATCCCTCCTTCCCTCCATCTCTCTCCTGTCTCTCTGGGCATCTCTCATTACACTGCAGTGCTCCCTGTTAATTATTTAATCCTTTACTGGGGTTGCCTCGCCTGCCCCCTCTCTTTCCCTCCTCTCTCCGCCTCTCCTCTCTCTTTCTCTCCTCTCTCAGCCTCTCCTCTCTCTTTCCCTCCTCTCTCAGCCTCTCCTCTCTCTTTCCCTCCTCTCTCCTACCCTTAATCTCTCCTCCGTCATTCCCTTAGTGGCCTAGTTTCTTCCTCCCATTCATTCCCTTAATATCTCGTCACTTTCCTCCCCCTCCTCGCTCCTTACCTGCGTCGTACCTCATCCTTCCACTTCTTACTCCATCCATGCATTTTCTTTTCTTCCCTCTAATCTTGCCTTCCCACAGTCTCCCCTCCATCCTTTCTTCCATCCCTCCTCTGTCTCTACCACTTCCTCTAGACTTCTTTCTCTCTCTTTTCGTTGCATTGCACCATTTTAATTTGCAAGATAATTAGAAATTTTTATTAGTCTCTCCCACAGTCTTCCTTTCCTACCTTCTGCTTCCTTTCCTTCCTTCTGCTTCTTTTGCTTCCTTCTGCTTCTTTTGCTTCCTTCTGCTTCCTTTCCGTTCTTCTGCTTCCTTTCCTTCCTTTGCTTCCTTTCCTTCCTTCTGCTTCTTTTGCTTCCTTCAGCTTCCTTTCCTTTCTTCTGCTTATTTTCCTTCCTTCTGCTTCCTTTCCTTCCTTCTGCTTCTTTTGCTTCCTTCAGCTTCCTTTCCGTTCTTCTGTTTCCTTTCCTTCCGTCTGCTTCCTCCCATCCCTCGTTCCTTCCATCTCTTCCTTTTGATTTTCCTTCCCAGTGTATCCTTTTCTCTCTTCTCCCCTGTCATCTTTCACTCCACACTATCCCTGGATTTTGTTCATGCCTGTATTCCCTGTTGTCTTATTGTTTCTTTGTCATTTCCCCTTCTCGTTCCTACCATTTCTGTCCTCTATCATTCCTTTTATTCTTCCCTCCATCTTTCCTTTCCTCCATACCTCTCCTGCCACACCCACTTCCTCTTGGCGTGTCTCTCATCACGTTGCAATGCTCCGTCTTAATTATTTACTCCTGCACAAGGTTATTAAGCGAGGTTAATGAGTCTTCCTATTAGTGTAACGGCAGGGACTTAAAAATTCCACCCTGCCTTGCAATTACCACCCGACTTGCCCTTGGTTTTAATTGCATGTAATTGATTTGAGACCCAATTACAGAGCGTGCAATAACTACCCTAATGGCGATAAAGAAGACTTAATAATCCCCCCGTTCATCATCACCGTGACGCTAATAATTGCTGAGAGAGGAGAGTGAGGGCCGCGGCTACTGGTTGGCCGGTCCTTTAATATGCCCTTACTTTGTCTTCCTAATGAGGGTTTGTCGGGCCGGTCTTTCCCCTGTGCTGCTCCTAGGGATTAAGTGCTGAAGCGTGATGCTGCTGCTGCTGTGCCGTGTGTGCTGCTGGTGTGAGAGTGTGTGCTGTTATTTTACTGTGTTTATGTTGCTTTTTGTGATACTGTGTCCAGGCCCTTACTTTGTCTTCGTATTAACAAGTTGTCAGACTTCTCTTCTCCCTGTGCTACTCCTAGGGATTAAATGCTGAGGCGTGATGCTGCTGTGCTGTGTTCTGTGCTGCTGTGTTGTCTACGTTTGTGGTTGCGTGTGCTGTTCCTTGTTTTGCTGCAGTAGTTGTGTGCTTTCTTCTGGTTGTTTGTGCTATTTTACTTTCTTTGTGCTTTCATTTTTTGTAGGTTTGGGTGCAGAAACTTGATGCCCGATGTGAGGGTGTGTGTGTGCTGTTGTTTTCTGTGCTGCTGTGTGCTGGCCTTAATTTCTCTTCGTGATGAGGTTTTGTCTGGCAGGTCTCGAATGTGTGCTGCTTTGGGGGATTGTGGTGACCTGTGATGCTACTGATGCGTTGCTGTGTGTGCTGTTATTTGCTGTGTGTTGTGTGCTTTACTTTAGGGCTATGTGCTGATACGTACTGCTGTTGCTGCTGTATGTTTCTGTGTGTGTGTGTGTGTGTGTGTGTGTGTGTGTGTGTGTGTGTGTGTGTGTGTGTGTGTGTGTTGCTCTGCTGTGTAGTTTTATCATTGCATTGTGTTTGTGGTTTTGTCTGTGTGATTATTTATTTATTTATTTATTTTTTAGTGCCTCATTTTCAGTCGGTGTTTTTGAATATACTTGGCGTCTTTGCTCTTGAGTCGTATTAGTCCATTTATGTGTGCTTTTAGGTGTTGTGTGTTTTTTCTGCTTTTGTGAGAGACTGAGTGTTACCTCTTTTATCTTCGTAATGAGGGCTTGTGCGGCTCGCCCTCCTCATATGCTGCGTTAAGTGCTGGGCTGCGATGCTGCTGCTGTGTTGCTGTGTATACTAGAGAGGTTATATGTGCTGTTCAGTGCTGCTCGTGATGCTGGTATGGTTATAGTGTATGTGGTGTATGTACTGCTTTCTTGTGCTGTCCTTGCTGTGTGCTAAGTAAATTGTGTTTTTATTTTCCTGAGTGGTGTTCGTGATAGATGCTGGTCTTCTATGCAGTGTTGCTCGGGATTGTGCTGAAGTGTGCTGCTACTAGTATTGATGCTGATGATGATATTCTGTGTACGTTCATGCTGTGTGTGTGTGTGTGTGTGTGTGTGTGTGTGTGTGTGTGTGTGTGTGTGTGTTGTGGTAATGCGTGTGGGCGGTTGTGTGGGCTGGTGTGGGAAGAAGGTGTAGCGGCAAGTTAGCGTTGTGTGTCCCGCCTGTGGTTATGTGATAATGGAGGTGGTATTGTGGTGTTGTGGCCGTGTGGGGCGGTGTTTGTGGGTGCACACTTGCATGCACATGTACACCGGCGCGAACACACACACACACACACACACACACACACACACACACACACACACACACACACACACACAGAGGCACTCATGAAAGTTTTAACACAATTATGTTTAAAGACAGAACTCGCATAATTATATAAATACCAATAAACTTGGAAGTCCTCATTTAACATACACTCTTTTCCATTACACGAGTTTAGCAGCATTACCATCATTACCTCATGTGCAAGGAGTTATGTTTTCACTCCTGTTTGTCTGTCTGTGATTAGAAATATAAAAATATGATACTGGAATGATAATGGTGAAAAAATTGAAACTCCCACTGACCTATGGATGAAGTAACAAAAATCTGATGAATGTACGTCAGAGTTCAACGAGACATTATAGAGAATACACAGTGCTTCAAATTACTATCAGTAATTTAGCCCTTTACTATTCCTTTGGAGGCTCTTTAAGGCCAAGGTCTCAGGAAGACTCAACGCTCGGGGTCGTAATCCACATCACTTACGGCGTTGAAGACCACCTTACGTCTCTGGCAGCATTTAGATATCAGAAACAACCACTTTTTAAACTAGTATCGCTTAGCACACACTCTCTCCCAGGCGTAGGCTACCAACCATCCCACTGACAAAACTGAATAGTGGGCCACAGACTGTATTACAGGATCGATCGTAAACATAGGTACAAATTGCTGAGCATGGTAGAGGTTTTCGGTTCTATATGTGCCTTTCTGGGAGGGTATTCTCAAACATTTACGATTGATTTCCCGTCGTGATTTATTTTTGTAGGAAGAATTAAGCTCGTGGGAAGATTCTACACTCAGCTTTCCGTTCATCTCCTTTAAGAAATCATAGTTAAGTCGGAGAATTCATCTTAAGTGTATCTGTGAATCCCGTTGCTCGTGGTTTAAGACAGGAATATCATCGTAAAAGTATTTGTGAATCCCTCTGACGTCCAACTGCAGCGATTATGCCGTCAACCTTTGTTCTGCGGGGTGATGCATGGTGTGTCGCCAGGGCCCAGTGTGTCCTCGTAGATATATTAACAGGTGCCGCCGTCGACGTCACTGCCTAGGTATTGATTAGCAAGGTGGACTAATCGGAGGCAGGTGACTTGGTACGGCGGGGCTTGTTTCTGTGTGGGTAATGTGGGTTTGTGTGTGGGGAGGAGTTTTCTCGTGCTTTTGTGTGTGTGTGTGTGTGTGTGTGTGTGTGTGTGTGTGTGTTACATTTGTGTGCTTAATTGTGGTTTTGCTTGTGTGTGATTGTATGGTTGGAGGGGAATGTCTGTAGGTCTTTATCTGTATGTGAGTTTTGTCAGTAGCTGAGAACAAGAAACGTAGGGATAGATGCAAGTACCAGGTGTATATACAGTACAGATAAATATGATTGTTTTGTTAGGCAATAGAGTAGAAGAATCTGAAATTAAAGACGATTATTTTCGGTAGTACTTAATAAATCTTGGTGCGGTAAAGTCGATGAATAGGCTATATCAATTAGGTCATATTCCCTGACAGCTGGGTACAGTATAATTGCTGTGGGTACAAAGGCGGTGTGGAGACAGGGCCAGATGCATGAGAAGTGACACTGCAACTTGCATGGGCTTCAGGCTAAGTTGATGAAAAAAAGAGAGAAAGGAATAAACTAAAATGATCTGTGATTAAAATAGGTAGGTGTGAAAAGTTAACCCTTAAGCTTAGAATAGGGTCAGGTTGTATTTTGTGTTCCTCCAAAATAATAAATAATATAATCAATAAATAAAGGACTGGAAAATACTTGTACTGTACCGTAATTGCTTTAATCCGATTAATATTTCTTTCTACCTTTGGACGACTTTGTTTATTTTGGAGAAACCATTTATCCCTTCAAAATCTGACCTCTCGTGTCCTGAATATCCTCATCTAAAGGTGGCAACGGTATTATAAAAAAAAATATCAGTGGGTTGAATGGATATGGAAATCAAAATCAGAGCAAAATGAAAATAGTGTGAAAGATATAACATCCTACAATCACTCGACGCTCATAGGATGGTTGCGAAAATTTCAGGCTGGAAGCTCGCACCTTTAACAATGCCGACAGGTGTTCAGTGGATATGTGAAAATAGATTTTGATGTTTGAAGGCCAGGTGTTAAATAGAATAGGTGTCGATGTTTGAAGGCCAGGTGTTAAATAGAATAGGTGTCGATGTTTGAAGGCCAGGTGTTAAATAGAATAGGTGTTGATGTTTGAAGGCCAGGTGTTAAGTGGAAATAGATGAGGTTTGAAGGCCATGTGTCAAATGGAAATGGGTGTTGATGTTTTAAGGCCAGGTGTTAAGTGGAAATAGGTGTTGTTTGAGGGCCAGGTGTTCAGTGGAAATAGATGCTGATGTTTGAAGGCCAAGTGTGAAGTGTGGTAAGGTCGGACGAGGGTACGTTTTGGGGTTCAGAGGGCATACTTTAAATGTTTCTAGGACGTGATGGAGCGTAACTCTTTATTTTGGCTGCTGTCTGATTATTTTCGTCTGTTTAGAACTGGCTTTCGTAGTGTAAGGGCTTAACCTCTTTAGTCTGATGATGTTTCTTTCTGTTGTAGTCTTCCTTTTCAGACGAGTGTATTATGTAACTTATGAAGGATCTGGTGTAATGGAGTAGAAGACTGGCTAAACCCTTCAACTCGAGCAGTATTCCCTAATGAGAGAGAGAGAGAGACCTGTAAAAGTCATCGATTTAACGGGATTACTATCAGCATTAGCACCTCTTTTAAGGATGTGAGTACTCTTGCCTATTTTATTCTCACTGCCTCCACACAAATCTATACATCGTTGACGTGACATGTTAACTTCTTCACAGGGACACCTCTCCCTATAAGCTGTATAAATTCGTGGAGTGATAGTAAGAAAATAATTAAGGGGTCATTCTTTTTAAGGGGTTAATTCCGACTTGTATCTACCCCATTAAGTGTAAAAGATCCCACCGGAGTCGAAAATAAAATAAAAGTGACATTAATAAAAACAGTTTGCGAAAAAAGTCTGACTAATAAGAACAACTAGTGAAGGCATAACAGTGAGAGGATCTAAGGTCATTACTACTACTACTACTACTGCTACTACTACTACTGCTACTACTACTACTACTACTACTACTACTACTACTACTACTACTATTCTATCACTACCACCATTATTATTATTATTTTCATTATTATTATTATTATTAATTATTATAGTTTTATTTGCTACTACCTGCCGAGAACCTTTCTCAGATTAAGAGCTTCTAGCACTGAAAGGATAATGAAGGCTGTGTTAAACCCATCTAGTTTAAAAATGTCTCTCCTAAGTTTGAGTCTTGTGGAGGTGCCGAGTAATAAGAAACGCTAAATGAAAAAAGATAAAAAAATAAAGTCGCCTGAAAGTAGCAAGAATAACCTAGAAATCACCGCCACCCACAAATAAATAAATAAATAAATAAATAATAGTCTACGGTAAATAATTTCGTCTGTATTTAGAAAGAGTAAACTTAAGAACGCCGGGCCACAAAAAAACAGCAGAGAAAATTCGGACCTGCAATTAGCGACTCTTCAGCGACACGCACGAGAGAGAGAGAGAGAGAGAGAGAGAGAGAGAGAGAGAGAGAGAGAGAGAGAGAGAGAGAGAGAGAGAGTGAGAGAGAGAGAGGAAATTAAGCACTAGACGTCATCCAGCCCAAGTTGTGGCACTAATTGATGATCGCCGACACCCTGCAACAATGAGTAATTGCACGGTAAAAGCAGACTCTGAGTGGGAAAATAATCGCAAATTGTCCATGCCATCGGGAGAAATACTAATTATCAAGAGGCGTCTGATAATTATCCAAGTGACTGGGAATTATGTCGGGGAAAAAAGGGTAGGTGAGGAAGAATAAAAAGAGGACGGAGCTGGACAGAACTCCTCTTCTTTCCCCTCCTTTTCCCTTCCTCTCTCCCCTCCTTTCCCCTTCTTCTTTCCCCTCCTTTCCCCTTCCTTTCTCGCCTCATCCTTCCTTCTCCCTCTCCCCTTCTTACTTACCTCCTTCCTTTCCTCACTGTCCCTTCAGCCTCTCCCCTTCCTCTATCCCTTCTCCTTTCTATCCCCCTCTCCTCTTCTTCCCTCTCTCCTTCCTGCCTCACCGCTCCGTCATCCTCTTCTCTTCCTCCGTCTCTCCAAACTTACCTTCCCCCCTCACCGACTTTTATATCCTTTCCTTCTCCTACTTCCGTTCACCTTTCCTCTTGCACCCTTCCTTCCTACCTTCCTTTCCCTACCTCTCTCCTTTCCTCCCTTCCTTCCTCTTTCCTTTCCTTCCCATCCCTTCCTCCCTTCTTTCCCCCGCATCCCTTTCTCCCTGCTCTCCCCATCCCCCTTCACTTCTCTCTTTCTCCCCCTTTCGCTTCCTCTCGCCTTTTCTCCCCTTCGTTTCCTCTCTCCTTTTCTCCTCTTCCTTTCCTCTTACCGTTCCTCCTCTTCCTACCCTCTCGCCTTTCCTCCCTTTCCCTTCCTCTCTCCATTCCTCCCTTTCCCGTCCTCTCCCTTTTTCTCTTCCTCCTTTTCTCCCTCCTCTCACCTTCCTCCCTCCTCTCACCTTCCTCCCTCCTCTCACCGTCCTCCCTCCTCTCACCGTCCTCCCTCCTCTCAGCTCTCCATAAGCAATGTCATGGAACAAAGTATAACTGTATACAGCCAAAACCATCAGTGTTAAGATCGCATTCATGTGGGCGTAGGAAACTCCCCAACATCTGTTCCTCCTTAAATATAAAATGATTCTGCATTCATCGCGTCCACGTTGTCAGTATGTTTTTCAGGCAAATAAGTTCATGTTAAATTGATACACTTGCATCAGAATATTAACCCCAGAAGTTATTATTGTCATGTTAAAATGGCACACTTGCATGAGAATATTAATCCCAAAAATATTATTCTATCTGAGGCTGACGTCTAGTGAAGAAGTGGAAGAGCACAGAAACCACTACCCTCTTCATTATCCTCTTCAGTACTCCTACTTTAGTATCATTAAACTCTTCAGTAATGTGACATCTTTTTTCTTGCTTCCTCCAGACGCTTAATTTAGCTGAGGGGAGAGGTCTCGAAATGAAGGGATAAAGTGTACTGTATGGCCGCAGTTGACTGAAGTCTGGCCGGACGCAAAGTATTATACCGAAGGGAAGACTTGTTTTATAAAGGGAATTATACACTATCGGTAAGAAAAAATGGCAGGGAGCATGCTTAGACCGGGAGTACGCAGCTCCTTGATTCTTTTAGGTATGGTATATGCTAAATAAAAATGCTAGGGAAGCTACTAAAACCACGAATAATACACCAAAGTGAAGCCTAGTTTTATAAAGAGAGTAATACACTATCGGTAAGAAATCAGGGAGCATGCTTAGACCAGGAGTACACAGCTCCTGATCCTGTATGATATAATGTATCCTATAAAAATGCTAGGGAAGCTACTAAAACCACGAGTACACGGCTCCCAGTGCTCCTGTGCGGGGGAATGTGTGTGTGTAATTACCGTGCCATCCCTCATACCGGCACAGCGGACGCCCTAATGCACCCTGGAGGAGGACCCACCTTTTGCCGCGGCTGATGACCCAATTAAGAGTCATTATTGCCCCAGAGTGAAACAGTAATGGGGTTCATGTCGCCCTGACGACATTCATTGCCACTGCCGGGGGAAGAGGAAGGGGAGGGAGGTCTTGGGTTTTTTCTTTTTTTTCGGACTCGTGTCGCTACCGGGCCGCCCCGTCTGTTTACAGGGACCGGCGGAAAAGAATTATAAAGGCCGTGCAACTGACTTGAGGCACTACTGGAAATTGTACTTATTTTGGTACTGCTGCTGTTACTTCATTTTTTTGCAAGATTTTTTATTTGTAATGCCACGTACACCTGTAACTCCTAGAGAGAGAGAGAGAATACGAGTGTCAGTATCTAAATTTAGTGTGTGTGTGTGTGTGTGTGTGTGTGTGTGTGTGTGTGTGTGTGTGTGTGTGTGTGTGTGTGTGTACGTACTTTTTGTGTGCGTGTGTGCAACGTAGTCAGCCCCCGTGAACCCCACTTCTTGCACTGAGAGGATGTGGTTTAATGGGTTAGCTTAATTTGCTTGTTGTGGTGAGTTTAGCGGTGTTGGTAAAATATTTCCTCTTTAATGGTATTTCTTTGGCTAGACTCCCTCCCATTAACAAGATGCCTTTGCTATATATATTGTTGTCAGAATCTGTGTATCCTCTCTCTCTCTCTCTCTCTCTCTCTCTCTCTCTCTCTCTCTCTCTCTCTCTCTCACACACACACACACACACACACACACACACACACACACACACACACACACACACACACACACACACACACACACACACACACACACACACACACACACACACACACACACACACACACACACACACACACATTTGTTCTCAGTCATATACATTTACTGCTTACAAAAATTCCTCATATCTGGAACGACGCCTGGTTTTCTAGTGGTCTAAGGCGCCAAGCGGGGAGGAGGGTAGGTGTTGTGGGCGTAAGTTTGAGTCTTTGATAGGCGGCCTGTCACGAACTCCCTAACACTTTTTCCTAAGCGATTTATTTTTTATTATTACTCCTTACTGTCGTATTCAGTGTTACATTAATCCTTCGTATATCACCATACTCTGCGTAAATAATGTAGAAAAGTATATTACCCAGCCATATCCAGAAATAAATCGCTAAGGAAGAGAAGTTAGGGAGCCCTCTTACCTGACGGGGATTCTAGCCACAGTATTCTTAGGTTGCGGTCCATGCATCTTGGAAGGTTAAGGAAATGCCTGCTTTACTTCTTTGCTTTTAGGTTCTGATTTATTATTATTATTATTATTATTATTATTATTATTATTATTTATTATTATTATTATTATTATTATTATTAATTATTATTATTATTATGACTTGCTGCTACTACTACTACTGCTGCTACTGCTACTGCTACTGCTACTACTACCACCAATACTACTACTACTACTAATAATAATAATAGTAATAATAATAATAATAATAATAATAATAATAATATTTTTCTGGTAAGTTAATTATTAATGACATTGAAATATTCGCTTTGTTTTTGTTTTGTTTTTTTTTGCCATTTTTTTCGTCCATGTTTATTTATTTTCATCTTTTTTTCTTACCCTGAAAAACTTTTGCGACGATTTCTGAGGGTGATGTGTGAGGTTGCTGACTCCCTCCCACCTCTTTTTTCTCTTTCCTTTTTGTGTCTTCTTTTGTTGACTATTAAACTGCCTTGTCTCTGGCGGAATGGCCCTTTTTGTGGTGATAATTTAAGGGTATTCTCGGGTCCTCCACGTTTTATGAATTAGAAGGGATTATAATGAGTTACGGTGACGTGAATGGGAGGCGGATTTACCCTTGGGATTTTTATATATATGGCGTTGAGGGAGGAAAGTGGGTGGAGAAGCCAAGGATTTTCTATATAATCAGCTTAGCCTCTTTAATTACTTTTTTATTTAGTTATTACCTTAAGACCATTATTAGTAAATGGGGTTAGTGAAGGATAACTCTAGCATGTTTAGTTTAAAAGGTCATAAGTTGGTTATTGGTAAAGTATTAGATTTATTAGAAGGGACTTACCTATGCTTCAGTTAACAAAGTTGCAGGAGACCTATTATTATTATTATTATTACTATTGTTGTTATTGTTATTGTTATTATTACTATTGTTGTCGTTATTGTTATTATTATTATTATTATTATTTTTATTATTATTATTAGTATTATTATTATTATTATTATTACTACTACTTTCTTCATAATATTACTGCCATTAGTTTTCTGAGTTCTGGGAGTTTTCTCAGTCGAACAAACTCTTCTTGATTTTGGCTTCATTGAAAGTACTCCACGTCCACACCAGCCAGAGGTTTAAATGCCAGGCAGTACGTGGAATTGTGCGTCCGTGATTATGGGCCCAGATGAGTGTACGTAATGCCACGGACGTTGGACATGTGCACCCGGAAAATTGCATATCGATTAGATGTTTTGTCTGGACGTATTACGGTTACTGGCCGGGAAAGGAGTAGTGGGACGAGGAACGAGGGGATGAGAGGAGGGGGACTTGGGGGGATGGAAGAGGGAGAGGGGAGAGAGGAGTAGGGGGAAGGATGACGGGGAATAGCTGGAGGGAGGGGGGGGATAGGGAAGGGAGGAGAGGGAATAAGGGGAGGAAGGAGGGACGTGGATGGGGGATTGGAGGGGAGTGTAAATGAGCAGGGAGAAAGATTGGGATGGGAATGGGGAAGAGGAGGAGCGAAAAGGACTGAAGAGGAGGAGGGGGAAAGAGGAATTGGTGTGGAGGAGGAGAAGGGAAATGGATAATGGAGAGGAGAGGGGAAGTGGAGACGAGGGGAGAGGAGAGATGGGGAGAAGGAAGAGGAGGGGGAGGGGAGGGAGGGGGAGAAGGGAAACTGTGCCATGTATGATGTTGGGGAGAAAAGATTCGAGAGAAGGGGAGGGAGAGAAAGAGAAAGGGAGGAGAACAAGGAAATGGAAAACGAGAAATGTGGAAGGGAAGAAAAGTGTTGAAAAGAATAGCTGGGAGAGGGGAGTGTAAGCGTATGTTTGGGGAGGGAAGAGGGGAGGAGTGGGGGAAATTGTGTGGGGGAGGGAACGGTATAGGAGAGGGGGTGTAGGAGGAGGAGGAGGAGGGGAAAGAGGGGGAGTTGGAGAGGAGGAAAGGAAGGTGGAAAAGGAGGAGAGGGGAGGGGGAACTGGGGAAAGACGAGGAGGGAGCAGGGGGGATAGGTGGTGATTGTGGGTTTGATGACGAGCGAGTTGTGTGGAACGTGAGCCAGCAAGGAGGAGAAGAAGGAAAGGCACTCGACACCACAGACGAGGGAGAGGGAGAGAGGGTGGGAGAGGGAGAGGGAGGAAGAGAGAAGGGAGGGAGGGAGGGAGAGAGAAAGAGGAAAGAAAAAAGGGAGAAATCAGCCGCTGGGTAAAGTGTGATGGTCGCCCATTAAGGTAATTCAATTTTCAACCCACTTTGGTCATTGATCCCGTCGTCGTTGTGGTGGTATATAACTGGCCGGAAGTTGTAATTTTGATCCCCCCCCCTCCTCCCGCGCCGCCTTTGCTATCTTGAGGTAATTTGAGGTAGGCCTGGGTAGTCTTGACCGCTGACAGGCACATGACACCCGCGTGACACCCACGTGACACACTGATGATGGCTTGACTGGGTTTTTGTTTAGCGTGACTTTTTTTACCGAGTCACTTAAAACCAGAGATTATTTGTTTTGACTTCCTTCCTTCTCTGTAATATTGACTTCTATATATTTTCTACTGTTTATTTATTTATTGAGCTTCTGATCTATGATGGATCTACTCTTTTTTTTTTTTTTTAATGGTACTTTTTCTTTACCAAGTCGTTTGAAGAGAGAATATTTTCTATAATTCCTTCATTGTAATTGGCGTTTTATATTTTCTGTCTATTTATTTATATATATATTTTTCAGGTTGCAGGATGGTAATGGCTCTCGTCACGTTTTTGTTCTTAACTAAGGAAATGTCTTTTTACTAAGTCGTTAATAACCACAGATTATTTCAGCCTAAATTCTCCTTTATAATATTGATTTTTTTTCTTCGACTGCAAATCCGTTTTATTCAGGTTGGAGGTTAACTATACCCATATTTTTTAATTACCTAATGATTTTTTTTACATTTAGAGATTGCTCTCTTTGACTAGATTGTTTTTTTCATTGGGATGTCGACCTCTGTGTTTAATTTAGTTTTTTTTTTTTTTTTTAATCCCGGTAAACGATTTAATTCAGTCAGTGGATTTACGAAAAACCCAAATTACGTCTTTATTTTTTTTAGATAATACATTTTTTCCGACGTGTCAGTAACCGGGGAGTATTTATTTTAGTTTCACCATAACGAAGATGTTTTTATATTATCCTGGCTTCTACACACACACACACACACACACACACACACACACACACACACACACACACACACACACACACACACACACACACACACACACACACACACACACACACACACACACACACACACACACACACACATTGCCTCGTTCATCCACTCCATCCACTTTCCTTGCATACTCACTCTGTCAACTTTCCCCCCGTCTTCTCCATCCCCCTCCCCCGCCTTCCATTCTACCTTCCCCCTCTCCTTCCATTCTACCTTCCCCCTCTCCTTCCATTCTACCTTCCCCCTCTCCTTCCATTCTACCTTCCCCCTCTCCTTCCATTCTACCTTTCCCCTCCCTCCTTCCATTCTACCTTTCCCCCTCCCTCCTTCCATTCTTCATTTCCTTCTTCAATTCTCTGATCCCTTTCTCCCATCTTCTTCGTATTTTCTTCGTTCTTCTCTCTCTTCTTCTTCCTTCTTTTTTCCGTCATTCCTTCGTACCCTTCCTCTGTATTTCCTTCGTTTTTCTCTCTCCCCTACCTTCCTTCCAACCTTTCCCTCCTTTCTTTCCGTCCTTCCTTCCATCCATCCATCCTTCCTTCCTTCCTTCCTTTCTTCCTTGCTTCCATCCTTCCTTCCTTTCTTCCTTGCTTCCATCCTTCCTTCCTTTCTTTCTTTCTTCCCTCTTTCCTACTTCCTTGCTCCTCTTGTATCCTCAGTTTCTTCCTCCCTCTCTCCCCCTTCCTCCCTCCTTCCTCCCGTACACACCAAACCGCCTCGTCCACCTCTCATTCACCCCATTCACCTTCCTTCTCTATTCACTCTCTCATCATCTTCTACTACCCCATTATCGTTTTTCTCTCTTCCTTCTTTTCCTTCTCTCTAATTCTCTCTTCCATCTCTCCTTCCGTCTTCCTCTCTGTGTTCTTCCTTATTCTCTTTCCTCTTCCTCCTCACACTTCTCTCTAATCTTCTTCCTTCCCTCTCTCCCTCCCTGTCATCATCTTTCCGTCCTTCCATCTCCCTCTTTATCTCATTTCCTCCTCCTTTCATTGTTCATACCGCCTCCTCCTCCTCCTCCTCCTCCTCCTCCTCCTCTTCCTCCTCCTCCTCTCATTCACTCCAGCCACCCTCAACCACCGGAAGCGCCATCTTTTTTCTTGCATATAATGAATGAACGAGTTTCCTCAGGCGTATCCGCTGCCCTGGCTTTTGTGCGAGACTCTTTCCTTCCCCCCCCCCCCCTTCCCTCTGTTTCCCTTTCCCCCTCCTTGTTTCCCTTTCCCTTCCCTATTTTCCCTCCTCCCTTTTGCTTATGCTCTCCCTCTTTTCCTCCTTGCTTCTCTCCTTCCCTCTTTCTTTTCCCTATCTCCTTCGTCGTCTCCCCTTGTCTTCTTTCCCCTTCCCCGTTTTGCCTCCTCCCTTCCTTCTTTCTCCCTTCCTTCTTTTCTTCCTTCCCCCATCCCTCCTTCCCTCTTTATTTCCCTTACTCCTTCCATGTCTCTTTCCCCTTCCCTGTTCCTCCTCTTTCCTTCTCCTCCTCCTCTACTTCATTACCTCCATTTTCCCCTCCCTCCCCTCTCTTTTTGACATCTCTCTTTAACTACCCCACTTTCCCACTCCATTATTCCCCTCTCATTCCCCCTTCCCCTTCGTGCTCCCTTCCTCCTTCCCCTTTTGCTTATTCCCCTTTCATCCCTTTTCCTTTCACTTCCCTTTTCCCTCCACTCCTTCACCCTCTCCTCCTCTCGTTTCTCCCTCCTCCTCCACATTTTTTTACTTCCTACCATTTATTCCTCCTTTGCCTTTCCTTTTTCCTCCCACTTCTTCTTTATCCCTTTCTTCCTGTTTTCTTAGCTTTTCCTTTTTTCTCCCTATTCTTTCTCCTTCGCCTGTACTTTTCCTTCCTTATTATTTTTCCCTCCCCCACCTTTCTTTTTCCTCCCACCTACTTCTCCCTCCACTTGCCCTTCCTCCCATCTACTCTTCCTCCCACTTACTCTTCCTCCTACTCACTGTTCCTCCCACCTACTCTCCCTTCGCCTACTCTCCCTCCGCCTACTCTCCCTCCCACCTACCCCTCCTCCCACCAATTTCTCCTCCCCAACTTTCCTCCCTCCCTCCACCTTCTCGTCCTCCTTCACCTTTCCTTCTCATCTTTTTCCTCTTCCTTCATTTCCTCCTCCAATTCTCCTTCATTTTCCTTCTTCCTGATCTATTATTTCCTTCCTATTGATGCTGTTGTTGTTTTTTTACTTTAACCAATTTCTTTCCCTCACTTTGCCTTCTATACTTCGGCTATGTTGTATTCATCTCCAATATCTTCTCCAGCTCCTGTTCTTTCTCTGTTCCAGTCTTCTCCATCTTCTAAGTTATTTTTTACCTATCTTTTCCATCTCTCGAATGTAATCCATCCCAGTCTTTAATCTCTCTTGTCTAACTGTCTTTTCCATCTTGCTTTTTACACACACACACACACACACACACACACACACACACACACACACACACACACACACACACACACAACACAACACAACACAACACAACACAACACGCACACACGCACTCACATCCATTTCAATCTCTCGTTAAACCAAGAAACAGGCCCACATCAAATTATTTGTGAAGACCCTTAATCAGTTCTTACAAGAAATAATTATCCATAGTAATTAGTAATGAAGAATATTATTTGCCTTCATTCTTACTTTAATGGTCACTTTCTTTGGGCTGTGAAATTTCTGGTAGGTGTTTGAGGGGAAAGGAAATTATAAACATTGATCTACAAATCATCTAACGCACTAAATCTGATGGTGTTTATTTTGTATTTTCTAGTTAATTCCTTTTGCTTCCAAATTATTATATTCACCTAGGGAGAGATTTCTCAAGGTGAAGGGGTTAAGAAAGTCTGTCTATTCTCAGGTTCAAAAAGCCTTTCCAAATATAAATATAGATAGGTAGGTAGGTATTTAGGTAAGTAGGGAGGTAGGTAGGTGGGTACGTATTTAGGTAGGTAAGTACGTATTTGGGTAGGTAGGGAGGTAGATAGGTACGTAGGGGTAGGTACGTATTTAGGGAGGTAGGTAGGTAGGTAGGTACGTATTTAGGTAGGTAGAGAGGTAGATAGGTACGTCTTTAGGTAGGTAGGGAGGTAGGGACGTATTTAGGAAGGTATGGAGGTTGGTAGGTGGGTAGCTGACTGGGAGGCCGGGGGCAGTGTCACTAACAAAATAGCCAAGATGTCCATATTAATTACATGCAATTACCCACCCTAATGATTACCTGGTCTGATTATCACCTCCCCACCTCCTTGCAGCCCACTACACCCCTCCCTCCTCTTCTTATCCCCAAATATTCAAGTCCCTTTCACCTTTCATCCTACGTCACCTTTCGTCCTATTTCTTTAGTCCTCCTTCACCTTTCGTCCTCCTTCACCTTTCGTCCTACTTCACCTTTCGTCCTACTTCACCTTTCGTCCTACTTCACCTTTCGTCCTACCTCAACTTTCGTCCTACCTCACCTGTCGTCCTACTTCACCTGTCGTCCTCCTTCACCTTTCGTCCTACTTCACCTTTCGTCCTGCTTCACCTTTCTCCGTATTCACCTTTAGTGCTATTTTTCTGGTTTCACCTTTAATTCGTTTCACTTTTGTACGAGTTAAAATTTCGTCCTCTTTTAGTCCATTTAACCTTTTGTCCTGTGCCACTTGTAGTCCTAGCTCAGGTTTCGTCATGTTTCACCTTTTGGCCTGTTTCATATGTCTTCCCATTTTATTATTATTATTTTTTTTTTACACCTCCGTTTCATATTTCGTCATTTCTCACTTTTCTCGTTTTATCTTTCGCCGTTCACCTTATACCCTACTTCAACTTTTGTTTTTTTTTTCCTTTTTTAACTTTGTCTTATTGTACCATGTTCTTTTTCATCTTTCTATATTACTTCTCGTCATATTTTTTCTTTTTTCAGTATTCTGCTCCATTCCCATTAACTCCCTGCTACTATAGATGCTCTTTCCCTCATCCTTAATTTCCCCTACCAATAATTTTTACCTGTCCCATCACTGTTGCTAGTTTCCTTATTTTCAGTCGCTTTCTTGTCATAATTCGTCAATTTCTAGTAACACTTTTTTTTTTTCATTTTCTGTTCTTCCTTCCTTCCTTCTCTCTCTCCTTTCCATGTTCCTTCCAGAGACCCACCTTTCCTTCCTTCCTTCCTTCCTTCCTTCCTTCCTTCCCTCCCTCCCTCCCTCCTTCCTTCCTTCCCTCCCTTCCTTCCTTCCTTCCTTTCCACTCTTCGTAATAAATGGAGAAGACTCTGACCGAATGAATGTTAGTGGAGTGAGACCTGGTATGGTATGATTTATATTGATACTTACTAGGGTTTGTGTTGTAGATTATCCAGTTTGCCGTTGATAAAAAGAAACCTAACGGAGCAGACACGCCTTACATACACAGATACCACACAGAAGTCTTGATAAACACCTTAATTGGACCCGGACGAGATCAGTTCATTTTCATATTGATATCTACAAAGTGGTAGTAAGAGAGATAATATAGCATAACTAAGATAAAAGGTTTGATATATTCTCCCAACTTCTTTTAACATAATGAATCTTACTACGTTCTGCAAAGTATGGCATGCTGGGATGGAACAGGCTAACCACAAACAGGTCAGAGTGGAGAAAGCTAAGAAGGCTTGCATTGAGAGCACGCACACTGGTAGATGGTAATGGTGATAATAACGAATCTATATTGCGATACTTCTGGTGTTGAGTCCTTGGCTGTAGGTTTTTGCAGCGTTGTTAGTTGTTCCAGGACTGTTATTGTAAGTGGTGTTGTGGTTTTGCTGGAGTTTACAAGAGGGAGGAAACGTACGGTTGTTCTTGCTGCACTGCCTCATCGTCCACCATAAACAACACTAACCAGGGCCATAATTACCGTCCACAGAAGCCACCATAACTGCCACCAATAAGCCTAACATTACTACCACCATCTCTCACCACCACCACCATTACTACACACCAACAACAACTCTGCTACCACTCTGTCCCCATTACAAGTCTCTCGCCTCCACCACCACCACAACCACCAGCAGTTCTACTGCCATCACTATCCACAGTTATCACCGTAACTATAACCAAGAAAGCGGCCATTACTACCACCATCTCCCGCATTACCACAACCAATTCTACCACGACTACACAATCTCTACCACAACTCTTCCATGAACATAACTACCATCAGTAAGACTACCATTACAACCACCATTGCCACCATCACCTCCTTCATTACCACCACCACCACCACCACCACCACCACCACCACCACCACCACCACCACCACTTCCTTTACCACCACCACCACCACCACCACCACTTCCTTTACCACCACCACCTCCTTTACCACCACCACCACCACCACCACCTCCTTTACCACCACCACCACCTCCTTTACCACCACCACCACCACCACCACCTCCTTTACTACCACCACCACCACCACCTCCTTTACTACCACCACCACCACCACCATCACAACTAACAACAACAACAGCAACTGTGCCACCACCACCATTTCTCCAACAGTCATAATTACCACCATAAGGATGCCATTACTATCACCATCACCACCCCCACCACCACCATCATAACCATCTCTGACACCGTTACTATATAACCATCACCTTTACTGCTACTATGTCTCGTCACTATAGTCTCTACCATCACCGCTACCTGACACTACCATCACCATCATCCACCATCTGTCGTCACCATCACCATTTCATCATCTCCACTACCACTACCATTGCACTACCATTCCCAGCAACTACCACCACCACCACAACAACAACAAACCACCACCACCACCACCACCACCAACACCACCACCACCACCACCAAATGAGTAAACACAGATATAAGTCACAAGGACCAGAGCAGCATGTTCTATTCCTAGGCGCACTTATTTAACGCAATTATCTAGCATCTGGCGCGGGATAAAAAAGCGGATTGTAATTATTAGCACTGTGTAATAAATGGCGTAATGAGCGTCGTTACGGCAGGCGAAGGACTCTAAGCTTTAATGACCACACTCGCCCGCCCCTGAGTCGAAGGAAATTGCTACTTTATTACCTATGTTATGCGATTTTTTTCCCAATTATTTTCCGGAGGTCTGCACACACTCGTCAGAATATAATACCAGGGAGTAAATAAATCCCAATATTTATTCCAGTAATTTACGAATTATATATATAAATACATACACACATACAAAATGTAGATAGGTAGATAAGTGGATAAATATAGAGATAGACAGTTATTTATATACAGTAACTAATTTTACATTTTTATATCACTAGTTAAATGACAGTCTTTCTTTTACCTAACATTGGTATCATTTTTCGCAGAGAGTTGAGAAAGTTAATATCTGTCTATCGGGAGTGACATGGTAGGCTACTGACTACTATTGATATTTAACTGGCGGAAATCCCCTACAGAGATGACTAAAATTATCTTCCGGTAGCCAGAATATGATGGGTCAAGATTCTTATCGACCTGAAATTAAATAAAAGTCTTAGTGAATACCGCCTTCTTCACACCGGATGAAGACTTAAGGCCGGCTAACAATTATTATACTCATCCTCCCGCTCCTCCTCCTCCTGCTTCTCCTCCTCCTCCTCCTCCTACTCCTCCTCCTCTTCCTCCTTCTCCTCTTCTTCCTCCTCCTCCTCCTCCTCCTCCTCCTCTGTTGCTGGTCTTAAGTTGCTTTACACTCCCACAGCCACCACCAGCAGTAAATACATCAGCAATCAACACTAATAGCATCGTTCTGATCAATAATTACTCGCTTGTTACTGTCGTTCTCTCTGGCTCCTTGTAGTCTCGGTGTTCCTCTGCTTCGCCTCCCACCTACCGCCTGTTCACAAACTCGTTCATTTTCTGTGCTTTGTATCCTGCCTTCTCTTATCCATTCTTTATCCCTTGACTCCGTATTTTTTCTTCCCCACACCATAACTAATGTGTTCTTCTCTCTTCTGCCGTCAACCTGTTCACGTATTACTCATTCTTGTGTTTTGTGGGTCTCATATTTACTCTTTATCGTTTTCTGTGTCTCATCCATCATGTCGCCGTTTCTGATTAGCACATTTTAACTGTGTGTTTATCATTGTGTCCCCCAAATGTCTTCAATAACTACTAATGTTTCTATAATCTTCTAGCACGCTTGTTCACATATTCTTCGCTCGTTGTCTGTGCCTCTCGCATCCTGTCGCTTTCCTCTCATTAGTACCTCTTAATTGTCACCCTTGTTTTTCTTCCTAATATTATAAGTAATTATTAATGCCTTCCCCGTCTCTGGTCCTACTGCCAAAGCTCACCTGTTCTCTTCCCCACCCATTTTCTGTGCCTTAAATTCTGCTTTCTTTTCTGTCTTTGTCCTTGTACTGTGGATATTGTCGTCCTCATATTTTCAGCAGTTGTTAGTTAGCCTTTTCTGTCTCTCCTCCATTTTCCGTGGCCTTTGGTGTCCTGTCGCCTTCTGTTCTCTCATGAGTGCCTCTGACTTGGGTCCCTGGCTTCTCTTTCCCTTATGTTTTCAGTAATTAATGCGTTCCCCTGTGTATTCTCTTCCCGCCGCCCCTGTGTAAGCTGCACATGCCCCTCTTTGATTATATGTGGCCTCTTATATCCTGTCGCATTCTTTTCTCTCATCAGTGCCTTGTAACTAGGGTCTGTTTGGTTTCATTCCCTCGTATCATCAATATCAGCTAATGTGTATCCCCGTTCTTTTACCGTCCACTAGTTCTCACCGACAGGGAGAGTATGTTTTCATCCCTGTTTTTGTGTTTGTTTGTCTGTTAGCAGGATTACTTAAAAACTAAAAGAGAGATTAGGACCAGATTTGGTGGCTAGATAGCCCATGTCCCAGGGAACAATCGATTAACTTTTGGGACCAGTCCGGATCGTATTACAGATTTTGGATCCGGAAAACACTTTGCGAAACCCTATCCAGTGATGGAAAACCTAAGCCTTTATGAAGAGTGGTTTGGAAATTACGTTGCCCTTGTTGGAGAGATGCGCCCCACTGAGTGCCCCTGTGGTTAGGTTCTTCGTTTAAGTGAGCTCGCTATATTGTCGCCTTCTATTCTCTCATCAGGATCATAGGTCCTTTTCGTCTCATTATTAAAATGCGTTTATATGCTTTTTTCTCCTACCGTCCACTTCTCCTTTTCTTTGTTCATTATCTAGAACCGTAATCCTTTCACTCTTTGTCCTCCCCTCTCCTTTTTATCCCGTGAATGTGATAATAATCTTTTATCTCTTGCTGTTAAAGATTTTTACTATTTTTCGGTGCATGGAGAGGGACGCCTTCATGTTGTGGCACTGATAAAACCATGCGGCTCCACTGCCCAGTTAGGCAAACGTCCCTCAACTCCTTCCCTGGTCCCCGAAAGTAGGCGAGTGGACTGCATGAGAAGGGTAACTGAGCCTGCAGTCCATTGGATCCACGTTCAGATAAGCCTGGAGGTTGTACTTATACTCATTTTACACTAACTTGGCCCAAAATTGCCATCTCCATCTTGAATCCTGCATTGTAGCAATAGATTGACACAAGAACTTGCTGCTAGTCGCGAAGTAATGCTATGAAAAGAAGTGCCGACCTACAGTACTATCTTTTTCTGCCACTGAGGTACGTGAAATAAGCTGAAGAAGGACGAAAATCTGGGCCACGTTAGGGTGAAAAGAGTAAAGCACTAATACTACTGGCTGTCGTGGCACTTTCTCAGTCCTAGTGTTCTCGTGGCGTCTGTTCTGTTCCTGGTTCATTGTTTGTGTCTCATATCCTGTCGCCCTCTGTGCCTCTTTTCTACCCCGTAATTGTGGTTGTGTGCTTTTTTTTCTATTAATTAAGCATGACCGTGATTCCACAGCCATGTCCTGTTGTATTTTTCTCTTATCTCTTAGAGTGCCTCTCACTTGGTTCTTCTCAATGGATTTTATTTTTGTTCGTCTTGACTCTTACCTAGCTCTTCAAGCTATCCGAATATCTTTGGAATATATTTTCCTGTACCTCTCTATCTCTCTGTATCTCTGTCTGTCTGTCTGTCTATCATCTCTGTCCATCTGCCTGACCCAGACCACTTCTACACCTCAAGCTAATATTGTTTATCTCTGTCGCATAACTGTCAAACTGTCTTGACTAACTCAGCCTCTCTCTCAATATTTGTTTATCAAACTGGCATCATCCTTTCTCCGGCACACACACACACACACACACACACACACACACACACACACACACACACACACACACACACACACACACACACACACACACACACACACACACACACACACACACACACACACACACACACACACACACACACACACACACACACACACACACACACACACACACACACACACACACACACACACACACACACACACACACACACACACACACACACACACACACACACACACACACACACACACACACACACACACACACACACACACACACACACACACACGAAGAAAAACATAATCGATGCCGAGCAGTCTATTCACACAGATATCGTCGCATCTCGGCACGGCGAAACTCCCAACCCCCTAGCGAAGTACCGGTAACTCAGCGATGAGGTAAATGGCGTCGGTGCGATGTAAGGGAGAAAGGGAACCAACACTGCTGCGAAGAGAGAGGGTGATGGGAGTATGCGAAAGGAGGTGATGAGAGAGAGAAAAAAACTTGATTCCACCATGATTAAAAGTGCTGTGTGATGAAATCCCCCCCCCCCCTCCTCTCTGCTATGGTAGGAAACTAGTTGGGGTTAAGGAAAGCACGGGATCGGTTTGGCACATCTGATCTCTGTGAAGCTGATATTCCAGTACAAGTAAGGTAAATTTTCATATCACGAGAGAGAGAGAGAGAGAGAGAGAGAGAGAGAGAGAGAGAGAAACAAAACGAGATCGAGTAATGCCGATCAGTTTATATACACAGTGTTGCATCTCGGAACCTCAGAATCACCCCCACCCTCCACCCCCACCTCCTCTTCGTAGAATAACTGAGCGATAAGGTAAATGGCGTCGCTGCGAGGGTATAATGCAGTCTTATCATTCTCGAGGAGCGGCCGGGCACCAGCTAATGGACGGGAAATTTGTTGTGGTGGACGTGACGGGGCAGAGGATGAGGCTTGGGTAGGATGGCAAGCAGCAGATGGCGTTGTTGTTAGTGGTCTGAGTCTCTTGGTCATCCTGTGTCTGTTTGCTCTGTGTGTTGGGGGAGAGGAGAGAAGGGGGTTGGAAAAGGGAGGAAAGCGGGGAGAGAAGAGGTAGGGTGTAGGGGAGGATGAGGAGGAGGAGGAGAAGACCGGGATGGCAAACACCAGATGGTATGCTTGGTGATCATTGTGGTCTGGATCTCCTGGTCATCCAGTTTGTTCCTCGTTGTGTAGGGCAGAAGGGGAAGTCAGTATAGAACAGTATGGGAAAAAAGAGAGGGAAAGTTAGGTAAGAGGGGGAAAGGGAAAGGGTGTAGAGAATGAGATGATAATGGGGAAGGGTGTGAAGTGGGAAGGGTGTATAGAGAGGACGAGATGGTAAAGATGACGATGGTTAGGATGGTAAACAATAGATTGTATGTTTGGTGGAGGTGGTGGTTTTTGTCTTTGTCATTATGTATCTGTTTGCTTCTTATGGAGGGTGGGAGAGAGGAAAGAGTAAACAGGAAGAAAAGGAGGTAAGTTAGGAAAAGAGGAAAAAGATGAAGGATATAAAGAGATAGTGAGGGAGATGATAAATGAAACTGGAAAACAGCAAATGGGATGATTGGTGCTCGTAGTGACCTTCGTCTCTAGGTCATTCTGCTTCTGTTTGCTTATTGTTGAGGAGGAAGAGAGTAGAGTAGATATGGAGGCAGGGGAAAGCGAAGGGTGTAGAGAACGAGATGGTAATGGGGAAAGGAAGGAGACGCTGACTGGTATGGCAAACAGCAAATAGCTTGGTTGGTGGTGCTGATCTTTGTCTGTAGGTCATTCTCTCTCTGTTTTCTTGTTGTGCAGGAAAGGGGAGGGAGGGCGTTGGGTCTTCTCTCTTCCCTCATCTTTCTTCACTCACCCGTTACCGCGTTTGTTCTCTCCTTTATTCCACATTTTATCCTTCAAGTTCAGAGATCAGAGCATATATCGTCAGTGTATTAACAAGACAGGGTTACTAGCTGCGTCTTTCCCTCTTTTCTCTTCCCTCTTCTCTCTTCCTTCTTCTCTCTCCCTTCTTCTCTCTTCCCTCTTCTCTCTTCCCTCTTCTTTCTTCCCTCTTCTCCCTGCTCTCTTCTCTTCCCTCTTCCCTCACTGGTTGCCGCAGCTGTTCTTTTCCGTATTCCTATTTTTTTTCTTCAAATTAAAAAATCAGAGCATATTTCACCCGCGTGTTGATGTGAAGGTGTTGCTAATCATTTATACAAATATTCTGACTGCTTCTCGTCCTCTTCCCTCCTCCCTTTTCTCTTCCCTCACCGGCTGCAGCAGCTGTTCTTTTCCCTATTCCACATTTTTTTTCTTCAAGTTCAGAGATCAGAGCATATTTCGCCCGCGTGTTGATGTGGAGGTGTGTGTTTCTTGCCGCTCGAACCCCCAGCGCTCCAGAGGTCTTCAAGGAGGCCATGTTATTCCGCGGGGCACTTGCGATCGGGGGTTATAGTCGGCATTAGAAGATATTGGGGGCTGTCTTCCAAGATCCAGACCCGGGTGTTGGAAGCAGAAGAACCGCGATCCATATTCACAGGCCTTCTTGAGCTAGTGGGCTGGATTTCACCTGGTATAGACTCCGTGGTGCATCTTCCTTACCTTAGCGATTTGTTTTGCACACTGTACCATTTCTAGTAGGCTTCTTAGTACGTCTTCCTAGGCGATTTGTGTTAAATCTTAAACCTCTACATTTTTTGGATGCTGGTGATATCGTATTAATATAGATTCAGTTGCCATTAATAACACAGAGGAAATTATATAAAGTATCCAGTCTCTTAGAAGATGACCCAAGATGTTCTTAAGATTGCCTGTTTATTTCTCTTTTATTTTAATTATTCACATATACTGCTTCCATATGCTACACAGGAAGAATATTAAAGCAAACACACACACACACACACACACACACACACACACACACACACACACACACACACACACACACACACACACACACACACAAAATACGATACATGCCAGAACTAAACTACAAGGGACACTAGTATATCCAGAGAATTGGTTAAGATTCTTGATAAATCCGAAGCCCTGAAATTGTCTTAGTGCTCGGGTGCTTGGGTGAGATCTGTGTAAATAGCATTGTTCGTGGGCTCTCTCTCGTCGATGTCTTTATGCCAGGGAGAGAAGATGGCACCGGTAAGGGGTAACTTAGGAAATAGCCCTTGGGTTTGCTGAGAGAGAGAGAGAGAGAGAGAGAGAGTGTGTGTGTGTGTGTGTGTGTCAGTAATAGAGACAGAGAAAGAAGTTGGTGGGGGGGGGGAAAGAGAGAAAAAAGAGGAGAGGAGGTTCTAAAAAGAGGGAGAGGATAGAGTGAGGAGAAATGAGAGTGGGGAGGACTACCCATCTTCCCAGGCTGGTCTTGGATATGAATTGACACCATTTCAACGCAGCTCTGTGTGAGTGTGTGTGTGTGTGTGTGTGTGTGTGTGTGTGTGTGTGTGTGTGTGTGTGTGTGTGTGTGTGTGTATAGTAGTTCACCACAAACGCAGCCACAAAATCACCACAACAGTTAGAACCAAGAAATAAGTCCCCACCACACTAATACCACAACATGAGTCTTCACCACAAACAACACTACAGTGTCTTCACAAGAAACACAACCACAACATAAGTCTGTACCACAAACAATACCACATCATAGTCTCCATCGTAAGCAACCACAGTCTAGTCCACCACAGACGCTACCACATCATAAGTCTCTACCACAAATAATACCACAATATAAGTCTTCACCACAAACATTACCACGGCATGTCTCCACCACAAACAACCACAACATGTCTTCACCACAAACACAACATTAATCTCCACCGCAGACATGTCCCCCCAAATAAGTCCATCTGACAACCACAAAATAATTCTCAATCACATCTACCACCACATAATGAAGTCCAACCACCAGCTGTGCAATGCAACCACATCCTCATAAATCAGTCACTGTCACAAAACCGCCACCATTACCACCATAACGACCACACCCACCATTACCATCGTTAACCCTCTCGCTATGGGTTTCTTTCCTACGATTACGTGTTTTTTTTTCTTTATTCTGGCGCTGGACGCCTTCATGTGGTGGCATCGAATAATTGAGCAACTCCTGTGCTTAGTTATTCAGACATCCCTCAACTCCCTCCCTATCCCCGAAAAGGCAGATGGTGAACTATAGATTTAGGGAAGTTTGAGCCTGCTGTCCACTAGGTTAAAGCCTGCAGATTGAGGGCAGTTTCAGCCATCAGTCCACTGGGTAAAAGCTCTGTTGCAAACCAAAACCGATAAATTGTTGCTGTATACTAAGGGTTATTGGAGGTTGTCTTTAAGGCCTTCAGTCAAAGTTTTCCTTAAATGCGTCATCGTTGAGAAGGAGCTAACACCACCACCACCACCACCACCACCACAATAGCACACGCACAGCTGTCTTCCCAGTAACACAGCAATTACACCTATTAACCAGCTCCGTCATATTAACAAAACAACCACCATCACAGAAAGAGTACACCAGCCACGTGCACTACAGCCACACTTCCTACTGGGACCACAACCACACATTACTGACACCACAGCTTCAGCTAAAACTTCAAGAACGACAGCTAACACTACTAGAGCCAACACAACATCCGCACCCAGGATCGCCACCAACACCAAACCTACATTCACTTCGCCCTTTGACATCATATACAATCATCACAACCACCCACCACCACCACAACCACCCACCACCACCACAACCACCACCACCACAACCACCACCACCACCACCACCACAGCATTATCATAACACTACTAGCACAGCATAAATACAGCAGCTCAGAAAAGTACACTATCCCCACCACCATAATGACCTCAGAAACTACACAATTTTTAGTCTTCTTTAACTCAAAATTGCCATCTTTCCTTCTTGAATCCTGAGTTGTAAGATATATACTAGAATACGATGCTAGTCATGAAGAAGTTCTGTGTAAAAGATGTAGAGCCGTATTCTTTTTCTCCCAATAAGCTACGTGCAGTTAACTACAACAGGCGAATGTTTGGCCAAGTTAGAATGAAAAGAGTATAGTACGACAGTTAAAACCATAGCATAGCAAACACCCACTACGACCACGGTACAGATAACACCAAATACAGATACTGTTATCAGCAAAATTATAACAACAAAGATAACTACAACACCACGAACACCACATCCACCACCTCCACACCACAACTACCACCACCACAACGCAAACACCACACCCACTACGAACATCCACATCCATTATCACACCAATACCACTACAACCATCACATCAGAAGTACATTACAGCCACAACCTCTACCACCACAAAAATTACCACCACCACCACAAATACTATCACCACCACCACCACCACCACATCACAACCACAAATCTACGACCACCACCATATCACAACAACAAATCTACCACCACCTCCACCACCACCATATCACAACCACAAATCTATACCACCACCACCATATCATAACCACAAATCCACCACCACCACAACCACCACCATCATCGACCAGCGCCTACCGTATATATATAGGGGTATAGAGAAGCTGTAACTGCCACTAATGAACCATCACTCTGGGTTAATTATAGCTGCGGAGGCATTCAATTATCGTGATATATTTAGCCTGTGTATGGGCCCCGTGGACTAGACGGGTTGGCTACACGAACGTAATATTATCAGATTTCCGTGATCGTTATTCCCTGATGCGATATATACAGTAGATAGAAAGGTAGATAGGTAGATAGTGACATAGATAGATAGATAATAGGTTGGTGTGTATGTCCGTAAATAGGTAGATGGATGAATACATAGATACTTCAAATGTAAAGCCTATAAGTTACATCCCAGAGAAAGTTAATCCTTGGTTATCCAAAATTATCCTCAGAGTTAAATTAAGAATAATATCGTGTGATGGGAACAAGAATATAGTTAAATGAGTGACGGTACTGAAAGGGTGTAGCGAAAATTACCTATGATCTTTTCACTATCGGATATCTCTCCATAGCAAAGCAAAAGGTACGAAATAGGAGGATGGTAGGAGGAAGAACTAGATATATATAAGAGGTAGGAGGATGGTAGGAGGAAGCACAAGATATATATAAGACGCCATGGTACTAGGAAGGATGAAGGATGTATATCTTTAAATGAACAAAAGATGGACTGAAGATGTGTAAGCTAAAGAAATTCACAGCCTAGATTAATTTCCTTTGAGATGCCTAGACACTTTGCATTTGAAACACTGGAGGTCGTAGGCAGGAAGATACTATATGCCAAGGTGTAAGAGAGAGAGAGAGAGAGAGAGAGAGAGAGATTATGGGCATGAGAGAGAACGAGAGACTAAGGGAATGAGAGCTACTTTCCTCATGATTTTAAATTGGAGTTTGTTCATATACTCTGAAGGTTAAAAGCTATTTCCATACTCATTTTACTCTAACCTGGCCCAAAATTACCATCTCCATCCTGAATACTGAGTTGTAACAATAGATTAACACCAGAAATGATGCTAGTCACGAGGAAGTGCAATGGAAAACATGTTCAACTGTACTGTTATTTTTTTCCCCCACAGCTACGCGAAATAAGCCACGAGAGAACGGGAATTTGGGCCAAGTTAGTGTAAAAGAAGCTACAGTTACCTTTTTGGTGCGTGAGAAAGCGTAACTACTTTGTCAAACTTTAAAGACGATTACATTGGGATTAGTAGTTTTCCGTCCTATAGCGAGAGACTTACGAGGAGAGTGTATGCGAGTGAGGTGGAGGGGAGAGGAAGGGGGAGGCCGAGGATGAGATGCAGGGATGGAGTGGAGAGGTATATGAGAAAGGGTCTGTGTGAGCTGGGAGCAAGGCAGTGACATGGCGTTGGACAGGGCAGCATGAAGGCGATTTGTTTGTGGCCACCCCTTACGGGATTGAGGCGTCTGGCAATAGATAGGTAGATAGTTACCAGCAACCCTCTGAGTCCGAGGGAAATCTGAATTATTTTTATCTAGCTACCTCCCGGGCGATTGATGCAGCTTTGGAAATAAATCTAAACCATTTTATGTTCACTTTTAACATTTTTATTTTATTCTAAGCTCCTCTCATGTCAGTTCATTCAGCATGGAAAGTCTTGTTATTTTATTCCTGCTATTTCCTAGATAATTAAATTCACCATAGCAGCAGCCTTCCTTTTTCTACGGGGTTAATAAATCAACCTTATTCCAAAATTGTACCTGTCTCCCGTTCACTCTAAATAGGAGTAAAATTGTCATCTTTCCATCCTGAATGCTTTGCTGTGACAAGAGGTTTAACACTACAAAATGGTGCGAGCCAGGCAAGAAAAAAATAGGCTGTGGAGAAGATGTAGAGTCGTAGCTTTTATATTTTTCTGCCGCTGAGTTACGAAAATGATATTGCAAATGGACGAAAATCTCCATGAACGTAGAGTGAGTGAACAATACTTTCTATGGCTTTACTCTGCCTAGTCGTGGCCTCCCGTCGTGCAGGGGGTTAATATTAGCTGATATTTTAGGGAAGGCGTAATTAACTCTAAGCCGCTGTTCATTATGGAAAGTAATTGCTCCCCTGGTCTCATGCCGGGCTGAATATTTTATCCTGGGGTGAGTTATGGTACGAGAGGGGGTGGGGGAAAGGTGGCAGTCTCGACCTTTTAGTTATTCTGGACTAGTTATTCTTGGTTCTCTGGCTATTTTGTGGTTCATTAATTATTCACTGTCCTATACCCCATTTACCTTAACTTGGCCCAGATTTCCGTCCTTTTGCTGCTAATTTCACATAGGTCTATAGCAAAGGAAGACGGTACTACAGCTCCACGTCCTTTTTCCTAGCACTTCGTCGTGACTTGTATCATATTCTACTGTTAATCCAATGCTAAAGCTCGGCAGTCAGGATGGAGAGATCAATTTTAGGCCAAGTTAGAGTAAAAGGAGTATAGTTATACTTGGTTCACTAGTTATTTTTTTCATTAATTATTCACTCTTCTGTATATTGGTGGTCCACTTGCTATTTTCGGTTCACCGCTTTTTTTTATAGTTATTTACAATCCTAGTTATTCTCGGTTTATTTATTATTCTTGTTATTCTCGGTCCACCAGTTGTGTTTAGTCCGCTAGTTATTCTCGGTCCATTAATTGTTTTCAGTTAGGTAGTTATATTTGGTGCATTATTTATCGAGGCCCTGAGAGTTATGTTGATCCACTAGTTATTCTCTGCCCTGTAGTTATTCGCGGCTCACAAGTTATTCTCGGTCCTTTAGTTATTCAAGATCCACTATTCTGGAGCCACTGATTATTCTAAGCCCTGTAGTTATTCAGGGTTCAAAAGTCATAGTTATTCTCGGTCCATCAGCTAATTACTCTTGGACCTAGTTACTCTCGGTCCACAAGCTAATTACTCTTGTTACTAGTAATTCTCGGTCCACTAGGTAATTACTCTTGGCTCTAGTAATTCTCGGCCTACCAGTTAGTTTTGCTTACCAGTCATTCCCTTCGTGTTAGCAGTTCTCATCTCACCAGCAACCTGTCTGTAAATTTGTAGGTATCTGTGGCTGTGTGTCTGTGCCTTGTGCCTTTTCTGTATGTGTCTGTGTCCTTGTCACTTATTTCATCTGTATTTAAGTGTATCATTGTCTGTCTGTGTTTGTATTTGTGTATATACTCGTATGTATGTATGTATGGCGTCTGTTTACCTCTTCATCTATACCTATGCCTGTATCGGTCCATATTAAGTTCACTGCATAAAGAAAATCTACTACTCATAAACTGCCACCTTACTTCAGCAGGAAACTTGACCTTATAATATACTTCGACCTCAAACCATGCTCAAATACCCGTAACCTCAATACCCAGCTCAGTAACCTGCCAGAGGATTATAATAGTCTCTGAATTTTAAGCACATCCGACCATAGTCCTTTTCCCTTGACCTGGCCCACACTATCGTCCTCTTTCAGCTTATTTCACGTAGCTCAGTGTCAGAAAAAGATAAAGTTGTGGCACTACAGTCTGCACCCTTCTCATAGCACATCTTCATGACTGGTGGAAGTGGCAGGTGTAGCGGTGGAAGTTGCAGGTGTAATGATGGCTATTTCAAACCCCTTAGTTCTAAAAATCTCCTTCAGGCTGAATTAAGTCGTTTGGAAATGGCAAGAGTACAATCGAAAATATCATCGAATTACAGGAGTTAAAATAAAAATAGACGTCACTCTATTGATAAGGTTAATCCGATAGTCACTACATTCTGATAAACAGCTAGAACGAGGTCATTCTAGCGTGACCTCGCATTATGTGTCCTCTGGGCGTGACCTACCGGACACTCCTCTCCGCTGTTGTCAGTCGCATAATTTGTTAAGCTGGAGGTCCCTCATTTACTGCACTAGCCTGACACAACCTCGCCCAGTACATATGTAGGCCTAAAACCATTGAGAGAGAGAGAGAGAGAGAGTGAGTCCGTATTCTCGTCGGCTTGCCAATATACGTATAGGATGTCCCAGGACTTGATGCACTAAATTTCAGCAAGTGATTCTAAGGATGAATTTGGGTTTTGAAAAATGCTTTATCATCATGAATTTAGTTCTCACCCGCTTCGGAGCCACAGGTACTGGTGACTGTCTATCTGTCTATTGCCAGACGTCTTAATCCCGTAAGGGGTGGCCACAAACAAATCGCCTCCAGGCCGCCCTGTCAGCAGCCATTTCACTGTCCCGCTCCCAGCTCACACCCCTGTCTCTCATATACCACTCCATGCCATCCCTCCATCTCATCCTTGGTCTCCCCCTCCCTCTGGTGACCATATGGATAAATAATGAGGGAAATGATTTAGCCCAGAAGGTTATCAGTAAGTGTAGCTCCATCACTGTTATGAATTAGACCCGTATTTATACTGCTTTTTTTTATATTCAGAATTAGTTAAAAAATTGCTTTCCAAAGTTAGCACGTCGTCATGGGATAGCCTCTAAATCTGTTTATGGCACGTTAATTTGTTCTTAGTGATAAAGATATATGAAAGGTGGTATCAGTGTGTAATATGGAAAATAATTCGTAAAAGAACACGTGCTAGAAGGTACCCTAAGATAATGTTAATTCACTGTCATTTCTCCAACTTTTACAGCCTAGTGTTGGATTTTGCTAACTTCCCAGTGGTTAGCCTAATGCTGTTGTAGGGGCTGGAGATGAGCGCCTTCACGTGGTGGCGCCAATATAACCGGGCACTCTGCTGCCTGGTTATGCAAACGTCCCTCAGTTCCCTCCCTATCCTGCAAAATGAGGATGAATGGCTGTTGGGGAGGTGGGGGGTCATATTCAGTCTGCAGTCCACTGAGTTCACTTTCAGGTGAGACTTGGACCACAACAGTATCGATTTGAGTCTCGCTTCACTGGTTCACTCACACTGTCTCAGAACCAACAAACTCTAATGAGCTGTTTCCCGAATTACGATCTGAGTTTCGTTTCACTGGTTCATTTGCACGCTCTCGAAACTGTCAACGTCTAATGAGATCTTACTTAAACTGACGAGTAATAATCAAGTGAGCTGGAAAAATGCTCTGATAATTCCTTTACGGCGTCTTGAAACTGTTGAGGCCTAAAGCGATCTTGCTAAATTGTTTTTGTTATTCCAAGCTTACCTGGAGGTGAGCCCGGTAAGTTGCTGTTTGAAATTGTCCGCACAGTCCATCATCCTCCTTTCGGGGAATAGGAAGAGTGGTAAAGAACGTTTGCAGTCCTGCGCAGTGGAGCCACCCGGTAATATCAGTGCCACCACGTGAAGGCGTCTCCAGCATCACTTGTTGAACTAAGGTCGGTAATAAAGTGGGTTTGGCATCTATTGTACGAGGCTCCGAAACGTGGAAAGGGATTATCTACCCCAGAGTTTTACAGCTAAAGACAAAAGTTCGCCTATTTATTGCACTGTGTCTACTTTACACTTAGGTCATATCAGTCATTTCCCTTCCCGATGCATCAAATAAAAGAGAATTACACATGGACAGAGGAACATACCAGGGCTCCACCCGCTTTATCCTTCAGCGAAGTGGAAAGTAGAAGAGGTGAATTATCAGGTGAAATTTTGTCCTCGATTGCCCTCTAAAGGAAATCACTCTTCCTGAGGCTTGGCGAATATATTGCGGAAAAAGTCGAAACATCAAACACTCATTAGTCGACGTAAGTTTTTTTTGTGTTTCGCCACTTGCAAATAATCTTAAGACAAAACAGGGAAGACTCCTGTTTTGCAGATGGTATATAATTGCTTTCAAGTTTTCCTCGTTTTTATATCTTTACTTTTCTGATAATATTTTCTCAGTCACAAGTTTATGGTAGCAAGGAGGAAAATGCCTTATTATATGCCCCCTTTCACCCCGTGGTCTGCAGTCTAAGGGAAAGCAGTAACAAGACATCCTCGTATGATGAAAGTGAACATGAACGAAATTCCTGTATTTCGTTCCCTAGGGTGATTTTAAGGAACTAAGCATTCAGATGAGGTCATTTTATCTTTAATAGTGATATATTAAAATACATTACAGGACTCTCGAATTGGGGCACATTGCAATATTTCAAAGCTTTTCATCCCGTGTTTTAAAAAGGCACACAATATTCAGAACACACATCAGGACTCTACATGCTTTTTTCACTGACTGTTCCTTCCCATTCATGAGGTTCAGTGGTGTCAGTATTGTGCCCTTTTCTTAGACTTGAAAAAATCTATAGTACGAGAGTTTTTTCCCGAGTTGGAGAGAATAATACGGTGATAGCATTATAGACATCGAGGCTCTGAAGGGGTTAATGTAGATGGGTACTTAAAAAAAAAAAAAAAATTGTTCTCTCTCCATCTTGAATGCTGGTTACTATACTCTTTCTTAAAAATCTAAGTTTACCTAAAATTACTATCTCAGCATCTTGAATACTGGTTACTGTGCTCGTTTCTCCTCTCACTTTACCTAAAATGGTCATTCCTGTCTTGAATGCGAGTTGTAACAGTAGATTAACACTAGACTTTGATGCTCGTCACGAAGAAGTGGTATGGGAAAGGATTCATTGTTTTACACCGCCTTGGAGCTCTTGGAATTATTACCCTACTTAAGACAAAAGTATCCGCAGTTAAATGAATGAACTACTGCACAATGGTCTTAGTATGAGGGGAAAAACTTTAGTTCCGTAGGGAAGACGTCAGAAGAAACTGTTTTATAATGAACTCAGGTGCGATAAATCAGGAATAAGTCAGGTGCGACAAATCAGGAACCCTTTTATACTTCCACATTTTGCGTAGAGGAGATTACTAACATAGGTAAAATAGGCAACATTATCTACCCAGCCCATTTCTACCCAGCTTTTTCTACCCAGCTCTTTCTGCCCAGGTCATCTTCCCAGCCCTATTCTACCCAGCCCTATTCTACCCAGCCCTTTTGTAATTAGCTCTTGTTCTACCAAGCTCTTTCTGTTCAGGTCTTCTTCCCAGCCCATTTCTCCCCAGCCTTGTTTCTACCCAGCATATTTCGACCGAGCACATTTCTACCCAGCCTTTTTCTACCCTGTCCCTTTTTGGGGGGTCGGAAGGATGAAAATAACAAAATCCCTGACGGAACTACACCCACCCTCCTTAAAAAAAAAAAAAAAAAAAACTTCCGTGTCTGTTGTTGACGCTAATCACGACTGAAATTAGAGACGATCACCCCGGCAAGAGGGACTACTGGGGCCCGTGTGTGTGCTCATAAAGTTTTTATGTGTGTACTAATGGATCAATTATTGGAGAGACGAGGCCCCCGAGTTTGAAAATGAGGCATAGTTTACCTCATTAGCGTAGTAATAATATCTTCGAGGGCTTGGGCGGAAACGCTTGGTGTCCCCCCAACCCTATCCTCTCTCTCTCTCTCTCTCTCTCTCCCGCCTGGTGTCCCCCCATCTCCTTGACCCCCCTGTCCTCAGTTTTGTCCTAACTTGCAAGAAGTGCGTAGATTACCATTAAATGAAGTAGGAATGTAAAGGACTGGAGTGAAAAAGCATAAGAGGAAATGTTAATATAGAGAACTGAAATGAAAAATAATGAGGGGGAAGTATAAGCGTATCATTATGCCCCTCTTCATACCCGCTATCCTCGGTTTTGTCGTAAACTGCAAGAAGTGTGAAAAGGTAAAGTACGCGAACTGGATATGTGAAGAATCAGAGTGAATGAGCATGAGGGAGGTGTAAATGTGATAAATGGATGACGAAATAATACAGGAAGAGGAAAGTTAGCAACATAAGCGGTGATACATTAAAGGTTTTGGGATTGTAAAGAATTAAAGCGGAAGAAAACAGGAAGATATAGGAAAGAAATGCTGTGCTATATGGATAACGAAACAGTAAAGGAGGCAGAAAAGTAGCATCAAAGGTGGTACAACTTATAACTTCTTGTGGGGAGTAAAACTGATGAGAACTGCAATTTATAAGTAGCAAACCGTAAAGGAAGTAGAAATAAAACACTATCAAGGGTTGTGGAGCTGTAGCTATATTTGGATCGTAAAACTGCTCGGAACTACAAATTGTATACAGCAAAACAGAGAGGAAGTCTGAATATAACAACCCATGAGAAGCGCAATAGAAGGATATGAACAGTGAAGCCAGAAAAGTATTTGCTGATGGGTGGTGAGGAATAGGGAAACTTATTTGTCCTATACGATAATAATAATCTCTGCACTATAAGAAGCCTCTCTTATGCTAAATAAAGATGTTTCTTGTGTCAACATTAACTGACGTAGAAAAGATGTCATCACATAAGAGGTTAATAGGGATGTAACAAAAATTACCCCCAAAACACGATCGTACTGAAAGAGTTAATTTACTTCATTATTATTTTTAATGGGATAATTGCTAAAGTATCCAAAGTACGTACAGGGTAGTCGAGACAGATAATAGCTCCAGCCACCAGTCATCTTTCGTTGTTAATTCCCCGTCCCGTCGCTTCCAGCTTCTAAGTACTCCAGTGTATGGTGTGTTGATCTGATGTGGCACCAGTGTATATATTTACGGCTCACATCTACTGTAGTCTGATCACTTGTAAAGGGGAATGTTCCATACCGTATGAAATGTAAATAATTCCATAAGTGTAAAAGAAGAAATCCAACACGGCGCTGACAGTAGCACTTACAGGCCTAAGTGGAGGCGGTTGTAGCACAGTATCTCATGTACATTCGGTATGAAAAGTCCTCTCCCCTCTCCTGCCATGCTTCTATGCAGTTTCCAAACCAGCATAGTGAGTCCGCAGCAACTGACACTGATGACTCGTAGCCTCTGATCAGTGTCATAAGTGGCTTTGTGTACAGATCACCACATAGTTTTTTCAATAGTGGTAGGAGAGACAGGACTTTTGGTGCAGATTGTACTCCTTCACTTCACCCTTCTATCTCGTTCTGGGTAAAAGTATAGAATTATCAAAACGCATTAGGAGAAACTCAGCACAAAACACAATAAGCTACCATACAGCAGTAGATGGCCAGAAATAACACAGCATTCACCATAAATTTTAGCATAGAATCCACCTTAAATTCCTCCAGTAATATCCAAGAAAATATTAATGTGTAAGAGGCAAAATGAATCCCAGAGGAAAACGTGTTACGAACTTTATTAGGATGAGAAGGGTTATTTTTTGTATTGTTATAAGGTGGGGAGGATCCAGAGGCTGGAAAAAGGAAAACACACACACACACACACACACACACACACACACACACACACACACACACACACACACACACACACACACACACACACACACACACACACACACACACACACACACACACACACACACACACACACACACACACACACACACACACACACACACACACACACACACACACACACACACACACACACACACACACACACACAGAGACGTAGAACACTAACAATATAAAATCTCAGATCATAATAACTTTAATGTCGAAACTAAACAGAATAATCACAATATAACCACGGAAATATGCAGGGAAAAAAGGCGACTCTGTAGCGGAATAAAATGCTCTTACCTTCATTATGCCTCGTCTGTTTCCCTGGGTCGTATGGGGTGCCTGTGTTGGGGAATGTTGCTGTGTTAAATTTGCTGTTTTAGAGAATTTGCTGTGTAAGATAATTTGCTATGTTGAGGAATTTGCTGTTGAATTTGCTGTTAAGGAATTTGCTGTGTTGAAGAATTTCCTGTTAAATTTGCTGTGTCAAGGAATTTGCTGTGTAAGAGAATTTGCAGTGGTAGAGAATATGCGGTGCCGGGAATTTGTTAAGAATCTGCTGTGTTTGTAAATTTGCAGTGTTGAGGAGTTGGCTGTGGAGATGAATTTTCTGGGATGACGGAATTACTGTGTTGAGGAATCTGCTGTGTTGGGGAATTTGCTGTTATCTGGAACTTAGCTGTTGTGTGAAATTTGCTGTGTTGTGAAATTTGCCGTGTTTTTCAATTTGCTGTGTTAAGTTAGCTGTGTTAGGAAATATATTGTGTTCGAAATACGTTGTGTAGGAGAATTTGCTGTTTAGGAATTGTTTTGGATTTCTCTGCTTGGGATTCTTCTGTGTTAATGAATTTATTGTGGATTGGTTGTGTCACGTAGTCCTTGTGTTATGGAATTGCTTCGTTAAATGCATCCACATACCTTGGCCTACATATGCGTTTACATGGCTGGGTCTCTTCATGTGCCTGGGTCTGTAAATTGGGTCACATTGCTTGGTCTGTAAATCAGTTCAAATAGCAGGGTTTTTAAATTTATCGACAAGGCTGGGTCTCTATATAATGTGACATATCTGGATTTGTAAATGGACTGTAAATGAGTCCACATAGCCAGGTCTGAGTCTAAAATGCACCAGTACAGCTAAGAGTTGTAAATGTCCCTAAATGCGCCCACCTTGGTAGATGTGTGAATGCATCCGTACAGCCTACTTGGGTTTGTAAATATATCCTCTTAGTTTTGTCTGTAAATATCTGAACCGTAAATGCATCCCTGTATTTATTATTATACGCTAGAGGAGGACACCTTCACGTAGTGGCACTGATATTACGGGGCGGCTCAGCTACCTGGTCATGCAAACGTCCCTCATCTCCATCCCTCTCTCTCGAAAGGAGGATGTTTGACTACAGGAGGGGGTGGACTGCATAAGAAACGGAGCTTTAGCCTCCAGTCCACCGGGTTCACGTTCAGATGAGGAAAGAGCCGCATTATTATTATTATTATTATTATTATTATTATCAGTACCGGTATTAATAGTAGTAGTAGTGTCTATCGTCGTCATCATCTATTATTTTTGCCTCAACATTTTCACATTCCTGGGAGACTTGTGGTAGGCAGAGGCCTTGCGTGTAGCCGCCTCTCCGTAGGGCTACTAATTATCAGATTATCACGGCCTAATTATCCGCAATTTAGGGGTAATTTTGATATTGCATGAGGCCCAGTGATGTGGCAGCCGTGGTTATGGGGATCGTCGTCTGGTTTGGTCTGTTTGTGGATGATATTTAGTCTATAGTTATTTTTAGCTCTGTATAACCTTCTGTTATGCCTGTCTGTCAAAGTAAGAGTAGATACTTATTTCACGTCTGCCAGTGTCTGTCTACCCATATGTATGTCAGGCCGTATCGTTTTATCCAGTTGCCTATCTGCCTGTTGTGCTTCTATCTCTGTCATTCAATTACTGAACTTTTTGCAAGGACACCAGTTCATGTGAACTGTGTTGATTTGCACGTGAAGTTCTTGGCCTCTATGTGAACTGTTATTTTTGCTTCCCATGTGCTTTATTAATGTTTTTATTTTCAGTGTTATGTAAAAATTGCATTCTAAATTACTTTTTTTTTTTTTTTGTCATTACAGCAACTACTTACCAGTATATATTGGTCTCTGTCTTTTTTTTCTTTGCATTTATTGGTCTGCAGCCAGACGTCCAATCCCACAGTTCACACAATCACGCTTCTTGTATCACAGTTTATAATAACTTTTTTCAGCCATTCCAAACTTCCCTCCTTCTTGTACAATGCTTTTCTTATTCATGGAAAAATAAGACAGAAACAGGATTGTGAAGTCAATTACTGCATTTTTTTTTATCATGACTAAAGCCACCTTCTCATATCGATCGTAGCTGCCTTCCCTTTGGTAATCCCAGCACTTTCCCTAATGTAAAGAAACGAAAAAACTGGGCAATTAGACTTCAGGTAATGTGTCATTTATCATAATGACTTCTTTTCCCCTTATCACAGCTCATTACAACTGACTCTCACTAATCTTTGCCGCCCTTCCCTAGTTACTCATCCGTTTATGAAAAAAGTAAAAAAAATTGAATGTCTGTGATTATAACTATTTTTTCTTTCTTGCAGGTAAGGTGATGAAGCCGTGACTGCCCTGTGTCCTTTGGTAAGAAAAATGCATCGTGGTGTAATTGTGGTTTATGTACAGCCCTCGTGATGCATATTTCGTGTACTTGGGTTTACTGTGGCGTCTTTAATATACATAGAAGAAAGAGGGAAGTAAGGAAAGCCGTGGACGAGATGTTTTGAGGTGAATAAAAATGGGGAAAGAAAGACCAAGGGCGAGATGGAGAGAGGAGTCGAGAGCGAAGTGGGGACATGGAGTGAAGGACGATATCAGGAGATGGAGTGGAGGACGAAGTGGGGAGATGGAGTGGAGGACGAAGTGGGGAGGTGGAGTGGAGGACGAAGTGGGGAGGAGTGGAGGACGAAGTGGAGAGATCGAGCGGAGGCTAGGTGGAGAGACAGGATGGAGGACGAAGTGGGGAGGTGGAGTGGAGGACGAAGTGGGGAGGTGGAGTGGAGGACGAAGTGGGGAGGTGGAGTGGAGGACGAAGTGGGGAGGTGGAGTGGAGGACGAAGTGGGGAGGTGGAGTGGAGGACGAAGTGGGGAGGTGGAGTGGAGGACGAAGTGGGGAGGTGGAGTGGAGGACGAAGTGGGGAGGTGGAGTGGAGGACGAAGTGGGGAGATAGAAAACGAGATGGGGAGACAGTGTAGCAGGTGAAGGAGGGATGACTGTAGTAGTGGAAGGGAGTAGTGATCAGTGACGATAGGGTTGATTGGTGGAGTTTTTGTCACAGCACTTGAGACGACCTTTTTGGATTAGGCGTGTGACAGACAGAGAGACTTTAGATTAACCGAGAGACAGGGAAACAGACATCATGTAACAAAAACGAGAGAGAGAGAGAGAGAGAGAGAGAGAGAGAGAGAGAGAGAGAGAGAGAGAGAGAGAGAGAGAGAGAAATATAGGGCAAAGTAAACCTTGAAACAAAGTGTGAAAGTGAGAGGAAAACAGAACGGGAAAGAGTGGATATCCAGTGTTATGAAAGATCAGGGGAGGAAGATTTTGTGGGATAGAAGAGAAAGGGAAAGGGAGGGAAGTAAAAAGGAACTGGTGCTCAGGTCTGTGAGTGGATGGTCTAGAACGGTGTGTGAGTGAAAGAGAAAAATAAAAACTAATTAGGTACACAGATTTATGAATGGGAGACACAGAATTCAGAAGAGTAGGAGCATGAGAGGGAGAGAAGTAGGTGGGCAATTAATTGTATGGGAGACAAAATGGAGAGAGTAGGAGGCAGAGAAAAAATGGAAGAAATAAAAAGAATGTTTTGTGGATAGGAGACAGTGGAGAGAGTGGGAGAGAAAGAGAAAGGAGAGGAAGTAGGCAACAGAAATTTGTGAATGAGACACAGAAAGCAAAGGAAGATATAGATAAACAGAGAGAGAGAGAGAGAGAGAGAGTATAACCGACAGGGAATATGTGATTGTATGGATGAGGAAGCAGAGATTGAGGTGAGTGAGAGTGATTGAAGGGAAAGAGTGATTTGAGGGAGAGAGAGTTATTGAGGCGAGGGGGAAATGGTGCGTAATTTGTGTGACTGAGGAAGTAAGCGATTGAGGAAGTGACCGGATCAGTAGGCGAGGAAAAGGGAATTGAGAAAGAGAGAGAAAGAGAGGGGGGGGGAGAAAAAGGAGACGCAGGAGAGACGGAAAGGCAGAAAGGAGAGAGGAGAGGAAGAGAGAGAGAGGGGTGAGACAGAAGAGCTAGGTGTGTGTGTGTGTGTGTGTGTGTGTGAGAGAGAGAGAGAGAGAGAGAGAGCAGGTGCAAGACTAAGGTAGGCAGGAAGGAAGCAAGGGTTGCATTTTGACAGGGTGGGACAAAAACTGAATAGAGGTCAATAGGAAGGGACATATGAATGGATGAAGGTTAAGGGAAGGGAAAACAGAGAGAGAGAGAGAGAGAGAGAGAGAGAGAGAGAGAGAATTTTACCCTATGTCTTCACAATACACATTACTCATGATTTTTCGTAATTTCACATTTAAGCGCCAGTGTAATATATTGTTAATCTAAAGCTTAGCCGGTATGCTTATCTAAATGTTCTTATTTATTTATCTTTATTTTTGCCCTTGTTATACACGATTTCTGTATGTGTTACGGCTCTGTTCATCTCTCTGTCTATTTATCTGTCTATTTATTTCTTTTCATGTGTCTTTATCTAATTTCAGTCCACTCTTCTCTTCACTTCTTTTGTTTTACTCTCGCTTCCCTATCTTCTAATTCAGATCCTCTCTTCTCTTGCCTTTGCACTCGCTTTCTACGTCTAATTCCATTCCTCTCATCTACTCTCTTGTCTTTACTCTTTCTTCCACCATCTTCCTCTCTTTTCTTGTCTTTACTCTCACTTCCACCTTCTTCTAATTCCATTCCTCTCCTCTTTTGTCTTTACTCTCTCTTCCTCCTTCTAATTCCAGTCCTCTCCTCTTCTCTTGTCTTTCATCTCGCCTCCCTGATCTTCTAATTCCAATCGTCTCCTCTCCTTTCTTGTCTTTACTCTCACTTCCTCCGTCTTCTTATTTCAGTCCTCTCCTCTCTTGTCTTTACTCTCTCTTCTTTCTAATTCCAGTCCTCTCCTCTCTTCTCTTGTCTCTTGCTTCCCCCATCGTCCCATCCCTCCGCCCCACCTACCTGGAGCCATTTTGCCTGTCCACGTAATTGTAATCAAAACATGAGTGTCGTGTCGGTGAGGGTACATCCAGACTGTCTTCGCTTTTAAACCTCAAGAATCACGCACTCCAATATTGTTTATAATGACGGGGTTCTCGCACAAGGGAAAACGTGGGAGGGAGGATTGGGGACTGGTGCGTTTGTGCTTTTTTTCCCCAATTTCCCAGTCGTATTGGGGACTTGGGACTTGGAATTGTGGGGGGATTGTGTGTCCAGTTCTTTACCCAACTCCACCTCTCCTGGGAGTTGGGAAGGAGAGAATGAGAGGTCATTTAGGTACGGATGTTTTTTTCTGTAATTTTGTCCCAATTTTTCAATCGTTGGGGTGAATTTGGGGTTGGGGATTATGGGAGGATGGTGTCTCCCCTCTCCTTCTCAGATCTCTGTTTTGGGGTACTAGGATCGGAAATGCAATTGGTGGGTCAAGAATGGTGTGGTATTTTTCTCTCAATCTCCAGTTTTCCCTTTCTTTCATGGATTGGGGATGTGGATCATGTGGGAAGCCCCATCTACCCTTCCCTTTCCCCTCTCACCCACCCTTCTTCCTCTGTGTCCCTCTCCTCTCCTTTCCCAAGCCTTACCTACTCCCCGCTTCTTCATTCGTATTCCTCCCTTTCCCTTCCTCTTCTTCCCCCTCCTCCCCTACCCCTTCTCCCCTACCCCTTCTCCCCCTCCTCCTTCCCCAGTTACTCTTTTTATGTTATTTACTTTTGATTACCGCCCCTCCCCTTTCGTTATAATATTTTTATACCCGTTGTCATCACAGTCTTGCCTATTATATTTACTCACTGTTATTATATTCGCTGTATTATTTACTCCGTTATTATACTTGCTCTCTATTCCCGGTGGTATTTGTTATATTTGCCGTCTGTTATTATATTTGCTGTTCATTTTACTATTATCTGTTATTGCTTCTCCCGACACCTGGCAAACACCTGTGACATTTATTAGTTTTGGGCAAATATGGGTTAAGTTATCAAGGTTCCGTATAGTCTCAATCGCCCTCCAGGTAGAGACGAAGAAAATAATAGATAGGTAGATAGATAGATAGAGATAGATAGATAGATAAAATGGATAAATAAATACGGTAGCTACAGATGTTATGAATATACAGGTAAATATAAATATAGATTAGATAATTATAGATAGATAGAGATGTCGATATATTTGGACATCGGGTCGCTCATCTCAATATCAGCATCATCATTGATTTATATTCAGGTGACAATCATGCAGTTAACATAATAATAATAATAATAATGATAATAATAAATCATTATCATCGTCGTGGTCACTGGTTTATATTGTGTTGGTTTATCCTTCAAGTAAATATCCGACCCTCTTTATTTACCATTAACCTGCGGCTTCATTCAGGTGCTGTCGGCTTTATCCTGCCCAGTGACGTCTTCGTGTGGCGAGGGATGATGTCCAGGGTGACAGTCGTTTGGGGAAAGTCCTGTCGTTCCCCTCGTCCCCTTGTTCTTGTGTATTTCGTTCTCTCCTCTCCACGTCTTGTCCCTTCTTTCGTTCCCCTCTGTTTTGTCATTCCTGTTGTCTCCTTGTGCCTTCTAGTTTCCTTCAGTGTTGTTTAAATAGTCCTCTTCTCTCTGCGTGTTCTTGTTTATGTAGTTCCTTCTCTTTGCCTTTTGTCGTTCCTTCTCTTCGCATTTCGTCGTACCTGTCGTCTTCCCGAGTTAAGGGATGATGTGCGAGGTGGCAGTGGCTTAGAGACTGTCCTGTTGTTTCTTTTCTCAGTCTCTGCGTGTCTAATTTAGGATTTATCCATCTTTTTGTCTGTTTTCCTCCCATTTCTGTACCTTTCTTCTTTGGTGTCTTGTTTCTCTCGTCCTCATTTTATTCGTCTTTTATGTCCTGTTGCTTTTTCTCCTCTCTGTTTACCCCAACTTGTTCCTGTGTTGTCCCCTTGTCTAGTGTATATCGCGTCTCTTCAATAGTTCTGATTTGGGTAGCTTTGTTTCCCTGTCTGCTTTACACCCATTTCTTTCATAGCCTATTTCTTTTTGTCTCGTCGTTCCTATCGCTCACATCTATGTTCTCTGTTCATTATACTGATTTTACTCTCATTGGCCCAGATTCTCGTCCTTTGGCAGCGGATTTTACGTATCCCAATGGTATAAAAAGACATTGCTACGGCTATACACCCTTCCCATAACACTTATTCGTAACATAATATTTTAGTGTTATTCTTTTTTTTTTTTTTTTTTTTTTAACATCCCAGATGGAGAGACGGCAATTTTAGGCCAAGTTAGAGTGAAGCAAGTATAGTCATTCTCTTTTTGGCACTTTTTTCTCATTTCGTGTTATCTCCTCCGTGTCATTTATCTTACATCTTTCGTCCATTCGTCTTATGTAATTTTATTCCTCTGGTCACTTTTCCCCATTTCGTACTTCCATCATCTTCTTAAGCCCTTTACTACGAGGTTTCTTCCCTATGTAAATAAAATCTTATGCCAGTAACGAGACCATAGTAAAATAATATAATGCAGGACTACATGTCAACAAGTGGGTTGGTGGAGGGTTAGTGCCCCTTTCCGTAAAACAAGTAACTCAAAGTCAAACGGCCACCCCTTTACTGGATTATGGCGTCTGGCAATAGATAGATTGATAGATAGTATGTTCAATTAAAGTTTCTTATCTGCAGCTAAATTAAATGATGTGATAGCCAGAATAAAGGGAAAAAAATAATAGTTTTGAAGGTGTTGACTTTATATTTCTCTCTCTCTCTCTCTCTCTCTCTCTCTCGTGTTGTCGTCATTCTATCGCCTCCT
>NC_137034.1:1430000-1522500 GCF_032717465.1 Coenobita brevimanus
TCTGTCTCTTATCACTCTTTCCCCTTCATCCATCCTCCCTTATATCAACTGTCTGTCTTCTATCACCATCACTGATCACCCTTCATTCTTCCCACCTTTTCCCTCTTCTCTCCTCTTCACTCTTCCCTCTTCCCTCCTCTTCACTCTTCCCTCTTCCCACCTCTTCACTCTTCCCTCTTCTTCACTCTTCCCTCTTCTTCACTCTTCCCTCCCCTTTACGCTACCCCTCCCTTCACTTTTCTCTTCCCATACATTCCTCCCCTTTGCTCTTCCATTCCTTATCAACCTTTTCTAATCATCCATGCTTTATTCTGTCACACGTCTTTCCACTATCACTCTATCACCCTTTCCTACATTTCTTCCCTCTGTCACCATACCTTACTTTCACTTTGTCACCATTTCCTATATTCCCTTTGTCACCCTCTCCTCTTCCACCCCCCATCCTCCATCTTTCTTCCCCCTTAACCCACTCGCCAGACCCTTCCTTCAGTGTCCCTATCTCGTCCTCCCTGGATGCCCATTAAGTCCCATTAGCCCATTTGTCAGATTCAGGAAGGGGGACACTAAGGGCGAGTATCAGTCACTTAGGAGATAAATAATTGCACTGAAATAACCCAATTTTCTATGGGATTCGGTTCATTGGTGTTTGGAATGGAGTGGCTTTAGGATATGACGATGGGTCTACTGTGATTTGTACTTGTTAGAATGTCACTGTTCTGGAGAATTCACTGCCATTTCTGTACTTCATACTGTCGCATCTTCTACTGCCAGACCTTGTATAGTCGTTATTCACTTTGCCACACCACACATTGACCACACCTCACACTGACTACACTGTCAGTGTCACACCTCACATCGACCACACCCTGTCACACGTTACCCTCTCCATGACACTGCCACACCTCACGCTGTCACACCTTATCCTGTCACACCTTATCCTGTCACACTTTATCCTGTCACACCTAACCCTGTCACACCTAACCCTGTTACACCTCACACTTTCACACCTCACACTTTCACACCTCACACTTATCACCCCTCACACTAATCACCCCTCACACTAATCACCCCGCACACTAATCACCCCTCACACTTATCATCCCTCACACTGTCACTCCTTACACTGCCATACTCGCACTGCCACACCTCTCACTGTCACACCTCTCACTGTCACACCTCACATTAATCACACCCTGTCACACCTCACCCTGCCACACCTCACCCTGCCACACCTCAGTCACACTTTACTGTCACAACTCACACTGTCACATGTGCTTGAGAGGGAGTCCACCTCTGCAACCTGGCATATACAAATGTCCCTCAACTCCCTGGCTGTCACCCAAAAGAAGGATGGACTGCAACAGAAGGGTAAATTCAGCCTACAGTCCACAGGGTTTGCGTCCATATTAGCCTAAATGGGGTACCAACAGCAAAACAGTACCACACTACACACTGCCACACTACACACTGCCACACTACACACTGCCACACAACACAGCCACGCCACACACTGCCACGCCACACACTGCCACGCTACACACTGCCACGCTACACACTGCCACACTACACACTGCAACACACCTCACACTGCAACACACCTCACACTGCCACACACCTCACACTGCCACCCCTCACACTGCAACACACCTCACACTGCAACACACCTCACTCTGCCACACCTTCCATTCCCACTACACAAACTTTACTATACCATTTTCACCTTAACTTGGCCAAGATTGTTTTCCTGTTAGTACTTTTTTCATATAGCTCAGAAACAGTAAGAGACAATGGTGTAGCTCTATCTCCTTTCCATAGCACTTCCTCGTGACTAGCATTATATTTTAGTGTTTATTGTTTTAACTCAGTATTCAAGGTCGAGAGATGTCAATTTTAGGCCGAGTTAGAATAAAACAAGTACAGAAGTTTATATGATACCAAGGTTATCAGTAGCAGACAATCCTTGAGCAACAGAAGCCAGGAGTGGAACCTTCTCATTTGAATATAATTAGGGAGTGATGCTTAATAACTGGAGTATACCTTATAATTACATTCCCGTATAGGATCGAATGTATGTTGATTAAATCCTGTCTCGATTAACGAAGGATCAGACCTTATAATCATATCTGGGGATGGAATTAAAAACCTGTCTCGATTTAAACCAGTTTCTGATCAAAATCCATGCAGAGGGGGAAGCATGGAATCAGGCGGGTGTCCCTTGTTTAATTCTTGTACATCTAAACCAGAAGCAGAAACATAGGGATCAGTGGTAAGAAATATGGGAAGATTGTCGAAGTACAGGGGCAAATTTAGGAAAGGATAAAAGGCAACTTGGGTGAAAGGCAGTTTAGACAAGGGTAAAGGGCATCTTAGAAAGGGGTAAAGGGCATCTTAGAAAGGGGTAAAGGGCATCTTAGAAAGGGGTAAAGGGCATCTTAGAAAGGGGTAAAGGGCATCTTAGAAAGGGGTAAAGGGCAACTTAGTAAAGAGTAAAGGGCATCTTAGAAAGAGGTAAAGGGTAACTTAGTAAAGGGTAAAGGGCATCTTAGGAAAGGGTAAAGGGAAACTTTGTAAAGGGGTACAGGGCGACTTAGTAAGGGGTAAAGGGCAACCTAGTAAAGGGGTAAAGGGCATATTAGAAAAGGGTAAAGGGCATCTCAGAAAGGGGTAAAGGATATCTTAGAAAGGGGTAAAGGGCATCTTAGAAAAGGGTAAAGGGCATCTTAGAAATTAGTAAAGGGAAACTATACTCCGTTCACCATAAATTGGCAGAAAATTTTGTACCTTTTCAGCTTATCACCCTTAGCCCAGCGATAGTATAAGTTAGTAGTGTAGTTTTATAGCCTTTCCATACCACTTCTTTGTGACTAGCACCATACTCTGTCATAATCTTCTTTGACTAGCACCATACTCTGTCATAATCTTCTTTGACTAGCACTATACTCTGTCATAATCTTCTGTGACTAGCACCATACTCTGTCATAATCTTCTTTGACTAGCACCATACTCTGTCATAATCTTCTGTGACTAGCACCATACTCTGTCATAATCTTCTGTGACTAGCACCATACTCTGATATAATCTTCTGTGACTAGCACCATACTCTGTCATAATCTTCTTTGACTAGCACCATACTCTGTTCCAATCTTCTGTTACATGAACCATACAGGGGCGAGAGTAACTACTTATGGTTAAAATCCAGCTAAGAAAAAGAGAAATTCGTGTTTAATGTTACTGAAGACTTTTCTACGGAATCCCGAAGAAAAATCGTAATCACTGAATCTAAACACAAGCATAGGATCAACATCAGGAGAAGGTTTGAGGACGAGTACGTATGGTTGATATCCAGTTCAGTGTATATGGTACTGAACACTTTTAAAAGGAATCCAGAAGCAGAAGCAGAAGGATCATAAGTACGAAATAAAGGAGAATTATCCAGGTTTAGGATCCACTTTAGGAACGGTTTAGGGGTGACTTTTTAGGGTTGAGATCCAGGTGATATTAAAAAATCCTGGTGTATGGTATTGAACTCTTTTATAAGGAATTCAGGAGCAGAATCAGAGGGATCATAAGTACGAAATAAAGGAGAATTATCCAGGTTTAGGATCCACATTAGGAAAGGTTTAGGGGTGACTTTTTAGGGTTGAGATCCAGTTCAGGGTTTATGGTGGTTGGTAAGGGGCCTGAGGGTGGGTGGCGGTGTGGGCAGTGTGTAATCAAGAGCCAGGTAAGTACCAGGTGAGTATCGATGGTATAATCATTCACACGCAACTAATTACCGTCATCAGGGAGCAGGAACATTAGGGATGCTGAGAGCTGGAGGGAAGGGAGAGGTGAGGGAGGGGTTGGAGAGGAGAGGAGGTAGAGGAAAGGAGGGAGGAAGGTTGGGAGAGGAGAGGATAGAGTAAAGAAGGGAGGAAGGTTGGGAGAGGAGAGAATAGAGTAAAGAAGGGAGGAAGGTTGGGAGAGGGAAGAGGATAGAGGAAGGGAGTGAGGAAGGTTGGAAGATGGGAGAGGAGGTAGAGGAAAGGAGGGGGGAAGGTTGGGAGACATAGAGAAAGAGGGAGGGGTGGGGAAGGTTGTGAGAAAGGTTGAATAAGAGGAGAGAAAGATGAATGGAGGTAGGAAGGTTGGGAGAGGAGAGGAGATAGAGGATTGAGGAAGGAAGGTTGGGAGACATAGAGAAAGAGGGAGGGGGAAGAAGGTTGAGAAAGAGGAGGGGAGGTAGGAAGGTTGAGAGAAAGGTGAAACAAAAAGGGAGAGAGGGAGGAAGGTTGGGAGACAGAGAAAGAGGGACGGTGAGGAACGTTGTGAAAAATGAGGGTTGGGAAAGAGGAGAGAAAGAGGAAGGGAGGTAAGAAGATTGAGAGGAGAAAGAAAAAGGGAGAGAGGGAGGAAGGTTGGGAAGGAGGAGAAAAAGAAGTAGGGAGGGAGGAAGGTAGTGAGAGATGAGAAAGTGGAAATGGGGAGGAAAATTGGGAGAGGGAGGCAGGGAGGGAGGAAGGCTGGAAGAGGAGAGAAAGAGGAAGCGATGGAAGATTGGAAAGGGAGGGGGAAGGGGAACTGAGGGAAGGTTTGGGAGAAGTAAATTAGGGAGGAAGATTGGGAGAGAAAAGAGAAAGAGAAAGGGAGGGAAAATTGGATAGGATATGCAAGGAACAGAGGGATAATTTGTAAGAGAAAGAAAAGTAGAAGTAGAGACAGAGGAAGGGAAGGAAGGAAAGTGGAGAGGAAGGGAGAAAAAAGAGCTAATGATTGTTGGGAGGGAATGAAACGTGGAGAGGAAGGTAGAACGATAAAAAGAGATGTTGGAAGAGAGAGGGAAAGGAAAGGTAAGTTAGGGAGGAAAATATGGCAGTGTGAGGAGAGAGGAGCTTAGGAAAGCTTAGAGAGATAAGGAAGGGAGGGAGGTTGAAGAGGTAATTAGAGAGGAAGGGTAGAAGGTGAAGAGAAGAAAGGGATAAAAAAAAAAAGAATGGGAGAGAGAGAGAGAGAGAGAGAGAGAGAGAGAGAGAGAGAGAGATTTGGTGAAGAAGTGGAGCGAGAGGTGAGATAGCAGGTGGAAAGACAGGATATCCGAGGAAGAAAGAGAGGAGAGGAATGACAGTGGAGGGAGAGAGAGAGGAGGGAGAGACGGGAGGGGCGGAGAGGGGGTCGGGAGTGAAGGGAGACAGGAGTGGAGGAAGAGGGAAGAGTGAAGGGAGAGAGATAAGTAGAGAGGAGGAGAGACTAAAGTAGACGCTGCCATTCCTCAACATAACCCTTTGTGACAGACATAACCACTGATTAATCCCAAGCGGAACTCCAAAACACAGTGGAGACGAAGAAAGGGTGGAGAGAGGAGAGAAGAGACGGGAGTGACGTGAGACGAGAAGTGGATGAAAGACTAGAGTCGAGGAAAAGCGAAAAAGTTATGCCTCACGAAATATACCATCCATTAAGAAGCTTGTGCCTTACGGAAAAGAGATCAAGAACAAAAGCGCTCTCTGTGAGACGAAGTATTTTTCACCTTCGTAAAGATACACTTTTGATCGAGTGCTCGTGTTAAGAGGGTTCATTGGATTTTTGAGATTTTATTGTTTCCTTGAGTTTTAGAGGTTTCATTGGATTTTTGAGAGTTTTTTGGATTTTCATTGTGTGTTAGAGGGTTCATTGGATTTTTGAGAGTTTTAGAATTTGACTGTGTTTTAGAGGGTTAATGTACAGGTTCAGTGGATTCTGATTATTACTAGAAGCCTATCTCCGGAGGTCATCAAGGGTTTCATAGGCAGCAGAGCATTCTTAACCCTTCGCATCCTGGTAACGTCGACTTTATTTTTTCTTCCATCAGACGATTTGACTCAGTGTAAGGAAAGTCTTCGCCTGTTCTTAGGGTTTATTAAGGCCATATAAAACTCCTCCAGTTCGAAAAGTGTCATAAATTGAATAGTATGGTTAGGAGATGGCAAGAACAAAGTCAGACATATCCAGGTTGAGTGGATTAAGGATGATTAGCCCCTATGATTTACTGTATCAACATTTACCTCTTCAATGCAGTACGGTAATGCTTTCTATAAATTATTCAGAGTACCGCCAACCAAAGAGAAATCCATCAGAGAGAGAGAGAGAGAGAGGGGGGGGAGGGGAGCTAGTATACTTCTCGGATGAACAGATTTGCTTTGATGTTAAACTTAGGAATTACGTACAGAACATACATTCACTAAAACTAAAGGATGGGGGAATTTATATCCAAGAATAAAAGTGGCAGCTTCCCATACAGAGAGGTGTCATTATATGTTTGTTTAATTTTGTGTGCATTGGTTAGTATGATTATAACCACCTGCTTAATTGAACAGAGAGAGGTAAGATAGTGCAGGTAAGAGTGGTGCATTTTTCCCGTTTTTACTCTCTCTCTCTCGTTTTCCTCTTACTTGCGTCTTTGTCACCCTCAGTTTCTTTCCTTCTATCCCTCCCATCATCCGTTCCGATTACTTTCACCTTTTTCCCTTCTTGTCTTCTGAACCCTTCTCGTATCCTTCTTTCTCCTTGTTCTTATATATTTTTCCTTCCTTCTGCTTCTCATCTCTTCTCCCTTATCTCTTCTCTCCTGTCTCCTACACCCCATGTCTCTTTCCCCTTCCTCGTTGTCTCTTATCTCCTTCCGTCCTTGCTTCTCCTTTCTCCTCACATTCTTATCGCTTCTCTCTGTCTCTCACATGTATCTCATTTATCTCTCCTTCCCTCCTTCACGTACCGGATGCCTGGAAATATTAAAAGTCTTCTTCAGGGTCATTCACCCTCTTACTCACGTCGGTACTCCAATCCTTCTCCTAAGCACTTTCAGGCTCCTATGACTCATTTCGGCTGAATAAAATCGTCTGGTGGTAACTGAAATAGAATACTAGAGTTGTTCCGACTGTGAGGGGGTTAATTCACTTCTATTTTAATGGCAGGGCCTCTTGGATAAATCTGAGTGCAGTTTTCTGACGAGGGCTCATCACTTCCGCACGATCAATTTACACGTATTTTCCTTTACCATATTTCAGTATCACAGGTGCTAACAATCATGTGAACTATCCCAAACCCACCCACATTCCCAAACAGTCTGCAATCCCAACCTCTCAACAATTTCACAACCTCTTTCTTAACCCCATCTCCATCCCCTAAACCCACCTCATTCAACCCCTTTCTCACCCAGCCACTCAACAGTTTCTCTCACAACCCCTTTCATAACCTCATCTCCACCCCATCCCCATCTCTCTCTCTCTTCATTCAACACATTTCTCACCCAGCCACTCAACAGTTTCTCTCACAACCCTTTTCATAACCCCTTCTCCACCCCCAGCCCCACCTCTCATAACCTCTTCCAATCTCTTTTCCACCCACCATCAGTCCCATGTAAACCCACAACCCTTATTCATCCCACAAATCCAAACACCGCACCACATTTCCCAAACCCTCATTTTTCTGTCACTCTTTCTCTTCAAACCTACCTCCTTTACCTTAGCCAACCCCCATAATAACCCCTCCGCAGCCAACCCCCTCATTTCTCTCCCCCGTCCTCTCCCCCCCACCACCACCTAACCCTCTGGACGCCCCGGGTGATGGAACTGCTCCCCACCTTCCCCAGGTCTCCACAAACATCAAAGACAACAGGCTTCTTGGATCGATATATAATTTTTCTCGCTGCCTGATGGTTCGTTCCCCCGATTACCTTACCCTTTAGTATCAGCTTCTGCTCCCCAAAAGAAACTTTTTTTTACTCTTTTTTCTTGTTTTATTTTACACTTTGGCTATGGTTTTCTTCTTTCATTTTTTTTCTTTACACTTTCTTTGACTTTAGTGAACTTAGGTAAATTATTCAGGCTAATGCTAGAAAATTTAGTTCCTGAGAAACTTTCTAAAAGTTAGAACCTTGAGAGGCTGCCAGATAACCCTCAGTCGACTCTTAGTACCTTTGGGAATTATTTTAGATTAACTTAGTCGAGTTTGTCCTCTCGATAGAAATCCTGGCTGATAAGGGGTCAAAATAAATCGCTCAAAATAAATCGATACGGTGGGGTTTTTATCCCTACTGCCAGGCGATTATTTTGGCCTATAAAAGGAAGATTTTGGCTGAAAGTTTGAGAGGCAGAATTCAGTAAATCCTTCGCTACTCTGTTAGTGCATTTTATTTAGTTATTTATTTATTTTTTTGCTGTTGACATCAGTTTATTCTGCATACAAAAGATGTGTTGTATTTGGGTGAATCTGTAGCCCCTTTCGCTGGATAAGAATCTGGTGATAGTGTTGCGTAAATGTGTGTGTTCCATTCTCCTGTTTTTAGATAGAGATCACCACATTAATCAGAGTCAGAAAAAAGATGGTGACGATAAAAATGATGATGATGATATATATATATTTTTTTAACCACTTTAAATATATTGTAAAGCCAGTTTCAAGGTCCAGTTGTCTACGTGTGTGTGCGTGTGCGTGTGCGTGTGGGTGTGTGTTTATTCAGGCTATTTCTTTGGTCGTGCAAGTCCTTTCACCACATCCATCTGGAGTCCAGTGATCACTTAACCTTTCACAACTCCTAAAAGACTTGGGGACGGCATTTTTCAACCCAGTGCAAAACCCTCGCGACTTCAAATGACCTCTTAAAAGCAACTCGTTACTGGGATCTGCCAATCACCTGACTTGACCTGACGCCTGAGGATTATTGGAGGTCAGAGGAGGGAGGATACAGGATTACCTTCTATACTCTATTTACTTTAACTTGGCCTAAATTGCTATGTTAATCTTAAATGTTGAGTTGTAACAACAGATTAGTACTAGAATATATGTGATACAAACTTAATACCGGGTTTGTATTAGTCACTCTTGGTACTGCTTACTTTGGTCACCCTGTATGATGCTAGGTATGAAGTGCTGTGGAAATTATTATTATTATTATTATTATTTTATTCTTATTATGTGGTAGGTGGGGGCGCTCACCATCCACTCACTCGATGTAGTGCTGTTTTGGGTGTCTGCCCTTTCCTCTCTTCCTTCCTTCCTTCCTCTTTTGTCTTTCTTTCCTTCATTCTTTCTTTTTCTTTCAGCCTACGGGTGACTTTACACTCCCTCTTCTGTCTTCTTTCCTTCATTCTTTCCGTTTCCTTCCGCCTGTGGGTGACTCCACACCGAGTGACAAGCCAAATAATTTCAACACCAGGAAATCATTTATTACGCTGGGTGGTAATCATATAACCAAATTATGACACCTCGTGGTTTAGTGAGTAATTAAGGCACTCCAATCGGATTGATCCGGTGCAGGTTTATATCCAAGGGGTGGTTGGGGCTTATTGTTCAAGTAATGCCACCCAGGAATGAGTGAGGATGGTCACCCTCATCTTAAATATCAGGACCAACTTGCCTAGCCCGGGCTCCTACGCTTCTCATGGGGCAACATAGGATTGGATGATGGAAGAATGGATGGATTATTATTATTATTATTATTATTATTATTATTACCATTACTATTATTTATTATGCTCACCATCCACTCACTCGATGTAGAGCTGCTTTGGGTGTCTGCCCTTTCCTCTCTTCCTTCCTTCCTGTTCTGTTTTTCTTTCGTTCATTCTTTCCTCTTCTTTTTACCTGACGAGGATATGAAGGAAAAGTTGACAATTTTTTAATAGTCGAGTTATTTAGGAAAGTGACGATGGAATATTGGAAAGGTTTTCTCTCTCTCTCTCTCTCTCTAGTGCTTGCGTAACTTGAATGATGAGTGAAAGGGCGTGTGGCCTTATTTACACTGGTCGGTTTAATGATAGTTCCGCTGTGTGTGTGTGTGTGTGTGTGTGTGTGTGTGTGTGTGTGTGTGTGTGTGTGTGTCTTGATCATACCCACCCGATTTATGTTACTGGGAATATGATGATGATGATGATGATGATGATGATGATGATGATCCCGAGACAACGAATTATCTTTTCACTAAGTTCTTTCATTGAGTTACCTTTTATATTCTAACTTTTTACTACTGCACGTTTATAAGTCTTTCATTCAGATCTAGTAACTTTTTATCCTCTGTTTAATATATGCCTATTCTTGAAACATCATCGTATTCTTGGCACTGGACCTTTTCTACAACCTTCTCATTTATTATCACAACCTGCTCAGTTTTAATTCTTTCATGTATATATATTTCTTTCAGGTTTAATTTTTTAAGTTTTTACCCTCTATATATGTTAGCCTAAACTTCCTAAGCTATCTTGTTATCTTTCATGTAAATAGTTCTATCCTTTTAATTTGCTAACTTTCTATCCCATCTATGTGAGTATTTGTCTATGCTTCCTAAACTACCATCATCCATCCATCAGCATATCCTTACTGCCTACCCTACCTTTTAGTTTTTCATGTAAATATTTGTTTAATTTGCCAACTCCCTATCCCCCTTTGTGTTTATGTCTATGCTTCCTAACCTACCTTCATCCATCCATCGGCATATCCTTACTCCCTACCCTGCCTTTTAGTTTTTCTTTCATGTAATATTTCTCTGTTTAATTTGCTAACTTTCTAACCTTATGTGTTTGTCTAAGCTTCCTAACCTACCTTCATCGCAATTTCCTTCTTAAGTCCGTCCTTGTATAGCCAACTCAATTAATCTTACATCCTACTAGATTATCATTCCTCTATTTCTTTAATTTAATCTGTCAGGTTCTTCTAACCCCATGATTCGTATTCTTGTCGGGTAAGGAGGCTCCCTAACACCTCTTCCTTGCCGATTTATATTTGGATATTGCTGGCTAATGTAGTTTTGTATTTTATATATGCACAGAATGATTTAAATAACACCGAGGACGGCAAGGTGTAATAAGCAAAATAAGTCGGTTAGGATGAGGTTAGAATAAGGGTCCATACATGTGCTGTTCCTTGCCCTTCATTTGTTCTACATGCCAAACATTTTTTCATCATCAACTTGTCCTTCAAACCAGTTCCATCTACTGTCAACCTCTGAGTCAGGTATCACATCTTTCTCTAATTATCTTCCGCGTGCACAGTAGATAAAAAAAAAGTGTAAGAGGAGTACAGTGGTATCTGAAATGACTGATGCAAGTCCGAAGATGGATCTATTATCTGAAATTCAAATTCAAATAATAATAATAATAATAATAATAATAATAATAATAATAATAATAGCGACTGAAAAATATAAAAGTGGTATATAACATTATTATGAAAAAAAAAAAGGTTTACCAAAGTGAGGGAAAAAAATAGTTTGGCCTTTTCCAGAGGGTGTCTTCTATGGTGTCAAATTTTCATGGCGTGTGCACAGATACTTATTGACAGACTGTGCATTTCTTCCATTTAAATTTGCCTTTTATTTCTCCCTGTGTGTGTGGTATATGCCTAATCTTCCTTCACCATCACCGTATCCTTCACAGCGAGTCCGTCTATAGCCAACCCTTACTTAATCTCACAACCTTGCACTTTTTACGTGGGACTGAGTGATGAGATCCACCTGTGTTACGTCAAGCAGGTAGCCATAATCTCAGAGCCTGCTGCTTATTTAATTGTGTCCCTCGTACCCTGTGTTCCCTTCCCTGGCCATTAGATATCATTTGTTATCATTATTATTCCCCCCGATCATTTCTTACCCCGGCTCCCTAATCGCTCCGCACTTACACCTACCACGTTATTAGGATCGTCTTAAAATTAGCTCTCGTTTAACCTTGCACAGTGGACAATTAGGGAGATGATGATGCCCGCCTCGTGAGAATGTGGAGGGTGTGGGTAATGGGCAGCAATTGCTTACCCAACCTTCCCTTAATTCACCTCACCTCAGCTTGCTTCATCTCGCCCCACCTTGCCTTGCCTCTCTCCTCTCCCTCTCTCTTCCTCTCACCTTCATGTTTCCGATAACTCCCCTCTCTGCTGCTTCCTTCTCTCTCCTCTCACTCCAATTCTTCTCGTTCTTTTACTTCCTCCCACTTCCTCTCCTGACCGTTTCTCCTTCTTCCTTCCATCATCTCTGTTGGTTCCTCTTCCCTCCTATCATCCTCTTTCCTTTGCCCTCTGCTTCAACTCGCCTTTCCTCTCATCTCTACTGTTGCTTCCCCCATCCTTCTCACTCCTCTTGCTCTCAACCACCTCTCTTCTTCCTCCCACCTACTTGTCTCCTTTCTCTCACCCTTCACTATCTTCTTCCTTCTGTCATCTTTTCGCACCCTCCTCTCTTCTTCTTCCCCCCGTCTCTTCTTTCTCTCACCCTCTTCTCTTCTTCTTTCCCCCTCCCTTCTTCCCACCATCCTGTCTTCTTCCTTTCCCTCCCTTCTTCCTCCCACCCTCCTCTTTTCTTCCTCCCACCCTCCTCTTTTCTTCCTCCCACTCCCCTTGTTCTTCCTCCTCCAACCTCCTCTCCTCCAACCCTCCTTTCCCTTACCTCCTCCCATTCTCACTACTTTGATTCTCACCTTGATTTTTAGACACTATTCTCTTCTTATTCCAAATCTATTCCCTCTCTTGGCCATACAGTAAGGGGAATATCGGGAGAATTTTGCACCCAACGATATTCTTATCCACCTCACCCACTTTCCCTCAGTAATATCTATAAGTATTTGCCGGGTGTTCATCCTTTGGTCTGGAAATTACCCCTTGTCACGAGTCTGTGTTTACTCTTGCCTTTCACTCATGTATGAAGTCCTCCCTTGTCATATCTCGTATCAGGGTGGATCGTCAGTCCTTTCCTCTCAACGTCCGACAGCTAACGATTCAGTCACGGGATTAATCTTTCTCTCTCTCTCTCTCATTAAGCTTTCTCTTAATTCTCACAAAGTTGATTTCTTAGGTGAACTGTATAAATCTCTCTCTCTCTCTCTCTCTCTCTCTCTCTCTCTCTCTCTCTCTCTCTCTCTCTCTCTCTCTCTCTCAGACGTTATATATTCCATCACTACACCTGATGTCTTTCCCTAACAGTATACAATCGCAAATCAGTAACAAGAAAACAGAATATATCCATAGTAAAGAAAGGGCTAATAAAGGCTCTTAAATCTGGTAAGAGAAAATCCTTACAGAGCTAAAATTAATCCAGATGTAAAGAAAATAAAGAATACTTACTTTACTAGGGAGAAGAAAGACTACTTACTTTACTGGAAGAGTTAACGTAAGGACCTTGTCTTTGAGTAAGGTCAGTAGAATTTGTGTGGTCTGTGTAACATAAACTTTGTGATTCATCATATATCGTGGAGGGTGTGGTTTAAAGAGTTGAGAGAGAGAGAGAGAGAGAGAGAGAGAGAGAGAGAGAGAGAGAGAGATTTGTTCAAGGACAATGACACATCTGGAAAATAAGTCTGTTGAATCTTGTCATGACCTGATAAGTGGAAGAGAAGAAAAGGGATAAAAGAAGGGAGACGATGAAAAGTATATGAGAGAGAGAGAGAGAGAGAGAGAGAGAGAGAGAACAGAGCCCGTCCACAGACCTTTATCACTGAGTAATTATTCACAGCTACATAATTATCCATAATTATCGGCCAGAACTTACCTGGAACGCCGTGAGCCACCACTACCACAACCCTCCCCCCCTACCACCACCACTACCACAACCCTCCCCCCTACCACCACCACTACCACAACCCTCCCCCCCTACCACCACTACTACCACAACCCTCTCCCCCTACCACCACCACTACCACAACCCTCTCCCCCTACCACCACCACTACCACAACCCTCTCCCCCTACCACCACCACCACCACCACAACTTTTTCTTCCTACTACCACCATCACTGCCACCACCACCACAACAACAACCCTCCCTCCCTACCACCACCACTACCACCACCACCACCACCACAATCCTTTCACACTACCACCATCACCACCACCATCACAACCCTTTCTCCCAACCACCGCCACCACCACAACCTCTCTCCCTGCCACCACTATCACCATCACAACTCTCCCTCCCCACCACCTCCACAACCCTCCCTACCTACCACCACCACCACAACCCTCCCTACCTACCACCACCACCACAACCCTCCCTACCTACCACCACCACCACAACCCTCCCTACCTACCACCACCTCCACAACCCTCCCTACCTACCACCACCACCTCCACAACCCTCCCTACCTACTACCACCACCACAACCCTCCCTTTCTACCACCACCATCACAACCCGCCTTCTCTACTACCACCGCCATAACCCTCCCTCCCTGCCTTCCTACTACCACCACCACAACCCTTCCTCCCTGCCTTCCTACTACCACCACCACAACCCTTCCTCCCTACCACCACCACAGTCCTCCCTCCCTACCACAATTCTCCTCCCATAGCACCACCACCATCCTCTCTTCCTACCACAATTCTCCTCCCATACCACCACCACCACCACAACAACCCTCCATACCACCATCACCACCACCCTCGCTCCTTACTACCTCTACCACCCTCCTTCCCACCGCCGCCACCACTACCACCACCTCCCTACCACAGCCGCACTCCCTTCGTCATAACACAAGATCTTAGGTCACATTTATAAACCATCATAATCTCAAGCTTTTTATAAGATTACATTTATATATACTTTACATTAATCTTCACTAACTCAACTGCCAAACATTGCACAACCAAACTTGAGTGAATAATAAAAAGAAAATTACAGCAAAAAAATGAAAAAATAATAATACTGTAACTACTAAAGAGAATTTTTCCTCCTCAAGACCTAACAAGGATGCTTTATAAATAGGGATTAGGGTGATGTGATCTTACGGCGCCTTAACCACGGTGCTCCTGCCTCTCTTGACCTGATGGAGGACGTGGTGGGCGATAAGGTGGACGCGTGCCTTTGTTGGTCCCAGAGAGAAAGTTTACGTGATCCCGAAGCAATCTTTTTTTGCATGTGTCGACCCCATTCACTACCATGACTTGTCTTGGGTAATTCTTGCTATTGCCTGCCGAGTTATTCGCTTATTAGTCCCCTACCGGCCAAACCGGTCGGCGACTCTAGGTATGCGCGGTTCCGTCAGTACGTCAGTCCGTCTGCAGTTTCGTGTCCGCGCTATAACTTCAACATACATGGACAGATTTTTATGTAACTTCACACCATTGTTTATCATACCATGACGGTGTGTCGCGCGCAACAACCAGCCATCTTCTCCCAGGGTCAAGGTCACACATGGGGCTCAAACAAGGTGGTTGCGCCATACTTAACAGCCATACCTACTGCACATTCGTGTCTGCTCTGTAACTTCCACGTGCATGGACAGATTTCGATATTCGGTAACTTCACACAATTGTTCCTCATACCATGACGGTGTGTGGTTTCGAGAGAAAACGGCCCCAGTTGAAAACAGCCCCACTCAAACCAAAACGGCCCCACTCAAACCAAAACTGCCCCACTCAAACCAAAACTGCCCCACTCAAACCAAAACTGCCCCACTCAAACCAAAACTGCCCCACTCAAACCAAAACTGCCCCACTCAAACCAAAACGGCCCCACTCAAACCAAAACGGCCCCACTCAAACCAAAACGGCCCCACTCAAACCAAAACTGCCCCACTCAAACCAAAACTGCCCCACTCAAACCAAAACTGCCCCACTCAAACCAAAACTGCCCCACTCAAACCAAAACTGCCCCACTCAAACCAAAACTGCCCCACTCAAACCAAAACGGCCCCACTCAAACCAAAACGGCCCCACTCAAACCAAAACTGCCCCACTCAAACCAAAACTGCCCCACTCAAACCAAAACTGCCCCACTCAAACCAAAACAGCCCCACTCAAACCAAAACGGCCCCACTCAAACCAAAACTGCCCCACTCAAACCAAAACTGCCCCACCCTATGACCTCTCCTTGTATTCGTATTTTGTGCATACTGCAGTGTTGCCACTTAAACCAAAACCTAAGCTAACCTAACCTAACCTAATAATAGCAGATCATATCTGTGAGATCAAATTATTCAAATTATCCATTATTCAGGATGTAGAGAAGGCAGTTTTAGGCCAAGTTAGAGTAAAAAGAGTATAGTTATGTTTCAGGGATGTGACCTAAAATATTACAACATACTCGAAACAGTTGGTGATGTAACTTGGGTAACTATACTCTTTTTACCTTAACCTGGCGTAAAATCGTCGTGTCTTCATCTTCAAACCGAGTTGTAACGATAGATTAACACTAGAATATGATGCTAGTCACGAGGAAGTGCTGTGGAAAAAACAGTAAAAGTTATAGCACTGCCCTTTTCTGCCAATGAGGTACAGTTGGCCGCACATGAACCTGGGACAGTGTCTGTGTGAAATGGAGGTCTGGCTAAAATTCCGACGATCATGTACAGTTTCCGACAATCATGTACAATTTCCTACGTTCATGTCAAATTTCTGATGTTTATGTACATCTTCCGACGTTCGTGTACAATTTCCGACGTTCGTGTACAATATCTGATGTTTATGTACAATTTCCGACGTTCATGAACAATTTCCAGCGTTCATGTACAACTTCCGACGTTCATGTACAATTTCTGATATTTATGTACAATTTCCGACATATGCATCACATTTACCTGATCATTTCTAGTAATATTTAACACCTCTGTTCATTTGTCAGTGTCACCAGCAAACAGTTGTCAGGGTTGTCAAAAGTACCAAATGATAGACCTCTGCTACACATATATGCCGTCCCAGGTTTATATGTTGCCAACTGGACATGAAATAAGCAGCAAAAGCGTGAAAATCTGGACCAACTTGACGTGAGAAAGCTATAGGAAATCAGCTGGTCCTAATATTTTTTTTTATAAGTTATTTTCACCAGACGATTTTATTCTGGTTAGGAGCGCTGCCAGGTAGAGAAGGGGTTAATGAATGGTACTTCCTCCCTAGACTGAAAGAAATCGTCTGGGAGTTTGCAAGAATTACTTAATAAATACATCATTAGAGTGAATAGGTAAAGAGGTAACAGTGGATCATTTAAAAATCCTATTACAATTCATTTAAGAGAGAGATAGATAGATAGATAGATAGATAGATAGAGAGAGAGAGAGAGAGAGAGCAACATATAGAACTTATTATATCTTTTACGCGTATACGGGCTTTTTTCCAAACTAATTTTTTTCTGTGTGATCTCATTCAGTAATACAAAAAGCTGCATAGTATCGAATATATGTAGCAATTAAATGTGGAGGGTAGGGAGAGAGAGAGAGAGAGAGAGAGAGAGAGAGAGAATCTGAAGCTGAATAAAGTCATGTAAGGAGAGTAAAGCAAAAATACGAAGTGGGGTCAGCATATCAAGGGAGGTCGGCGCTACATCGTCTGGCCTTCAGTATAATTCTTTCGATATAGTTGTCAAAATCCTCTTGCTTGTACAAATCACGTTATTCTAGGCGGTATAATTTTCAAGCCAAATCCTCCATGATAGACGGCAAAACTGATGTCCCATATATAGGACACATTTTGCTATAACATCCTAATCTGCTTTATCGTATGACCGTGCAAATATTTCTCAGTGTATAGCTGCCAATTTTCACACCATATTTTCCCTTTAAGATCTCATTCGGTATGTTAGTGAGGTGGATGGTGAGGGGGCAGGGGAGGATGAGGTAGAGGGATGGATGAGAGGGAGGCCGAGGATGAGTGGGAAGGATGAAGGAGAAGAAGGCCGAGGAAGAGTTGGAGGGATGTAGGAAAGGGAGGTTGAAGATGAGTTGGAGGGATAGAGAAGAAAATTATAAGAATGAGGTGCTGTGACCTGGAGGGGGGCAGTCTGATGGCCGAGGACAGGGTGACAGAGGCGATTTGCTTGTGACCACCACCTTTGAGTTGGGTTCAAGGCGTCTGGCTAAGTAGATAGACAGATAGATAGCTACACATTAACCTCGTTGGTAGGAGGGCATATTTTATTTTTGCCTATCTCCCAATAAAAGTTCATTAAGATTAGGATATATCTTTCAGTTAAAGGGTTAGAAACAATCGCTACATTATTTGGAAAAGCATAGAATTACTTCGGTCGTCCCTTTCATTGATTTTTAAGTAGTTCTCTGCGTGTCCAAATCTCCTAAACACCTCATATGGCATTACTGAAGCAACATTGTATTGATTATATTTGTCACAACACTCTAGTCTAAGCTGCTAACGTTATTATCACAAAGGCTTGTACGAATAACTTCCTAACAACTGTCTTTTCCATTGCATATTGTTTACATCTACAGCTCACTTCCTCAAACTTGACAAAGATCCCCAACCCCTTTCAGCTCATTGATGGACAGGCGTAGTCTGATTAGAGGCTATGTACTGATAACCAAGGAGACTCATTTTCACCTCATTAGTAAGGTTAATTAAATTTCACGCAACCACAATTCAATATTAAAGTCGAGGAAGTTGCCCAGTTCCTTCAGATGAAAATAAATAGAGAAGTATGAAACAGCACCCCCACTTTGCAATTTCATTTTTAAGCATACGATTGATCCATATTATTTAGAATTACATGTATATTATTTCGTCAATTCCTTAACCTTTACCCTGAGATTTATACAGTATAACGCCCTATGAGAGTCCACTGTAATTTCCAGGCTAAATCTTCACTTAGAATACCTTTCGGTGTTACTGAAGTGGACTCTCGCTAATGACACCACGCGGCGGCCACCTCCAGGCCTAGGGACGTGGGTAATATGAAATAAATCTTGAGAGGCAGATGATTAGTGGGTTGGAATTCTGGCCCCACAAATGAACCCCGAGGCGCTTAGCTTTCCACCCCACTAAGGTAGATGATCCATTGAGAGAGAGAGAGAGAGAGAGAGAGCTTGAACTGAGAAAGAATAGATTAGAGCTTGTTTTGAGAGAGACACAGATCAGAGTTTGAATTTTTCATTTCCTGTAATGCATCTTTTTTTACTGCACTGAGCCCATCGTCAGTGTAGCCAGAAACGTTAGTGAAAATAAAGAAAATCTCTCTCTCTCTCTCTCTCTCTCTCTCTCTCTCTCTCTCTCTCGAACCTTCCAGTATAGTGACCTGGGTTCGTATTCTCATCTGTTACGGAAGCTCCTTAACATCTCTTCCTTAGTGATTAATTTTGGGGATATGGCTCATTAATATCCATTTGTACGGTATTTATGCAGAGTATGACAATGTTAGATTTATATAACACAAAATTGGACCGTAAGGTGTAATAAGCAAAATGAATCGCTTATGAAAAGGTGTTAGGGAACTTCCTTAACCAATGAAAATACGGTCCATGTTCTTTATCTTATCCTTCCTCCCTTCAGGTAATCTTAGAGAGACTTTTCAAACTAGAAGAGTTAGGTAGAGCCTTCATTAAGCACTTCGTTATCAGAGGCTCTTCTGACGTAAATAAAATCGAATGGTGAACCACGAATAAAGTGAAAATGACCAGAGTGTAGTGGTAAAACCCTTCCATATCTTTATTTCAGTTTTGCTATTTTCTTGTGTTGGTTCACGTTAGGAGACTTTCTTCAATACAGTAAGCAACGTTGGGTCTGGTTAGTACTTGGATGGGTGACCGCCTGGGAACACCAGATGCTGTTGGCATAACGTTCTCCCTACGTGTCAAGTGGGGTTGGTGGAGGACTAGTGCCCCTCCCTGTAAAGCAGTTAACTCTTAAGCCCTTGGCCACCCCGTTTGGGATACATGGCGTCTGGCAATGAATGAATGAATGAATGAATGAACTTTTCTATACAATGACTTCTTTCTATATTTTACTGTTTATTTTCCTCTCTATGATATTATTCAGACTGAGACTCATCTATACATTGACCTCTGTATTTTTGTGTATATTTCTCCCTATGATTTTATTCAGACTGAGGCTTTTCTATACAATGACCTTTATCTCTATTTTACTGTTTACTTATCTCTTTATCATTTTATTCAGAAAGACTGTATAAGGCTAGATATTCTCTTTCTTAATCCATCCCTTCACGACTATGGGGCTCTCCTATGATGAGTAAAATCTCCAGAATAAGAGATTTTTCTAGCTAGTTACGGTTGAATATAGCCTACCTTAACCCCTTCACTACTAAGGGGCTCTTCTAAACTGAGGAAAATCGTCTAGCAAAAATAATGTACAAAATGACCACACAAATCAAGACGGTTAATTATACATACTCTCCAGATCTGCATTACTTAAGCAACTGGGGAACTTCGTCTTAAACCTCTTCAGCACGATGGCGTCTTTTAGTATATTCTCCCTTCTACCTGTTGATGATAATTTTAGCGTGGAGGAGCCTCGTAGCGAAAAGATGAATAAATCTGTATCTGACTCCTTTAGTTCGAATTCTTTGGTCATTAAAAAAAAAATAATAATTCGCGTATAGAATAAAATATCACATCCATTGGCAGAGCTATAAGCTGTACTGATATCCAAGTTTGTTCACATAGCTAAAAATATAAATGGTGAGGTTTTATTAGGCGTTGACTGGATTGGCTTGGAGTTGGTTAAACTGAAGTGGATTAGGTTGGATTCGATTGGTTAGACTGAATTGGGTTGGGATGAGTTAGCTTCAGGTTGAGCTGAACTGGATTGGGATGGGTAAATTAGGTTCAGATAGGTTGGTTTTGGTTAGATTTTCTTAGTAGGTAGGGTTAAATTGGGCTAGGTAGGGTTGACTTAGAATACTAGAGGTTGGATCAGATTTAGATGGACTGCGGTAGGATAGAATGGTTTATATTAATAAGTTATTTTTGGTTAGGCTAGGTTGGGTTAAGGTAGATTAATGTGCTAAAACTCTAATCCTTAATGGCTGTGTAAGTTAAATAAAGGGAAGTCGTGACCGGTTTGTAGTGTGTGTGTGTGTGTGTGTGTGTGTGTGTGTTAGTCGTGTGTGTGTGGGAGGGGGGGTTGTGTGCGCGTGTGTGTGAACGTGAATGACATTACATGCCCAGACGAGCGAGGAATGTGCATGGAGGTGGGCGGCTATATTTGTCACCCACTGCGGAATTAAGGGTTGCAGGTACGCACGCACACGCACGCAATTAAGTACACACACGCACGCAATCCTATGTCTTCAGTCTCACATACCAGCACAGTGACTCACGTAGACCTGGCTGACTGAAGGACATCGTTGTAAGAATATAGATGTGATGGCAAAAACAACTCTTATAAATGTTCACATGTTAGGAAGCAGTAAATATTGGCTTAGTTTTACACACACACACACACACACACACACACACACACACACACACACACACACACACACACACACACACACACACACACACTTATTAACCAGTGCAAACATACGTGGGAGGGCCATACATGCACACAAACACGTATAATATCCACATTTTGGTTTGTATATATAAAACACAGAAGCTCTCACACAAGCTAGTATAAGAAAGCGCACACACACACACACACACACACACACACACACACACACACACACACACACACACACACACACAGAAAACACCGATTTGTGACAAGTTTGCACGCAAGTCGAAGAATTGACCAGTTTTGAGTGGAAGGTAACTGAATGAAACCCAGCCGACTGTGTAAGAGGGATGAATGAATGCTGAGTGAGCTGAGTAGAGGTAGACTCAGTCCCTTCACCACTAGCACAACTTTATTACATTCTTTTTTACCCCCAAATAATTTCATTCATCATAGGAAGGACTCCGTAATAATGATTCAATAAAGACTCTACCAAGCCCATCCAGTTCGGAAAGTTTAAGTCTGAATGATGTCGACTGAGGGTATCAAACGTGCGATAAAGGATGGGAACAAGGAAGAGGCGAGAATGAATGACTACCTGGATGAGTAGGTGAATGAATGAATAGAAAGATAAGGGAATGTACAATCAGGTGAGTGGATGGATGGAAGGCTAGGAAATAATTATGACTAAAGGGTTGCATAGAAAGACAAGTGAATAATTTGTTTTCATGTGTTCTCTGTTCTCATTTTGTTCTTTGTTCTCAGCTGTTCAGGGTTTTAAATGCTTTGTTGATAAGGGTTTGAATAGATGGGGAAGTTTTAGATAAAGAAAGAGGCGCAGAACAAGTATGGAGGGCCAGGTATAAGGACAGATTAGTTACAGATGCAGGAGCCATGTACAGGTGCAGGGAGTCATGTACAGGTGCAGGGGGTAAGGTACAGGTGCATGGGGTCAGGTACAGGTACAGGGGCTGGATACAGGGGACAGGAATCAGGTACAAGGGCCACTAACAGGTAGAGGGAGGGTGGGGGTCAGGTAGGGCAAAGGGTAGTGGTGACCTTGATACGTCACTAAGGATCTAACGCCTTCCCTGGCCTGCCCTGATGAGCTCTTCTCCCTGGCCTGCCCTGATGAGCTCTTCTCCCTGGCCTGCCTTGATTAGTTCTTCTCCCTGGCCTGCCTTGATTAGTTCTTCTCCCTGGCCTGCCTTGATTAGTTCTTCTCCCTGGCCTGCCTTAATTTCTTCTTCTCCCTGGCCTGCCTTGATGAGCTGTTCTCCATGGCCTGCCCTGATGAGCTTTATCTCTTCTTAGCTTCATCCTTTTTACTGCCACAATCTGGGCGGTATTCTCGTGTGGTTAGGAAGCTTACTAACACCTCTTCCTTACCGGTTTTATTTCTGTTTCTGCCTCGTTTCTATATTTTTGTGTGTTATTCATGCAATCTTTGTCGATATTACGAAGACCTAAGAAGTAAAGAAGAGGTTATTAATGGGTAGTTTGGGAAATAAATCGTTAAGGAGGAAGTGTTAGGGAACCTCCATACCAGACGAGCATACGGGCCTCTCAGCATCACCTTGAGGGACATTCGTAAAGATGGCAGATGTTTTAGGGCAGCAGGGATCGAGTTGATAATTCGTCATATATTTCACTTTTCATGTTTTGGATCGTGCCCACCTGATTATAATAAGGGTATGTTCATGGTCATCTGCATCATAAGGTTCACATTATTATCCGTTTGTGGGTGATGATAGACTCTTGCGTCATTACATCTTACTTCAGTATCTTTGACTCCAGCGATGGTGAAGAGGCAAGAGAAGCGAAATAATGAGGACTACGAAAAATGGTTGCTTAAGACAGTTATGTTCAGTTTGTGTTCTTAGTTCTCATTGTTATTTGTTCCCAGCAGTTCATGGTTTTAAAGTGTTATATAGATGGGGTTCAGATTAGATAGGGATATTTTAGATAAAGAAAGAAGTGTTGAACAGGTCTGGAGAGTCAGGTGCATCAACAGGAGCCAGGTACAAATGGCCAGGTGTACGTATATTGGCAAGATACGTTACCTCGGTATTTCTGTATAATAAGCCAACCTCGACTCCTACATGCATAAAAATCAATATTGTTCTCCTCCCTCACACATTCCCCTAAATAATAAACTCAAACTGGAGGCTAGGCAGCGGATAGACAGACAAGCCAGGAGCATTTTTTCAGCGGGTCGGAGAGGTAGTGATCAGGTTGGGCAACAGGTAATTAATCCCAGTCGCCTAGAGGCCTCAGGTAGACATAATTACTGCCTAATTCACCTGTGCCAGTAAGTGGGGGCCTCGTAAGCCTCTGAGAGTCTTAAGGGACGGGTGCTGGGGGAGGGAGGAGAAGTCAGGAAGGATAAAGGAATGTGAAGAAGAGGCTGATAAAAACGGTGCAAGATTGGAGAGATGGGAGAGGTTAGGGAGACGTTAGGGATATGGGAAGAGGTTAGGGAGGGTAGGGAGGTGGAGAGAAGTTAGGAGAGGTAAGGAGGTGGAGAGAAGTTAGGGAGGGTAGGGAGCTAGGGAGAGGTTAGGGAGGAGAGGGAGATGGAGAGAGGTTAGGCTGGTTAAGGAGGTGGGGAGAGGTTAGAAAGAGTGAAGAACGTAATGAAGAGATCAAAACAGTGAAACATTGGAAGATGGGAGAGGTCAGGGAGGTGGGGAATGGTTAGGGACGGTAAGGAGGTAAAAGGAGGTTAGGAAACATAGGAAGGAGGGGAGAGGTTAGGAAGGATGAAGAATCGTAGAGAAGACATAAAAAACCGTGGATGATTGGACAGAAAGATGAGGAACAGAAAAGTTGAGAGATTTAAACGATAGAAAAGACTATGAGGAAAGGGAGATATAAGAAGAGAGAATTTAAAGAGAGTTAGGAATTTAGGGGGTGTACGTTTAGGTTAAAAAAAAAAAAAAAAAGACTGGATAAAGAGAGTGAAGAAAAAATGAAAAGAGTTGTCATGAAGGATGGGCGAGGTTAGGAAGGGAGAAGCATAAAGATGGGACAGAAATAGTGGGTGAGTAAGTGGCTATATGTTGGGCTAAGGCTGGAGAAAGAGGAGAGATTAAGGAAAGTGAAAAAAGTTGTCATATTGGAAGAGAGAGGTCAGGGAGGGTGACGCCTAAAGAAGAGAGGAATTAAAATGTGTGATAATGGCTATACATTTGTTCTAGCAGGGGTGGCTACAGAGGAGAGAGATCAGAAAAACTCTACATTAAAAGGGGGAGAGGTTAGAGAGGGAGAAAAGGACTACAGAGGACAGTACTAAGAAAAATTTAGGCAGAGTGGAATAAAGGAAAATTACAAAAAGAATTGACACGGTGAAGATATGTTGGGAAAACTAGTGAGACAGGAAGAGGTTTATGAAGGAGGAAGAGGCAGAGAGAAGAGAGGAAGAGAAATTTTGAGAGTAGGGAACGAGAAGACATAAAAGAGGGAGGGAGAAGAGGAGTAAAAATGATGGGAAGGAGCACAGAAAAGAGAGGAATTGAAATTTTGAGAGATAAGGGAGGGAGAAGAGACAAAGAAAGGATTAAGAATAGGCATAAAAAAGATATATTTCAGTATTGCTTCCTCAAGACTTTTTCAACTTTCAGGATACATATAACATGGAGAGGATAAACATAGGTTTCATTTACCATTTAGTACGAGGGGGGTGAAAGGAGAGTTAAGGAAGGTGTGGTGTATCGAAAGTGGAGTATAAAAGAAGGAAAAAGTAAGGGATGGAGGAATGAAAGGAGAGGAGAGAATAGAGAAAGTACAGGAGAGAGAAGTGAGACAGTGGAAGAGGGAAAGTATGTCCACGAAAGGGTATGAGGGAGAGAGGTATGTATCGAGATGATGATTTGTAGGAGAGAGAGAGAGAGAGAGAGAGAGAGAGAGAGAGAGAGAGAGAGAGAGAGAGAGAATAATGGGATGTTGAGATGGAGAGTGTGAGGAAAACTGAAAAGGAAAATAACTGAGGAAAATGGTAAAGGAGATATATGATCAAGGGAGGGAAAGGTAAAGATGGAGAGGGGTGAATGAGAGGGAGGAATGGAGAGGAGAGAATGAGCAAGGGTTATGTGGGGAAAGGAGGGGCAGATGATGTTAAAATGAGAGGGGAAAGTTGGAAATAAAATGAGGGGGTATGCAGAAAAGGTATGAGAGGTAAGAAGGGAGGAATGAAGGGGAAAGGTAAGTATGGGGATAGCAGAGGGCTGAGGCAAGTGATGTGGAATGAGAATTAGATGAGATGAATTAATGCAGGTCGATGGTATTGGAAAGTGAAAAAGATTATGAGAGAGAGAGAGAGAGAGAATAATGGAAGCCCTCAATGTATGTTAAATTTGATGGTTTTATAGAAAAGGGCTGATATAAAATACTTGTGCACGTAAAAAGACTGATTGGGGAGAAAAAGGCCAGATAAGATTAAGAATGTGTATAAAAAGAAGGGTGATCGCAGACAACACGCACGTCTCAGGCAAAATAACAAATCGGTGCATCGAGTGAAGAAGTTAATAAGTCTTAGATATTGTAGGTGTTGCAATGATGAAAGTTGTATTTTGTCCTTCTTCCAGGTTTCCTTTAAGTTCTCCTCTTGTGTTTGTGATAAAGTTGTCTTATTTTAGTTCATCTACAGAGGCTAATATTAACTGTATTCTTCAGCTCCGGATTTCCCCATGCTTCTTAGGCACCGTGGTATTAAAATTAAGCTAATAGCAGTTCATTTGTTAAATACGAGTACTTTTGAGTAGGGTGGAGTTGAAAGATGTCTCATCAGTTTCTTCCTCTTGCTGACTCCTTTCAGTATCTTTCTCTCTCTCTCTCTCTCTCTCTCTCTCTCTCTCTCTCTCTCTCTCTCTCTCTCTCTCTCTCTCGCTCTCTCTCCGCTGCAATGTTGTATCGCTCTTAGTATCACTGTTATATCAAACACTGTTCTGAAATATCTGCCTGTATACTTTCTTCTTTACGTAATGGCAGACACCGAACGCCTCAACTGGATTTCCATACACGCGCATCCAGTTTTTCACATTCATTTTATTTGTTTATTCATTTATTTTTGCATACGCCTAGTCAGCTTTGTAGCAGTGTTCCTCATTCTGTATTTCCATGTGCTTATACTCCACCGTGCTTATAAAACCTACATCATAGTTAGGTGGAAGTCAGAAACGTGAGACTAAGGAGCAGTTCATCTTAAAAAAAGTCGAGAATTTGATAGGTCGAAATCACAGGCTGCTGAGATAGTGGTTTGCTATGTGTAGCGCTTGAGAGTTTTAATAATTGAATGAAAAAAAATCAAATAAGCAGCAGAGAGAAGACGTAACAAAAAATCTAAAATTACAAGATATTTTTCTTAAATGTTTTCGGCGAAAAGTCAACTAATTAATGTCAGGTTTTTGGAAATATTTATTTACCACTTTGTTTTACTGTGGACGAGGACATGTTGCCTCACGACACCATCCTGTAAGCAACACCATCCTGTAAACAAACACCACCACCGCCACCAGCAGCATGAAGAACTCTAACAGGACGATAGAAAAGCACACAAGTGGTCGTCACCACTACAGAGTTGCACTTTTCCAGTTGCAAGGTAACGCAACGTTAAAATAACTTTCATTTCTGGCGTGAGAGCCTTGTTTGTTGCCGTTGGTCTATTTAGAGTCTCCCGCACCAGATCTGTCACAAAAATTATGCCTGCATGGTCACCAGCTCTGCATCACTTAGCACATTAAGCATATCTTTCCTGTTACGAAAACGTCTTGGTTGACGGTGGCGAGTTTATTGTTGTTGTGGTGCGGCGACCTTGTTTAACGTTATGATCGTGTCATTAGCTGCGTCCAAAGCACAATGCCAACTCTGGAGGTGTCTTTAGCAGCGACTCAGGTTAGGTCGAACATAAGGAGTTATGACTCGCTCCTGTGAATTTAGCACAGCCTTTCGCCGTATGACGCAGTCTTAGTATTTCATAAGTACAGGCCATGCCTTTAAGCCAGGGTGTTTCTAAGCAGAAATTAGGGGACCTTGGTAATGTCTTCTCATGTTACACTTTTCTTGGAAGGGACGCACTGCAAGCTGTTTGCCTTTAGTTTTTTCTTTCTTCTTATAAAAGTCATGGCTAGCACCCTTTGTCTTTATGTTTCTGCATGAGGAAAAAGTCAGAAGTTAATTTGTCTTTGCGTGATGGTAATAAGTTTGGCTTTTATCATATCACCCAAGTCCTGAGGCAGACAGACTCCAGAAGCCATACTTACAAACGTTCTTGAATATGGGTTGTGTATCAAGATCAACACAGTACCGTAGACTTCACAACCAACGTAACTGAATATTTAAGGTGAATGTATATAAAAAACAAACTTATTCTCGATAAATAAGCAGCAATGGAGACCTGATCATCCTGCATATGTTTTAAGATCCATGCTGAATACGATGCCCTCTCACCTGCATCACTGAGGTCGGCGCCCCTGATGTGTGAGTGAGGGGGCCCCGGGCGACGCCATACCTGAGGACTGTAATTTGATAGATTACCTACAAGTATAATGACTCGGGGTAAGGCCAGACCCGCCGCCATTACGGTGTCGAGTGATCAGTTACCTGCCCTCGGACGCTCAGGTGTTTTCAGACAGATTTGGGAACACCGCGATTGGTTCATATGAGAGACTGGTTCATATGAGTAATACTGTAGTAGGGAAGGAGTGGGGATTATGGGAGTAACACCTACGGTACTGAAATATATGTTAAGTTACTCCATAACTTGTAGGTTTTTGTTATATGACTCCATTTAACCTGGGAACGTTTTGTTGACTGCGTAATTTATAATAGATTTAGGCATCTAATAAAGGTACCCTATTACTTGAGGAATTCATGAAGGCTGTATCTAATCTCCTAAGTTGAAATGTCTCTTGTAAGTTGAATAAAATCGCCATGATATAGCAAGCATATTATATTAGTCACCGTATCGAAGGAGTTTGGTACAAAATAGAGCCTTTCGAATACGAGCAGCCTGTTACCCGATTCCTAGTTATTTCCCAGGCATATAATTAACTAGACTTTTAAAAGACTATCTACATTAAAATCGATTAAGTTACTGTGAATATGTATTAGGTCATAAATACTAGAAACACTATTTAGGTTGTCACTTCTTTATAAAGGAGCGTTGTGGATTGGATGTGGATGTGATAGGAAGCGTTAGGAGGAATACACCGAGGTGGTTTGGCCATGTGAAGAGGATGGAGGGTGACAGACTGACGAAGAGAGTGTATGTGAGTGAGGTGAAGGGGGGGAGAGGGAGGGGGAGGCCGAGGATGAGATGGAGGGATGGAGTGGAGAGGTATATGAGAGTTGGGAGCAGGGGAGTGAAATGGCGTGGGACAGGGCGACGTGGAGGCGATTTGTTTGTGGCCACCCCGAACGGGATTGAGGCGTATGGCAATAGATAGATAGACTTCTTTACTGACTGCGTCAGTAATATTAGCAGGGATGATGAGTCCTCGTTAGATGGCTGATAAAAGTTGGGTGAATATGATACACTTTGTAGTCAAGAGGGAGGCAAAGACTGTAAAAGTTTATGTAATTAGATTAGAAAAAAGTTCGTAGATAGGATATTTTCACGCTTGGTAGTTCCGACTATAATTACACACACACACACACACACACACACACACACACACACACACACACACACACACACACACACACACACACACACACACACACACACACACACACACACACACACACACACACACACACACACACACACACACACACACACACACACACACACACACTTGGACATACACGCATTGTAGCCACACACTTACACGCACATGCACACTAACATCCCAAAGAAGTATAAATAGATAAGAAAACAGCAGAGTAACCCGTTAAGCCACTTCCTCCACCACTGGTACACGCATCTTCAATGTCACCAAAGCCACCCTGGCGTATACAAACTGGCTTTACAAGTACCAGTATACCACCAACACACCACATCTTGTTCTCCCACCACCACCACCACAAACCCACCACACCACCACCGCACCTGCACAACATTACACAAACACTGCATCATCACCATAACATTACACAAGTCCCTACTGCAAAACCACTACAATATCACACACACACTGGATCATCATTTCAGCATCATCACACATATTGCATCACCACTACAACATTAAACACTGTATCACCACTACAATACCACACATACACTGCTTCACCACTACATCACACTAACTTTACACCACCATCACCACACCTCTAATACCCTAACTGTGCTATCAATACACCATCATCCTACTGGACCCTGACCACCATATCACCACAACACTCCATCTCTGGTAAGGCCACAACCACATCTGTCGTAATACCACAGCACTACCACATCATCACATGACAGCACCACGAACAGTTCAGCATTACCACACAGCTACCACAAAACCACATCACACAAACACTGCATACCACCTCCATACCACACTACTACCACAGACACACCACAAGTCTGTCATACTATCCCCGCATCACCACAACATGACATAAACATTTATCAGCACATTATGACCACACTACACTGCCACAGCACTGCAGCACCATCACACAACACAACCGCACAACACCACACCACCGCAGCAAATCAACAGCACCGCCACCACATTCCCACCTTACCACATTCCCACCTTACCACACTGCACAACCTCCCCACACATCATCTCACAGCACCACAGTACCACCACAGTACTACCTTACCATTGCATCACCACCACACCGCTACGTCACCACTACCACACAACATCACCGCCAACCATTTATCCCACTAGCTGGAGCTAAACTGTTTTATAATGGGCTTACAGGTAGTTCTACCAGCTATCACCCCCTTCAGCGACCATTATTATTTTTTTCAGAACCTCTCCCACTACCAATCCACCCGACACAATCAACATATCTACCGTGGCCAAAACCAATCAGTGAATGGCTACTAATGATTCTGCTTATTTCCCTATAGTTTCAGCATTAATCCCTTCGATATAATACCGATATCACTGTCAACACCTTATCACTTTTATTTATTTATTTATTTTTTTAGAACACCTTGCATTGTTAATTCACCTGACGTAGCCAACTTCCTTCCTTCAAAACCTTATAATTCCAATAATGAATCCACTTAGCTATTTTTAGTTCAATATTAATATGACCTATTGATATAATTTCTAATACTGCCATCGCTCCCTCTGTCACTACTTGTCCTTATACATTTATTCCTACACCGTCATCACATCTGCCATCATTATTTAACCACATAATAGCCACCATCGCATTCATGTCACTGGTCATCACTAAAACATACCCTGTTGTCAGTTTCATAATGTCTCTTATCACTACAAGAACCACACCCACAACTACATTCTACTGTACATCACATTCACTACCACAAATAACCCACCACTGCGTATAGGATTACAGTCATCACCACTGCCACTACGATCACCACAAATCACAACCACCACCATCACAACAGCGATATCTTCTACCACTACTAGCTCCACTTCCGCCACCACCACATCTCACTACCAGCACTCTTATCACAACCCCTACCACCATCACCTTTACCATCACAACCCCAACCACTACCTCTTCTCACGATCAGTACCACTACCACCACTACAATCACCACGACCCTACCACTAGTCACCACAACCACCACCTATCACCACGTCCCTACCACCGCCCCTACCAGCACAGTCCACCCCATCACAATCGCCACGTCCTTACGACCACCACAGTCACCACGTCCGTACTACCACCACAATCACCACGTCCCTACCATCACTACCACCACCACCACAAGAGCCACACTAATCATATCCACTATCCTACATTCATACTACCTAGTCCTACAAACAGTTATAAGTCTGCTACCATGATCATATCCTACCATCACAACTATCACCACCTACCATAACTACTTTTACGATCAGCCTACCATTGCCACGCACCCCACTTACCACAACTACTTTTACGATCAGCCTACCATTGCCACGCACCCCACTTACCACAACTACCATATCACTCACTTACTATAACCATATTCTTCATGTACCAAATCTCCAACAACCATACACCCCACCACAAAAATCCTCACTCAACCACCACATCCCTCACGTACCACAGTAACCTTCACATACTCCACAACAACCACATCCTTCACCTACCACAACAACCATTACATCCCTCAACAACCACATACCCTGGTACAACCATATACCGGTACCTTTATACCCTACCACAACAACACACACGACCACAGCCACACACCCGACCACAACCACACACCCGACCACAACCACTCATCCGACCACAACCACTCATCCGACCACAACCACACACCCGACCACAGCAGCACACCCGACCACATCTACACCCTACCACAACCACATACCCTACCACAACAACCCAAACTTCCACAACCACCACATCCCCCAGTAACCACATGTTCTACCACAGCTTCCACCATCACCTACCACAACCACAGCCACCACAGCAAAGCGTCAGTCAGCCAGGTTGTCAGAGTAATATGCAGATGAAATCCCACACTGGATGGTCTGGTTTTTTGCTGGCCGATGGACTAGTTGATATCAGGGGAGCAGGCAGTGCTTTAGTGACGCCTGCCTGTGTTCTCCCCGACTCCTCTTTTCTCTCTCGATGTTGTTCTCTCCTCTCCTCTCTCCTTTCCTCTCCTCTCCTCCTCTCCTGTCTGTCTGTCTGTCTCTCGTCATGCACCATCTCTTTTCCTGTCATTTAATTTAGTCTCTTTATCTTCCTTCTGTTAAGTCTTTATTATTTATCATCTACTCCTGTTTTATTGTCTTTGTATCTGCCTTCTCACTTCACACATTTTCCCTCTATCTCATTATCTTTGTGTGCGTGTGTGTGTGTGTGTGTGTGTGTGTGTGTGTGTGTGTGTGTGTGTGTGTGTTTTCACCTGTCTTCTCTCTCTCGTCTCCCTCTCCCTATCCTCTCCCTATCCTCCTCCTCCAACACCTACCACTCACGTCACATGCATCTAGTCTTATTAGTGTCTTTAGGTACACCTCACCTTGGAAGTGTCACCTATCTACAGACAGCATCTCGTCTTCTCATCTATCCCTCCCTATCCTTACTCTGCATTAGGTTAACGAAGCGTCTATTTATGTAAGCTGCTTCTGTCTCCCTTTTAGCAGGTGGTGTGTCTTGTCTATCTCCCTGACTGTCTGTCGGATTGGTTTATTGTTTCTGATATCTCCCGTCTAGTTAGCAGTAGCGGATCTTTGGAAATAATGCTGAAATGTTGAGAGTATTTAGTGTGTGTGCGTGTGTTTTAATATTTATCATTATTTTTTTATAGGTCTGATCCAAATGTGCCGAACTGTGGAGAAAGTATTTCGTGGCCTCTTGTGTTTTGTTTATCATTTATTTTTATTTTCATATATATATATCTCTGCCCCCTAGTTAGAAGCTACTGAATTTTACGAGAATGTAGGTGTTTTCATTTTAAACCAAAAAATTTCCAAAATATTACTCTTCCACACAGCTAATATTGTAAAATGGGAGACACTGTGATACTAGCTTTATGGGTAGCAACATTAGTTTGATAAGTGCTTTTATAATATTTCTTGGACCTGATAACTGATAAATGACTTCTTATAGCGAGGTCGTACTGTGTAACTATAGAGGGAGTATTTCGTGGGTCTTGGGTATATTTATAGCTTGTAATATCTTTTACCTAGTTAGCATTAATGAATATTTAGATAGCTATGAAACTGAAGTATACATAGGATTATTTACTGTGTGTTTCAGATATGCCTTTAGTTCCTGGTATCTTTTTGCCTGAGTGACAGCGGCTGATGCTTAATTCTGATAATCTGACGAAGAGTCATTCAGCATAATATGAAGTGTTTTGTTTATAAAGTCAAATTTCCCCTTCATGTATTGTGAAAAATAGGATGATGGTGATGATGGTGACGATTTTGATAGTGTTCCTTGGTTAATAGCTTCAGATATAAAAACGAATTCCCACCAAAGGTGAATCTATGTAGTATGTGGATATGGAAAATAGAGGTACACGGATGATAACTGTAATGATGATGATGATGATGATTCATAAACACTTTCTCTAGTCAGCAGCAGCAGTTGTTTAGAAATCTGGAAAGCTGTGTAGGGATGATGTAGTGTGTGGAGTATTATATTTAGCGTTTTTCACCTCCACCACATGCATAAGTTTAGGATGCCAATGCTGACACTCGTTTCAGTAGTAATCAGCAGCGGATGTTTATAAATGTAGAGCTGAGTAAGAGGTATTTAGTTTATAGAGTTTTATGATGGTGATGGTGATAGTGATGGTGGTGATGGTGATGATGATGAATGTTACCAATTTCGCGGTTAGTATCAGCGGTTGTTTATGAATCTGAAGCTGTATAGGGGTTACTTAGCGTATAGAGAGTCGTGTGGGTTTCACAGAAGGCGATGGGCATGCAAAATCACCTTAAAATATGGTACACCTGGCAACCGCATAAGTGTTAAGACAGGTAGCGAGGAAGGACAGCGAGTTAGCTATGGTTACCTGGACTTCTTGTTCACCTGAAGTTACTGCCTCAAGAAATAACTAGGTGAAGCGACTCAAGGTGTTAGTTCCAAGGCGGGAGGTACAGTGCAGGAGCCAGACAGCACGCCAGGGTTCCAGTTTTTCTTTGAGTTTATCGATACAGAGAGAGATAGCGGCTCCTCCACCATCTAATGAGTTATAATTTACCGGAGTTAGCAGCTCAAGGGGTTTATTTTTACCTGAATTGTATTTGCTCTGTTGATTTGTTTAAAGTTATTCGTGCCTACTTATGTGTTTTGTTGATTGATTTTTACTCCTACCGATAAGTTATATTTTCATGACTTGAATTTTTTACTTAAAGTTTTGATCATTGTGATATTATTTGCTCTGGTTGAGTTGAAGTTATTCTTATTTTCTGAGTTTATCAATATGAAGAGCGATACCGGCTCCTCCGACACCTAATGTTTATAATGTACCAGAGTTGGCGGTAGGTGGATTTATTTGCATTTGATTTGTATTTGCTGAGTTGATCGATATGAAGTTACTGGTATCATTTCTTTGTGATTACTAAGGCGATTGATATGAACCTTCTTAAATTTTCACCTGTATTTCTTTCTTACTTGAAGGATATGAAGGTGTTTGTACTTTTATCCATTTATTTGTATTTTTCTTAGATGAATATGAAATTATTTATGTTTTTAGATTATAGATATGCGATAATGGCTTCCCCAAAATCGTATGGGCTGTAATGGAGGAATTTCATTGACAATATTGTAGACTTCATTTCACCTTTTCTGTAGCAGCTTATGATAGTGTTTACCTTGATATTCACCTTTATATCCTAATAGGGTTAACGCGACATGCATGGGTAGTTTTCTTGGTTGGGGGATGATTACAAACGTGCTCAGTTTTAATAGTGGTTGAGCATAATATTAATTTCTGAGTTAGTTTGGGTTGGTTGGTTGTGATGCAGTCGGAAGCGTACGAGTGCTTAGATCGCAATCAGGAAGTCCCAGGTTCGATTCTCATGCCAACCACGTGACGTTTAAGTTTGCGTGTGTGTGTGTGTGTGTTTGCATCTAGAAGTGAAACAGGGATCTGGCTTTATAGAGTGATGGTTGTGTGTGTTAGTCTTGGTAAGTTGGTCTCTCTCTCTCTCTCTCTCTCTCTCTCTCTCTCTCTCTCTCTCTTCTCTCTCTCTCTCTCTCTCTCACACACACACACACACACACACACACACACACACACACACACACACACACACACACACACACACACACACACACACACACACACACACACACACACACACACACACACACACACACACACACACACATCCAGCAACGAGTACACACCTAATGAGTTGAAATACAGCCCATTGAGTTATAATATAGCTAAGTTAAGGTTTATTTGTATTTCCAAGCCCTGTACACCACGAGCAAGGCGAGTACAGGGACCACCGACTCGAATTATGAGACTATTATGGTTGTTTGGGAGGGGATTATCCAATTAGTGGGCCTTGTTTAACTGGTGGGTCCTCGTTGCCTAGTGTCTCCCCTTTCCCCTTTTCCCTTTCCCCCTCTTCCTCTTTTTCCCTAACCCCCCCCCTCTTCCCCTTCTTCCTACCCCCTCTCCCCTCCTCCGTCCTCCCGTTATTCCTAACCTCTCCTCCTTCACCTCTGTCCCCCCCATCTCCTCCCTCTTATTCCCCTTTCCCCATCTCCCCTCCCCTTTTCCCTGCCTCCCTTTTCGTCTCCATTTTTCTCTCCTCTGTCCTCTCGGCCTTTCATCCATCACCTTCCCCTTTCCTTTTCTCTCCTTCCCCTTACTTACATTTTCTCCTTCACCTTCCCCCTCCTTCGCTTTCTCCCTCACTTTCTTTTTTCCCTATCTCCCATCCTCCCTTCCCCTCCACGTTGTAAGGGTATAGGAGGAGGTGTATACAAGGGTCTCTCTCTCTCTCTCTCTCTCTCTCTCTCTCTCACGGAAGAAAATCGTTCAGTTCTGTGATATCGGGGGGTTTCCTGTGCAGGGGGATAAGAGCCAGATAGAACCTCGTGGATGCTAGAAGGGCGATAATAACAAGCATGATGAGTGTGGTTATAGGGAGGGTGAAAGTGGTGATAGTTGTTGTGTTGATAGGGTGAATGTGGTGAGGGTGAAAGTGGTGATAATTATTGTGTTGATAGTGAATGTAGTGAGAGTGAAGGTGATTATTTTGTGGTGATGGTGAAAGAATGTGGTGGCAGTGAGCATGTGGCTGAGTGTGGTGATAATAATAAAGTGAAGGTGGTAATATTTTTGTGGTGATGGTGAAAGAATGTGGTGGTAATGAGCGTGTGAGTGAGTGTGGTGATAATAAGAACGGAAGTGAAGGTGGTGATTATTTTGTGGTGATGGTGAAAGAATGTGGTGCAATAATAAACCGTATAAATGCATGGCTGTATTGGATAATGTATTAGTTTAGAGAGATGGTCATGGTTGTGGTGCAAATACTGAAAAATACAAGAGCAAGTATAACTCACTACTGCTTTGGGTAATGGGAAATATGTATGAATTAGTGGTCTGTATCTGTTCATGTGATGTGAAACCGTTTACTGATTCTACACTGAGTGATACGCGAAATGGTTCTGAAAATCCGGGAAATCATTTATCATGTTGGGTGGTAACCATATCACCAGATGGACGCTTGGTGACGTAGTGGGCTAAGGTCCTACAACAGAATGGTGTCGCGTGAGTCTGCGTCTGAGGGGAGTTTGGGTTTATTGCTCACATAATGCCACTCAGGGGCGAGCGATGCTGATCACCCTTGCCTTAAATGTCGGAACTGAGTAGCTTAGTCCTGGGCCCGTACGAGCTCATAGGACCAAAAAGGAATGGTTGATAGATAGATAGTATCTTGACAGTGTGTGAGACCGCATCCAGTGAGGAATGGCCTCGACAGCGATAGGTTTCTTTTCTTGATGTACCAAGTGTTTACTGTTAGAGAGCCTCTGTATATACAAACTCCACAACGATGACACCTTTTCTGATGTATATTGCTACCTACAGACGACTTCATTCAGCTTAGAAAGGCTTGTCGTACTGGAAGAGTTATATATGGCCTTCATTAACCCTTTCGGTGCTGGAGAGGAACACCCTTACTTGATGGAACCAATATGACCAGGCGGCTCACTACCTGGTTATACAGACGTCCCTCAGCTCACTACCTATCCCACAAAAGGAGGATGGTCTGCAGGAGAAGGGTAGGTTCACATTCAGAGGAGCCTGGGGATACAACTGTTACTATTGCTACTCCTAACCCTTCTACTTCCATAGGCATGTGGAGAGGATGGAGAGTAGGACTAATGAGGAGAGTGTGAGTGAAGTGGAGGGGGGTGGAGAGGGATGGGGAGACCGAGGATCAGATGAAGGGATGGAGTGAGGTATATGAGAGAGGGGTGTGTGAATTGGGGGGAGGGTAGCGTAATGGCAGGGGACAGGGCGACATGGAGGTGATTTGTTTGCAGCCACCCCTAACGGGATTAAGATGTCTGGCCAGAGATAGATAATTTCTGTAGGTTAATTCCTAACTTGAATAAAATCGCCAAATGCTAACCTGAATAAATCGATTTGCCAATGAAAGAATAAGGATGGATGTTTGTGAGTGTTCTGTATACGGATCATAAAGCAGTGTGTATATTTGTGTTGATGTAGCGGTGAGAATGTAGTACAGGTGTATGATTATAGAGCTGGGTGGATGTTTGTTTATACGAATGATAAAGAAGGGGGTATGTTTGTGTTATGTATCAGTGATAATGTAGTATTGCTGTGTGCTGTCTTTCTGATGATAGTGGCGGGTGGATATGTATGATGATAGAGCAGTAAGAAGTATGTTTTGATTTAGAGATGATAATGTACTGATGTGAATGTATATGTGATAAGGCAGGGTGGACATTTGTGTGTGTGTACCAGTGATTGTGTAGGCTAGTGTGGATGTTTGTGATGATAGACGATGTGATGATAGACGAGGGTGTTTGTATGTGTGTTTTTTCCGTGTGATGATAGAGGAGGGTGAATGTATGTTTTATTTTTCCACGATAAGTGTAGTGTGGATGTATGTGATGATAGAGGAAGGTGTATGTATGTGTTTTATCCACAGTGATAGTGTAGTGTGGATGTATGTGATGATAGAGGAAGGTGTATGTATGTGTTTTATCCACAGTGATAGTGTAGTGTGGATGTATGTGATGATAGAGGAAGGTGTATGTATGTGTTTTATCCACATTGATAGTGTAGTGTGGATGTATGTGATGATAGAGGAAGGTGTATGTATGTGTTTTATCCACATTGATAGTGTAGTGTGGATGTATGTGATGATAGAGGAGGGTGTGTGTGTTTGTGTTATTTTCCCGATGATAGCAGAGGATGGGATGTGTGTGTTGATTTAAATGCGGCGCGGTGATAGTGATGGTGATGATAGGGTTGGCAAGGTAGCGGCGTTATGGTGATGATGATGGATGATAGTGAGGCATTATACACTGGCCTTAATTGCAGAGTGGCGAGACTGGAAGTATTTAGTTGGTCTGATATCAAGGCCTTACCCAGGAGAGGTGAGGGCAGGCAAGGGAGGTAAGGAGGAGGATTTACCAAGGATGACAGGCCTGGAGATGGAGGGGATGAGAGGGTGGAGAGGGAGAGAGAGGAGGGAGAGAGGGGAGATGGAGAGGAGGAGGGACGTGGAAGAGGAAAAGCGAAGGGAAAGATAAAAAGGAGGCTGAAGGAGTGGAAGGAAAGGGGAAAAGGTAAAGAGAACATCATGAAAGGGGGTGAGGAGAATGAGATGAAATGGAGAGATGAATAATGTGAGGGGGAGATAAAGAGGAGAAGAAGGGGACATGGTAATTAAGACAGGGAGAGAGAGAAATAGAGAAGAGAGGAAGGGAAGAAGAAGAAGAGGTAGTAGGGGGAAGGTGGAGAGAAGGGGGATGGAAAGATGAAGAAATAGAGAACTGGGGGGGAAAGGAGGGAGGGAGAGGAGCGAGAAGTTGTGAGGAGGTGAAGGAAAGTAGAAAAAAACAGAAAGGAAAAATGGGTAGGAGAGGAGGAGGAGGAAAAGGATGATACGAAGAAAACGTGTTAACAGGGGCGAGTGTTCTGGTTGGTGGAGCGTAGAGGAAGAAGTCATTGAGAGCATAACGGGAAAGATTGATGAAGTGGATATGGGAATGAAAAGACGAGAGAGGAGCAGTTATTTCAGTAATGTAATTGTGTAGTAATGTGATAAGCGAGGAGAGAATAGGGGTGAAAAAAAAGGGTAAAGTAGATAATGAGATAAAAGGTGAGAGAGAAACAGTTGTAGAAGTAATGTAATTGTGTAATGATCTGATTGAGAGCAGTGGAATGAGGTGGAAGGTTAGAGACAGTCTCAGAAAGGGAAAGAAAACATTTTAATAAAAGTGGATTTGACAGAAAGTGACGAAATAGGAAAAGTTGTAGAAGAAATGCAATTGCTTAATAATATGAACTGATAGTAATAGACAGGGAGAGAGAGAGAGAGAGAAAGAAATACTCACTGTGGTCAAGGGGATTCTGGGATGGAAAAGTTTGAGATCAGTACAATATAGATGTAAGAAAACAGATGGGTGTGGAAGTATTATGATTAAGGAATGCTGGGTGTCCAATAATTCCGGGGGGTTTCTTCTCTCCTCAGGCGAATAGATTAACCTGGCGTTAGCGAGCCGGGCTGAAGTGGCGTTGCGTTGGTAAGGGAGATACGGGTGACTAACGGAAAAAATGGATATTATGGAAGTGGGTACAAGAAAGGCTTACGAGGGTGAGGGGAGGTGAGGGAGTGGAGTTAGTGGGAGATAAGAACCTGTCGCAGTAGTAACTCTAGTGCAGATGCTGGTGTTTGTGGTGATGAATGCAGTAACTACATAGCTATTATTGGAATGGGAATTAATTTGGGTAAACAACAGGACTGTAAGGGGAGGGAGTGGAGTCTATGGGAGGGGATAGATGAGGATCTGTGGCAGCAGTGGCATAACTCAAGTCTTGGGAGATGTTGGTAATATTGACGATGAATGAAGAATACAGACTTAGATGTTACTAAAGTGGAAATGAACATAGGTAAACTCTAGGACTGTAGAATGAGGAAGTGTAATCGAAGGAAGGGTGAGATGTGGAGGACTTGTCGCAGCAGTGGCGTAAATGTGGTTGGGGGAGAGGCTGGTGATTGTGGTGATAAACAGAAAAATTACACTTAGATATTACTGCAGTGAGATTGACTCTAGGTGTCCTCCAGGGCTGCAGAAGGAGGGAGTGGGGTCGGTGGGAGGGTGAGATTAGGACCTGTCGCAGCAGTGGCGTAACTCTGGTAGGGGGAGATGCTGGTGATTGTGGTGGTAAGCGCAAAAAAATACGCTTAGATATTACTGCAGTGAGTTGGACTTTAGATATACGCCAGAACTGTGGAAGGAGGGAGTGGGGTCGGTGGGAGGGTGAGATGAGGACCTGTCGCAGCAGTGGCGTAACTCTGGTAGGGGGAGATGCTGGTGATTGCGGTGATGGATGCTGGCTAGGGGTGAGTGGTGCAGGTTTGGTAGGTGGTGATTAAGTCTGTGCACCCGGTGTTTGGGCCGGGGCGGGCGGGGGCCATCATCTATCTTACCCCCCGAAACTCCACCACCAGAATACTGGTATTTTGTTTGTGAATAATTTGCCACGTATTTTATTGGGCCATATTAAGTGGGGAGGTAAATCTTGGCGGCATCCACTAGGTTTTATGCTTGTGCTCGCGGCCTCACCTTAACTCATTGAACCTAAGGACGTGGTTTATATTTTCCTCTTGCTGGTGCTAGAGAGGGACACCTTCACGTGGTGGCACCAGTATGACCGGATCGTTTCGCTGCCTGGTCTTACAAAAGTCCCTCAAACCCCTCCTTATCCCCCCCAAAAGGAGGAGGATTGACTGGAGGACAAGGGTAACGTCAGCCTGCAGTTCACTGGGTTCACATTCAAATGATCCATGGGTTCCAACCACTACTAGTGTTATTGCCAGAGTACTTTAGCTGAACCATTTCTATCCGTTAGTACTTTTACTTCTGTTCTTGCAACTCCCACACCATTACATTAAATTAAGGGAGACGTCATGTAATGAAGTAAATGGAGGCCGCATCCAACCCCCATAGTTCGAAAAGCATCTCCTAAGCTGAATATAATCGTCTTAGGGTTGCGAAAATTTCATTCAAAGGAGTCTTGTTATGAAGATATTAAGGGAAAATTTTCGAACCGGAGGGAGTAGTTAAAGCCTTCATTAACCCTTTCACTACATTGAAGTTTTCCTAAGCTAAATAAAAAAGTTTAGCACCGCAATGATATAATTTTCTTAGGCTAAAAATATTAATTATTTTTTCTTTAGCTCTCGTCTCCCAGAACATTTAATGAACCTTTCCTTAAAAGTGCCGCTTAATTCCCTCGTAACTGATATAGTACATGCCTAGTCCTTTTTCCTTAATTATATTTCCATCAGCTTAACCGGGCGTTTATTTTTTTTTTCGTTTTTCATCTTACTTCCCGTTGCTCAGTGGCAGATCGAGAGAGTACTACGACTGTACATACTTTCCACAACACCTCTTCGTGACTAGCTTCCCATTCTTGTTAATATCATGCCTGGGCTCGACATGTGGTGTGGAGAGATTGCAGTTTTAGACCAAGTTGAAGTGGTCAAAGTTTAGCAAAGCGGAACAGGAAATAAGTTGATTTTGGTTGTAGATTGGAAAGTGAGATTTTCGTTGTAGGAAATGTGGGATGCAGATTGGCAGGTTAGGTTCTGGTTGTTGATTGGAAAGCGATATTTTGGTCATAGACTCTGTTTTTTTTCCTTCCTCTGTTGTTATTTTTTTTAAAGTGAAATTGGGTTGTAGATTGAATGGATGGATTGTGGTTGTAAAGTGGAAGGTGAAATTTGGATTCTTAATTGGAAGATGAGGTTTTGGTTCAGGACTGGAGAGTTAGAACAGCTGATGTTTTCACGTTAGGATCAGAGCCGTTGTTTTGATAATCATGAACAGAACCGATGTAATATTGATATCAAACAAAGCCAATGATTTAATGAACAAAACTGATGCTTTGCTGATAATGGACATATATAATACTTTAGTGATAGTATATCTGATGCTCTTTGATGATAGTGAACAAATCTAATGCATTGATGGTAATGAACAAAGGTGATACTTCAGTCATAATGAACATACCCGATGCTTAGTATATGATGGACTCAGGCGATGCTCTAACGATACCGAAACCATCCAATATTCTGATCCTTCGTAACTCAGCCGACCCTCCTTCACCCCTGACGCCGTGAGCCCCTCCATCTCATCTCGGAAGCCCATGAGTGAAGCCGGGCCGCCCTAGGATCACCCACCCTTCCCAGTTTGGTGATCATAACTTGAGAGGCTCTTGAGTTATCGCGTCGGTACACCACAGCAGACAGGAGGGGGCAGGGGCGATCACAGGAGGAGAAAGGGTTATTGCTGTGACCTTACACTGAGTTATATCTACCTACCTGCATGTCAAGGGTATATTGTAGCTTGTATAACTTCTTTCACGTGTTATATATCGCAGTATGCAAGACCGTACATTATATTCCAGCTCCCAAGATCATAAACTATATTTCAGCATACACACTAATACTTTATCCTATACAGTCATGCATTTATACTCTTTATTATTGCAACGCCAGTAGGATAGTGATTATTGCAACCTAACTTTTGATTTATTACTGCCTCCCCGTTTATCACAGATGCTTGGTAACGTGCTTTATTTCGCTCATTCGTTGTCAGTAAGTGAATAAACAGTTTGTAAGGAGATTGCATCAAAAGGAAGCGCGATTGATTGCTTCTTGCGACTTCACTTTGATTTATGCCTACCTTCCTGCTGATCAGTAGGTATTTATGTACAGTAGTAGCTTATTTAGTTTCTTTCGTTATCCACTGCAGAATACTAATTTCCTGCATGTCAAGGGTTTAAATATCTTGCAGGCTTCTGTCACTGCATAACATATATCGCAATTTATAACTACATCCCGTATACTTTAGCACTAAAAGCAGGATGAGGTGATTTGTGACTTCTCTGAATTCCTCTTTCCTCCTCGCTTGTCAGATGTGGTATATAGCAGCTTGTGTCAGCTTGTTTCACCATTTGTAGGTAGCATATAAACCGTTTGAGCCCAAGGATGTAGTATTCCCCTATAAGGACGTCTTGCACCAGAGCTACTTGAGCCAGTCTACATATACTGTATATTAAGTGTCTGAGTTGTACCTGAGTGTTTTCAGTACGGGTAACTTACACCATAAGTTAAACTATGCACGCTTCATAGCCGCGTTTTTTTACATGAATTACCTCACTGCATAACTCAACTGGAATTCAAAGACACGCATCACCTGCATAACCTGGCTCGCATGTCGTTGGTGAGACTGCCTTTATTCGTGATACCCCCAGACAACTGTATTTAAGTAAGATCTCTGCTTTGAAGCGACTAGTAGAGGTTGTATTTAACCCCTGAATGTGAATAATCTCTGCGCTAAGTTATTCGTTAGAAAATTGAATAAAATGAAAAATATACGCCACTGGAGTGACGTGGTTAATTTAGCTAACTTTTGGGATGGCGAAATACTGGCCTGGAACAAGATACATGGAAGGAGTCGAGTGGGTTCTTGTCTGCGTCGTGTTTTTTTTTTTTTAAGTCGTTAAGTTTACTCACTTCGCGAAAAGGTTAAGGATTAAGCACTGAAAGGTCCGTAAATCTAGTTCTTTGTGATGCAGTACTTGTAGTGATGCTGGCCTGACTGGTGTGGCAGCGTTAGATTTGGTGATGTGGTAGTGTGTGGTGTGGCAGAGTGATGTGTATGTTTACGTGTGATAGTGTGTCTGGTGTTGTTGTGTGGTGTGGCAGAGTGAGATTTGCGTCAGGTGTGGCAGTGTGTGGTGTATCAAGTGTGGCAGGGGTATGTAGTGTGGCAGTATGATGTGTGGCAGAGTGTGATGTGACAGTGTAGTGTGGCAGAGTGTGATGTGGCAGTGTAGTTTGGCAATATGATGTGTGGCAGAGTGTGATGTTGCAGTGTAGGGTGTGGCAGAGTGTGATGTTGCAGTGTAGGGTGTGCCAGAGTGAGGTGAGTGTTTGGTTTGGTAGTGTGTAGTGTGGCAGTGGGAAATACGTCAGTGAGAGGCGTAGCAGTGTCATCCACAGTGTATTAATTTTTCTAACATCCAACAGAAGACACGCTACAAGACCAGCCTTTGCTCTGCCTTTTGATTATTAGAAGTCCTATTTAAGACCGTCTCTACGATGACTTTTAGATTTTATTCTTGGTATCTCCAGGTGATGATATAAAAGACTCACCTTGACGGAATTAGCGAAGACTGCAAAACTCACCCAATACAGAAAATCTCTTAAGTCCAATTAAATCTTCTGATATTAGCAAAAATGAAATATAAAAGAAGTCCCGAGGGTGAAAGGCGTAGTTCATAGGATTCCTGATTAAAACCTTATGATTTCCGTATCGTGAGTTCAGAAATTATACGTTTAAGAATAGGATACACGTTCATAGACTTAAGGAAGCAGGTTTTGGGATTTCATGGTTGTCTAAGGATTCCGTGGTCGAGTCCTTGTATTTGTGATGGTCTTAGGATTCTGTGGTTGAGTCTTGGGATTCTGTGTTTGTCTTAGGATTCTGTGGTTGTCTAAGGATTCTGTGGTTAAGTCTTAGGATTCTGTGGTTAAGTCTTTGGATTCTGTGGTTAAGCTTGAGGATTCTGTGGTTAAGTCATTGGATTCTGTGGTTAAGTCTTAGGATTCTGTGGTTAAGTCATTGGATTCTGTGGTTAAGTCTTAGGATTCGCGGCAAACCCCGAGAGTGCGGCAATTATACGCGTTATCGCCTCCCGATCAGATTGCTGTTAACAGATGTGATGATACGGCGCGGGGAGGTGTTATCTGATGCTCGTTACTCACCCTCATATCGTGGCATCAACCCTTCCTCGTTTAGCCTCCCTTCATGCATACTCAGTTACTAGTATTACCGAACCCGCGCCTGTCTTAGCCCCCACACCGCTCTGCACCACTCATCTTGCCCTTCAATTTAGAGCTTTGGGTTTTATTTCCTCCGACAGCGGACGATTTCACTCATCTGTTCACTTAGGTTGGTAGGAGGAGTATATTTCTTGGATTCGTCTTAACTTCCACGCCCCTCTGCATGTTTCATCTGCGAGCGGACGATTTTATACAGGTCTGTTGACGTGGGTTGGTGCGACGAGGAGTATATTTCATGGATTCGTCATCGCCTTAGGGCCACACCGTTCAGCACCATTCATCTCGACCCCTTCAGCTCCGAGTTATTACCTGGTGCCTTACTTTAGCTGACGTCAGGCGATTTTGTTCATTCCTGTCTGGTGATATTCCTCAGCTCTGTCTTAGGCATGTAGGGAGGCCGGGAGGTTTCCTTGATTACTTCCACCAGCGAAACTGGAGGAGGTTATATATTCAGTTGTCTGTTTGTCTATGTTAGCCTGTCCATGAACATGATATCTCAAAAAGTTGTAATTGGATCTCAATGAAATCTGGTAGATAGTTGGGCAGTGGGTCAAGGAAGAGTTTATAAGATTTTGAGATGGATCCAGATCCTGATACAGAAATAAATAATAAATTTCATTGGTCACGGCGGAGGTATGCGATCTCTGAGATTCAGTAACAAAGCAGACTAAGACCATAGAATAACCCTTTGTCATTGTGGGAACATAAAAGTATTTGTCTTATAGGAAAGAGGAATCACGGCAGAAAATCATCATTTTACTGGCGTTGGCGGATGTATGTGCTCTCTGAGGGCTATCCAGTTGAATTCATCATAGCCGACACCCGCACATCACCAGGTATCTCAGCCTCTTAGTTATGAATTACGACTTGGTGCTTTATTTCAGCCGACGTGGTCGATTTTGTTCGGCCCTAATTAAGGCTTGTAGGAGGAGGAAGAGGAGGAGGAGAGAGAGGGGAAAGATTCGTCAAATTCACTAGTGTTGGTATTACTGTTACCGTCTTCATCATTTCAGTCGGCACACTGCTCTTCACCACTCATCTTAACCTCCTGACCTTATATTAGGACCTAGTGCTTTATGTCTGTTGTCATGCTTTTTTTTTTTTTTTAAATTGAAGGGAAAAGTTTCATGGGTCCATATTCTCGTCGGTTAAAGATGCCTCCTAACTCTTCTTCCTTGATTTTTTGTTTATTTTTTTTTTTTTTACTAAACTACCCATTAATATCCTTTTTTCCTGCTTCTTGCATCTTTTCATTGTCGATATAGATTGCATGAATAACACACATGAATATAGTAACGGAGCAGAACCAGAAATAAACCGGTTAGAAAGAGTGTTAGTAAGCTTCCTAACCTCACGAGAATAATGCCCTTGGATTGGCTGGCTCTGATAATGCACTACTGCCATCGTCATCTCTTCTAGCCGACACCCACTCATCACCAATCATTCCATCCCCTTGACTAGTAACTGGGACCTGGTACAGTACTTTATTGAGGTTGGTGTTGTTCGATTATTACCGTCTCCTCCCCGGAGGGGCAAGGGGACGGCTATTGTTTTCATTCGGATTGTATGTCTGTCTGTCTGTCTGTTAACAACGTTACACGAAAACTATTGGTACGATTTTGACTAAAATTACAGGGATGATGGGTTATGACCTTCTGATCACCTGATTAAATTTGGGGCCAAATTGGGCCAAGGTCCAAGCTATACTGTAGGCCTCAAAAAAAAAAAAAAATGTTTTTTTTTCGCCATAACTCATTTCAGATTCGTCATATCGACGTCAGACCAAAACCTAAAGGTGCATCTTTCAAATATGCATCCTATAACATGCTTCATTACGTCAGGGGGTCACTCCCCAGTTAGCCATAGGGTGGTCAGTGTCAGGTGGGTCGGGCGTAAAATTTCAGATGGGCATAAAATCGTCAATTTTGACCCGATTTACTCCATATTTGATGTGTGACGTCTTTGACTAGATATCTTGTTGTGTTTTATACGTCAGCACTAAAATGACTGCCTGGGACGAGTTTGCTGTGCCTTGGCACCGCTTCTTGTTTTAAGCTCTGACTAGAGTGGTAAGTGGAGGGGATGATGATGATGATATGGTTCTTTGGTGTTGAGTGTAAATATTGCCGTCACCATCATCTTCGCCATCATCATTTTGGTCACCATCATCTGCATCACAGTACCATTATCATTCCAGCACTATAATCGTCCTTCCCACCGTCATGGCCGTCATTGTTCTCGTCGTCGTCACCACCACCACCACCACCACCACCACAATCACCACCGGCTACGTTATCCATCTTCCTTCCCTGCAGTCATCTTCTGTGGTATATCAGTTTACACTTGCTGCTGATCTACTAACAAACATTAATTCATATTCTTCCTTTTCTTCCTGATGCATACCCACCTTCCATATTGAATACATGCTAAAATTTTCATTAAAGACAGGTGTTAAGGAGCTCCCTAACGCCTCTTCCTAAGCGATTTATTTTGCTTATTACTCCATACGATTCTCGTCTGTGTGGTTTAACTCATTCACATGGCACCAAACTCATCATTAATAATATACAAATTGATATTAACGAGCCTTATCAAAAACTACATCGGTAAGGTGGTGTTAGCAAGGACACTGATATTAACGGGGTGCTTTTGTGACAAGTTGGTGGGTTTGTGTGTACGAAGTTTGGGTTCTCATTCTGTTACCCTTCTCAGCCTTGAGTCAGTCTCGCGTCCTTTCAGTCAGCAGTCCATTATTCAACCACATGACCTACAACTCACTGTCACCCAATTCATCAACTTAATTCAGTACTTAACCCCTTCTAACTTTTCTAACTTAGACTTGTAACTTGAGGGGTTAGCGAAGGCCATATCGAGCCTCTCCAGTTCGGAAAATCTCTAAGGTGAGTAGAATCGCCTGGAAATAGGAAGAGTTAACTAAAGAAGCATCACTGTAGTGAAGGGCTAACAAAATATACAGTAGATCTCCCCAAACGTTTCCTGCACAAGCCAGGAATCGAACTTCTGTCCTTTTAAACAGCTGCTGTACCAAATAACCTCCTTCTCAGTTGCACCCAATTCATCAGCATAATTCAGTACTTAGGTTTTTTATCCCCCATCCCGTCCCTCCCTATACTGATGATCTCTGAGTAATGGAAGGTATGTCTGTCTTCTGAATACTAAGCTTCCCTGTTTGGTCTGATTAGCTTCACTTCCCCGTTGGTAATGTTGACAGATTTCTGCTGTGTCCTCGAGTGTGTGTGTGTGGGGGGGATTGCGTGGGGAGATTGTGTGTGTATGGGGATTGTGCGTGGGAAGATTGTGTGTGTGTGTGTGTGTGTGTGTGTGTGTGTGTGTGTGTGTGTGTGTGTGTGTGTGTGTGTGTGTGACACGTTGACATGCTGATGTTTATGTTTGCAATCAGTGTGAGAGTTTATACGTTGTGTGTGTGTGTGTGTGTGTGTGTGTGTGTGTGTGTGTGTGTGTGTGTGTGTGTGTGTGTGTTTCTGAGCTGTTACGTCCAGATCCCTCTACGATCATATGTCAGTGTAGCGGGGAGACATTAATAAGTATAATTAGCCCTCACGATGATCCCTTGTTAGGTCCCGGCTCAAACATGAATCTGCCAACATAATCCTCTGATATTTCACGACCCCTTCCCTCACTCACGCTGACCGATCACACCACACCGCACTACCACCATCACTTCCACCAGCACACACCACCACACCACACCACACCACACCACACCACAACCACATTACACTGCACCACCACCACAGAACGACACAAAACACCACACCACACCACACCACACCACTGTGCGACATATCACACAGCAGCACACCATGTTACACTTCACCACACCACATTACACTTCACCACACCACACCACATCACACCACACCACATCACACCGCACCACATCACACCACACCACATCACACCACACCACATCACACGTCAGCATGACACATTACACCATACTACACTACAACACAACACAACACAACACAACAACTCTGCACTGCACACTACAGCACAGCACACCCCACCGCACCGCACCGCACCGCACCACACCACACCACACCACACCACACCACACTGCACTACATCGCACCACATTATACCACACTACATCGCACCACACTATACCACTCTACATTTCACGTCAGCACGACACAGCACACCACGCTGCGCAACAGCACAGCACAGCGCATAGCACACCCCACTGCACCACACACCACGCCACACCACCTCTATTGTATTTCCAGTTACAGTTTTTACATTGCCCCTATTTTCTTATTCTTTCATCTGATGACATCATGCACAAAGATAGGGAGGGTTTGTGTAACTTAACATGTATGAGGGAAGTTTGATCACCACACCACACCACACCACACCACACCACACCGCACCGCACCGCACTACACTACACTACACTACACTACACTACACTACACTACACTACACGGGGTGATGTGGAGCCCTGTTAACTGGGTGGAGTGACGCAAATGCGGCGTCAATTCGGAGACCAAACTACACGTCAGTCGCACGGGAACATCGATTCACTGCACGGGATGGGTCTGCAGAGGCGATTGGTTGCATGCAGTTGATGAGTCTGCTCGCTCAGACTGGTGCTACTCCTCAACAACAACACTCTACCCTCTTTTGTATTATTGGTTGCAATGTTCTTGTTTCTTTACTCTTCCATCAGGTTGTTATTTTGTACCATGATCAGGCACTTCTGACATTCATTTAAATTGCTATAGATATGGACGAAGTTAGACCAGTTACGTCTCACCATTGCCCCTTTTATTTTCAGGTACTGTGCTCCACTTTCTTGTTCTTCATCAGACTGGGCGTTTGTACTAAGGTAAGATTTTGTGGACTATTTAAAGTGTTATATATATGGACAATGCTTCGTTATTTGTTAGGTATTTCAGGTAATATTTGTGCCAGGTTAAGGAGGTGCAATTTTAGGCCTTTATATAAGCTTGTCTGTACTAAGATATAATGATTCTGTGACTCTTCATTACACTGTCACCAAGTTAGGATTATGCCTCAGATATTTACGAGACTGAAACCCTTGTATATCAGGTCAGGATAGTATAAATTAGGGTCGGGGTATATTTTTCCAGACACATGTAGTTCTTCATTAACCTGTTGTTTATGTACGTGTGAAGCTAGGATAATTTGTGTGCTCAGTGGTCTGTTCCTCGTATACACCAAGCTAGGACAGGAGTGTGTTTCTGTTTCGAAGTGTTCTGCATATTCCAAGTTAATGACTGTACTCCACAATTTTGTTAAACTGTTCTCTTTCTACCAAGTTCCAGTGATGCTTTTACTCTTCATTCCCCACTGTATTTTGGTTTTCTGTGTTAACCTAGCTGATTTACACGTTAGCTCTTTGTGAAGGTGCTGTATTGTAAAGTTTTTCTCATTTACAGGCATGAGATAAAGCGTTAGCACTGTACCAAACTGTTGAGTATAAAGCCAAGTTATTTTCATAGGCCGATGAGTTTCCTAAGGGGCGAGTAAGGGCGGGAGGGACAGGCATGTGGGTTGGGTTGGGTTGGGTTGTTGGGACGTCGCTAGTTATCACAGAGGTCGTTACCCATAATGACGCGTAAAGACAGTGCTGCCAGACCCAGCCCGGCAATTAATCGTACGTTAAATATAAACTACACGATGGAGGGGAGGGAGTGGGGGTCGTGGCGGCTGTCGTAGGGTCGTTCAGTAAGGTCGTGGATTGGCCTGGAGTCCCGTTGTGGCTTGGCTCTTATGCACCCCGAGACAAGAGACCCCGACCCGAGCCTCACCCCCGCGGGATAGTATCTTGAACCAACCTGAGGCTTGTAATTGATGTCAAGATGCCCAGGCTGATTCCCTTCTTTGATTTATGTAAACTGCGAAAGCACATGGGTGTAATGATCTGCCGTGTTTAGGGGCTCAGGTGTTGGGCAGGTGATGAAGTCGGTGATAGCACAACCTTCCCCCAATCCCTCCTGCTCCCTCCCCCACCCCCTACTCCCTCCCCCACCTCCTACTCCCTTCCCCTCCCTCTTCGTTTCCCTTCTTCCCCCTCCCCTCTGACCTACACAGTGCCGCCTTTGGGTTCACCTCGGGCCAGACAGAACCAGCCAACCACCATGAACCACGCCCAATCCTCTTCCCATATAGTTCCTGGACTCTGAGTAGGGGATTGATTTGAGGGATTGGTGAGATGGAGGGAATGGAGGGAGGGATAGGTTAGGAGGTGAAGGGAATGGATGGAAGGATAGGTTAGGAGGCGGAGGGAATGGAGAGAGGGAGAGGTTAGGAGGTGGAGAGAATGGAGGGAGGGGGGATGTGAAGTTGAGGGAACGGAAGGAGGGATGGGTGAAGTGGAGGGAATTGGGAGTGAGATAGGTCAGGTTAAGAAAATGTAGGGAGGGGGAGAAGTGAAGGGATTGGAGGGACTGATTGGTGGTGGAGGAAACGGAGGGAGGCATAGGTAAGGTGGAGGGACTGGAGGAAGGGGTAAATGATGTGGATGAAGCAGAGGGGAATAGGCGAAGTGGAACGAATTCAGGGAGAGATAGGTCAGGTGGAGGGAATGTAGGGAGGGATAGGTGAAGTGGAGGGAACGGAGGGAAGAATAGGTGAAGTGGAGGAAACTAGGTGAGGGATAGGTGAAGTGGATGGAAGGATAGGCGAAGCGGAAGGAACAGGATGAGTGATAGGTGAAGAGAATGAAACTGAGGAAGGGACAGATAAGGAGGTGAAGGTAGGTAAGGAACTGAGAGAACAGAGAGAGGGATAAATGAGAAGATGGATGGAATTAAGGGACGGGATATTCTAGGAAGAGGGACTGAGCTGAGGGATAGGTGAGGAGGTGGAGGGAGCAGAGGGAGGGGGTGGATATGGGAGGAAGTCGACGGAACTGAGGTATGGCATTGATTTTGGGGTTAGGGGAAAACATAAACGAAGGGGAGGAATGGAGAGTTTTATTTATTCATTCATTTATTTATTTTCATAGTTTTTTTTCCCCTAGAATATATGGATGAAATGAAGGTACAGGATTTTTTTTTTTTTTTTTGATGGCGTGAATGGGTGATCAGGGACATAAATGAGATCAGTGGAATCGAGCTGGAGGATTGATTTTGGGAACAAGTGAGGATGTTTCATGGGATGGGTTAGTATCCTTTTAAATTCAGTGGAACGATGAGGGAAAGGTGTAGGACAGAGCAGGTGTATAATGATCAATACCGGTACAGGGTGTATACGAAGAGTTCCCGAAATACTGATTAGGCAGCTGCAGACGAGGTGCTAACTTAGCTTGATGACCAAAAAACTATCCAGCGTTGACAGTCGTACGACAAAAATAACTAACAAGCCAACGGCGATAGGAAAGCGATACATTGTACTAAAAGCTTTTGACATAGAGTAAAGACTTGGCCATGTTTAGGAGAGCATGGTTTATTTCTTGCATAAAATGGTCATAAGTTGTTCTTCAGTACAGTTCACTTACCAGAATTTCTTCGATAAGGAGGCTTTTGGGATGGACTGTAAGCGAGGATACATACTCCATAGGTCTCGTGAAGCTGACAGGAAGAAGATACCTGTGGATGGCAGTATTTGTTGGAGCCGAGAATTTTGAGGGCATGTGTAATGAATATAGTTCCTGTGTACTGGACCAGAAGTTCCCCCAGACCAGAAGGTCGTAGATGACAACTGTGCATGTGTTGCTGATGCCATGCTGAAACTTCACAGGTGCTTCGCCTACCTCTTTAAGTGCCGCCTCAATGTAAAGATGTTAGGTTAGATTAATAAGTATCTCTAGTCTTCCTCTTTTACTAAGGGACTTACAGTACCTCTCCGACCCTCCAGATCTTCCTAATTCACCTAACCTTGCGCCATTACAAAAGACTGACACAAGGGAAGGGGGGCGGAGCGTCCGTAATGTCATAAGCATGATATCATCCGCCGCGCATGCGCAGTTGGCGGTTAGGAACTTGGATCCGGGTAAATTTTAGACTGCTACATCGGGGCTCTTGGTAGAAGATCGATTTGGGGACTGGTATTCGTCGAAAGAATGAAAATATTGGGTTAGAGGAACAGGGGGCAGTAGAGGAAATAGGGGTTGCGGAGGTAAGGATTGACGGGAAGGTCGATAGCTTGGAGTAAGGGAACTGTTGTGGAGGTCGATGGAATGGAGATAGGGGATTGATGTGGATGTAGATGGATTGGACGTAGGAGATTGACGTGGAGCTCAATGGAGTGGAGATAGGGGATTGATGTGGAGATCGATAGAATGGAAGGAAGGGACTCATGAAGAGGTCGATGGAATGGAGGTAGGAGGCTGATCTGGAGGTCGATGGAATGGAGGTAGGAGGCTGATCTGGAGGTAGATGAAATTATTATTATTTTTTATAAGCGTGGGTAGGTAAGGACACGGACGAAATGGAGACTGAGGGTTAAAGAGGAGGGTGATGGGATGAATGAAGTAGCGAGACTATTTAAATGAATGGGTGTACAATCTAAGATACAACTATCTTCCCAGTTCCGCCCAAAGAAAATTTACACTTGACGAAATACTGTACAATGAAAACCCTATATTTACTATTGCATGTTTCAGATGGTTCGATTATCTCGCTATATATTCATCAAACTTTGGGAAGATGGTTGTGGTTTAGATTATACTTTAACTTTAGCATCCAAAAACACCTAAGTAGGAGCCTCAGTCAGCCTTCCGCCACAGGTAAACTGAATATTAATACAGTACCATAGGGCCATTTCAAGAACAGTCTCAGCCTAACTCCACAAATTATTGATAGGTGGATGGATTGATTTACAGTATATAGCCTACGTATAGAACTTTAACGAAACATTGAATGTCTTTGCAGCAGTCGGCCTACACATCAGTTATAAATGATTGCTGGATAGACAGATGGAATTTCACATAGCATTCAAAGGTCCATCCTAGAGTTGTCAGCCTTCACATCAGTTACAGCCAGTTGACGGATGGATGGTTAGCTAGATAGACAGATATAGATAGGTGGGTAGGTAGACAGAAATTTATGGTACATCCGAAGAACTATCCTCACCCAGCCTACATAATACTTGTAAAAAAGATAGATGGATGGATGGACTGGCAGAATTTTAATACAATATGTAAAGGTCGTACTCAAGAGCACCAACCACACTTCAAACCACTTAAGGGTCGTGCGTGTCCCGCCTTGCATATCTGGGTTCGCATTTATCAACATTCTTATCCACTGTGCAGATTAAGCAAGTCAGTACTGCAACTTACTAAGATCTGATGTTGCTTTTTCGTTCGTAGTTTCTTGACAGTATCCATGCTACATTGGTCTTGAAACTTAACGCTAGCTGTATGAGTGAGGACAGAAACTTAAACAAGCAGTCTTATACGCAGCTCAAGTTCAGGAAAGGATTTAAATATCGAACCGGGTCCCTGGTTTGTGCGACAGGAACGTGGGAAAATATTCAATGAACCATTTTCGCAATAATGTCACGCCTTCCCGACCAGGGCGCACAGATTTCAATGCCCAAATTGTCGATGGCCATATTTCACCATTTCCTGTTAGCAGCGAAATACACGCTTCCGATTTCTGATACGTTGTGTGTAATTTTCGTCCATTTGATGCTTTGGCTGCGGGCTGTTTGGATTGGATAATGACGGTGGTTTTTGACAGATGTGAGGAAGCCTAATTCATGCAACCGCCCCCAGCGAGGTGTGGGTGTGTGGAGTTTATTGGTGGGGACAAGGGAGTGTTGTAGAGCTTTATGGAACGTTGTGGGGCTTTGTGGACCGTTTTAGAGCATTGTGGAGTCTGGTGGAGCGTTGTAGAGCTTCGTGGAGCCTTGTGGAGCTTTGTGGAGGCTGTTAGACCGAAGTAAGAGGCATTATGGAGCTGTCAGTGGAGCATTGTGAAGCAAGATGCAGCTTGGTGGAGCTAACTGGAGCGTTGTAGAGCTTAGCAGAGCGTGATGGAGGCGAGTGGTGCTGAGTAGAGCGTGGTGGAATATGCTGGAGCAGAAAATGTTCGTGGTGGAGCTAAGTGAAGAGTGGTGGAGCTACAGCATTATTGTGTGGACTGAGGTTTGTTGGAGCTTTGTGGAGCGATGTGGAGCATGGTGGACCAATATGGAGCTACTTGGAGACGAGTGGTGATAGCGGAACTTCGTATAACTGAGTGGAGCAGAGGGGAGCGCGTGGCGGAGTTGAGTAGAAGGTTATGGAGCATTTTGGAGCTTTGTGACGCGTGGTAAAGCGTTATGAAACATGATTGAGCTTGATGGAGCGTAGTGGAGCTGAGTGAACCATTGCGGGCAGTAGTAGTAGTGTAGTTCAGCTTGGTGGATTTGGACTGGCTGTAGTGGACCATGACAAAGCTGGATGGAGAGGAGTGAACCGCAGTGGAGATGACTGGATCATCGTGGAGCGACGTGGACCATTGTTGAACAGAGTGGACCGTAATGGACTGACTGTAGTGCACCATAATGTAGTTAAATCGACCATAGTGAAGCCAAGTGAAGTTAGGTGGACCATAGTGGAGATGAGTGGACCATGTTGACTATAGTAGATATGAAAGGAGTGCGGTGAAGCGGGGAGAGAGCGGGGTACTGATATGAAGGACTTCCTCTCCTCACTTGAAGCATTTCAGTGCTAAGTACGTAAATGTTCAGAGACAAATGATCACATATTAAAGTGTGTAAAGTTAAAAAAGTACAGAGTGGAAGCACATAGTAAAGCAGTAAAGCAAAGTGGAGCAGAATGGAAGGGTAGGGAAAGACAGGAGGAAGGTGCGTGTATGTTGTGTGGGGACAGCGTGGTCAAGACTAATGGTATTCTATTTCTGTTTAAGCTGTAGTGGTCAAGTGGTAGAATGATGGACTACTGACCAAGAGGACGTGGTATTAATTGTATGCTGAGGAAGGGAACAGTATGAGATATGAACCACTTGAAAATTATGTTGACTGACCTTCCACAAGACCAAAAGACGTATCATAAATGCATCCCACTAATACCATCAGAGCAGAGTGAAAGATTCAGTCCTAGTGTATATTCGATATGAATTGTGGGTATCAGTGCCGTAGCGGTGACATGTGAGAAGATGTGACATATAGGAAGACTGCTGGGCCTTAAAGATAGGGGTGTCGGATCTACGTCCAGAGTCAGACAAAACAAATAAAGGGCATTATAGATACGCAAGTATACCTAGGGAGAGGCCGAGGATGAGGTGGAGGGATGGAGTGGAGAGGTATATGAGAGAGGGGGTGTGTGAGCTGGGAGCAGGGCACTTAAATGGCGGGGGACAGGGCGACATGGAGGCGATCTGTTTGTGGCTACTCCTTACGGGATTGAGGCGTCTGGCAATAGATTGATAGATAAAAGCATACTGTGTTCACTAACCATTTCAGGAGTGCTTTTACCACCGCCAACGAAAGCTCGAGGAACTTATAAATTCATCCCAGTTTGTCTGTTTACCCACAAGATATCTTAAAGTTGTTGATGGATTTCAGTTAAATTTTGTGCATATGTGGATCATGGGAAAAGGATGATGTGATTAAATTTTGGTGGTGATCTGAGCTCGAATCCCGGTTCAGGACTTTCTTGTATATTTGTCCACAAGATACCTAAAAAAAAAAAGTTATTGATGGATTGAAATGATACTGTGTGGACATGTGGGTTATGGGCCAAGATAGAGTTGATTAGATTTTAGTGATCTGAGTTGTCTGGCACTGACGTTGGCGAGGGTATGTCCGTGTTATTTCTATTCTAGTCTCGTAATTTTGGTGTGCCGAACTGAATATCCTTGAGACAGAACAATATTGTTAGATTGAATTTTTACATGGGTAGCTCTCTCTCTCTCTCTCTCTCTCTCTCTCTGTCTAATCTTTACAACTACTTCCCTTTGTAAATCCTTATATATCTTCCCTCTTCCACCTTCATCATCACCTCCTATCACTTAACACATCTTCATGATTATCAGTCATTGTGGATCCGCGTAAGTGAAAATTCTTACCTGCGTGCTGCCAGCCAGGTGTTCGTGTGTATTTCCCGTGTTACAGGTACTTTTTTACCTAAGCGACATGCAGGCCAGGTTAGATGTGGTGATATTTGCAGCATTCCAGAGTACAAATAAGGACGGGGGTTTAATATCCATCATCAGTCTTACCTGGGGTCTTGGCGGAACCGAGCGAGATGACACCTTGTGGCTCTCTCCCTATAGCATTACGGAGGCCAGCCAAGGAGTTGCCGCCATATTTGACACGGGTTCGCCTTCGTTAGAGCTGCATTGAAGGAGGGCGTGTAGCTGCTGCCTTGTTTTAATAGCCATGCTTTTGAGTGCTAGTGAGGAGGGAGTCTGTCTGTCTGTCTGTCTGTCTGTCTGTGTGTCTGTTTGTCTGTCTGTCTGTCTGTGTCTGTCTGTCTGTCTGTCTGTCTGTCTGTCTGTCTGTCTGTCTCTCTCTCTCTCGTTCTTGTGTGTGTGTGTGTGTGTGTGTGTGTGTGTGTGCGTGTGTGTGTGTGTGCGCGCGCGCGCGCGTCGTGTAATTGCTTGCAACAGAGAAGGACGAGCTGTAAGAGTATGAGAATTGCAAGGATGTGGGGACTGCAAGAAGGATGTCAAGCAGGAGTGAAGGGTGTAAGAGCCGCAAGAAAATGAGGTACGAACGGTAACAAGAGTGATTTTTGGAAGAGGAAAGGTGTGAGGATTGCAAGAAGAAAGATGTGAATTGAAAAGGGCTACAGAGTGGATTTTGCAAGAGGTAAAGATTGTGGTCTGCCAAATCGATGGGTCTGTTTGGCTTTAGGAGAGTAGGGTGTAAGTATCTGTAAAGGAGAAGAGGGTGAGCTGCAGGAGAAAATGGGTGTGAGGATTGCAGGAGGAAAGGATATAAGTGTTACAGAGACAGTGCTCTCGATCAGTCTTCATCCTTCAATATTCCGTTTTGAATCAGTAAACGAAACTTTTGAGAATGTACCTGAGTAAAATTCCCTTGTTTGTGATTGTCATAGGTTTTTCTCAACAAGACATAAAGAACGAAAAATATATAATACAATTATTAAACATTCATCCAGAAATACTTGTCGTGAGAAAAAACGCGAAAAACAACATCGCTAGCTGTAATACTAGATCACATTAGAATATAGTTTTGGATCAAGTGAACGCTGGAAGAAATATAGATGTGATATATGCAGGTGAAAAAAATGAGTAACAGGAATATGGGATAATATTTTTGCCTGAGAGAAAGGTATGAGCTGCGATAGGTATGAGTATTAACTGCGACAGAGAAGTATGTGAGTATTGCAGAGAAAAGGGTGTAAGTAGTGCAAGAGAAGAGTGTGAAATCTTTAATGATGCAAGAGAAAGTGTTGCGAGAAAAATATTGTGTTGCAAGAAATAAGGAGTAGAAGCGTAAGTGGTGAAGAAAAAGCAAGAAGAATCATAACTGGAAACAGAGGGCAAGATTCCTAGCCATACGTACAAATTATATCTAGCCAGAGCTTTGACGAGGATCCTCACCCATCGTCTTTGTATACGGAATTTCGCTTTGTGTGTGTGTGTGTGTGTGTGTGTGTTGCCATGTTTGTGTGCGTGTGGTAAGATAATAACGATGTGGCAGACTTTATTTACCAACACACGATACTTCACCTGTACCTGTCAATTTCTTAAATTTCCAATCAGGTGGGAGTGCTGCTCACGGTTTCATGAAAAAAGAATATGTCATCGCCCCAGCAAATTAAAACCCAGAACGCAGTGAGAGTCAGATTTACTTCATTTCTTATAAATCCTGAATGACAGTGAGGGAAGGTCTGTGGAATTAGCAGAGAGGGAGAGAGAGGGATTAAGGTGATATAATACATAAGGTTATGATGGTTTATTAGAAGCGCTGAGACAAAGGCCCCAGTGAGCTTCTGGGAATGAGGAAGGCGATAACACTTATACTTGGAGCGATAGCAGGGTCGGGGAAGGGTTAGGGGGAATGAAGTTGTGATGTGTGATGAGGCTGGGGTGTGATTGTGTTTTGTTGCTCTCGTGATAGTGAGGTGAGGTGAGGTGAGAGAGAGAGAGAGAGAGAGAGAGAGAGAGAGAGAGAAACACAAAGCACCTGAAGCCACATCAGGATCGAAGAAGTGTTAGGGGGATGAAGTGTTGTGTGTGATGAGGCTTGGGTGTTTGTTACGTTGCTCTTGTGATTGTGAAGTATGAAAGAGAGAGAGAGAGAGAAGGAGAGATGATAACACTAACACTTGGAGCTGTATCGGGGTTGGAGGGGGGCAAAGGGGAATTAGGGAAAATGAAATGAGGTTTGTGTGACTGAACGAGTCTGATTGTATGTTGTGCGTGGCTCTCGTGCTGCTGAAATGATTTGTGTAAAGGAGAGACGATAACACTAAAACCACAACCACATTAGAGCCAGAGAAGAGAAAGGGGTTGTTAGGAGGATGAAAGTGTGTTATGTGATGAGGTTGGGGTATTATTTCTGTTGTGATGTTGCTATCGTGCTGGTGAGATTTGTGCACATAAAGGAAGAACAGTTGCATAAACATCTAAAGCTGTATTATGGTCGGGGAAGTGCAAAGAGGAATGAAGGGAAGTGAAGTGTGATTGTGTTGTGGTGTTACTCTTGTGCTAGTGAAGTATGAGTACTAAGAGATACGGTACCAGTAACACTTGAAGGCATTAAGATCGCGGAAATGCAAGGCAGCCTTTGAAGGAGTGTAAAGTATGGTGTGTGATGAGTGGTGTGTGTGTTGTGGTGGTGGTGGTCGCGTGCTAGCGTTTTGTGCTTACGTTTGAGGGAATGAAGTGGGATATGTGGTGAGAGAGCGTGGTGTTGTGATGATGCCGTGTTGCTAGTGTGGTATGCTTACGTGAGGACGAGAGACGATAACACTTAAAACCTTGAGCTGTGTTAGGGTCGGGAAGTGCAAGGGGGTATTAGGGGAAATGAAGAGGGGGTTTGTGTGGCTGAAGTGGGAGTGTGATTGTGTTGTGACTGTCATGCTGGTGATATAATTTACCAAAGAGAAAACAGTAACACCTTGATCTACATAGGGAAGCTTTAAGGGGAATGTAGTGGAGTATGTGCATCTGGAGTGGGGTGGGAATGTGATATGCTGTGATGAGATTCTTGATGTTGCTTTTGTGCCAGTGAGGTGTCTTTGCCTGAGGAAGAAGATAATACACCTCCATGTATAACAGAGAAATGTGAGGGGACGTTAATGGAAAAAGTGTGATGTTATAGTAAGGTTGGAGTGTGATTGTGTGTTGTGATGCTGTTTCGTGTTTACGTACGCGTGCCGGAGAGCCTGGTTCGGTGGGGACTGTGTGTATGTTTGATGTACGCTGTGATTTTTGGTATTACATTCGTGTGGGTGATATAATTTGCATACATTCTAAATTGCCAGTATCTGGTATTCGGCAGCAATGATTATGGCCCCTGGTAGTACCGGAATATACCGTATTATTTTTATTATCTTCGCCCAGCACTTCTACACACAAGACTTGACATAATATTCTGGATGTGTGTACTGTGAATGTACTGTATATTCTATTTCTGCAGCGTGTGTATGTAATTGTTTATGTGTACGGGTTCCTCGTCATACGTGTGTACTCTGTGCGTGTGCCCTATACATGTGTGTAGTGTATGTGTGTGTGTTGTGTGGGCGTCTATTCACAACGAGAGCATATTTTCTCTAATGGGAGAAGGCGGAGAATAACAAGTGTATAATCCCCAGACTTCATGAGTGTGGTCTTGTGTAGAGGAGGGGAAGTGAGTGCACGGGAGGGGAGGGGGAAGAGGGAGGGAGAAGAGGAGAGGGAAGGGATGGGAAGGGAAGGGATACGCGAGAGAGGCTGGGGGTTTGTGCTTAGGAGGGTGGGGGAGAGGGACCAGAGGAGAGAAGCCGATAGTGGTGGGAGTAAATGAGAGGAGAGGAGAAGGGGGAAGGGACGAGGAGAGGATACAAGAGAGATGAGGGGAAATGAGTACATGGGAGGGGGTGGGAGAGAAGGGTCAGGGAGAATAATGAGTGAATGGGAGGAGAGGATGGGAGGGCAGAGCAAGGCAAGACAGGGCAAGGCAGGGCAGAGCAGGGCAGGGCAGGGGAGGGAAGGGAAGGGGAAAAGGAGATGGGAGTGGGGTTGTCTGTGTAGTGAAGGAAAGGGGAAAAGATGGGGGGTAGTGTTGATACGAAAGAATGGGGTGAAATTAGGAAAAAGAGAACACAGGATGAAAGAAAATGAGGCAGTTGAGGAATGAATGAAAATGAAATGAAGAAAGAAACTAGACAAAGAGGTGAATGAAGGGGAAGTGAAGGGAAAGGCAGAAAATTTAGGGAGATGATATAGCAAGAGAATGGAGAAAAGGATATGAGGATGGTAATGGCAGAGGAGTGTGAGTTGAAGAAAGGAAAGGGAAAGGATGAAAAGAAGAACTGAGATGGCAAGAATATGAAAAAGAATGATGAAATAAATGGGGCAGAATTATGGATGAAAAGAAATGACATGACTGAAGTGAGGGAAAACCCGGGAAGGAAAATAAAGAGGAGAGAAAAAATGAAGAGTAGGGAGTTGTGATGCCAGGAGAATGGAGAGAAGGAAATGAGGGTGGGAATGGGGGAGGATTGTAGATGGAAGTGACAAAGGAGCATGAGCTGTGGATTATGGGTGGAGAGAAGGGAGAGTGAGGGAGAACAATGGAGAGAAAAGATTGAGGAAATGGTGGAGATGGAGAGTAGAGAAAAGTAAATCACTCTTTAAGGACGACTTTATTAAACTTAATGTAGACTATTAGAACTGAACGGGATGGGTGATAGCTTTGAATAGGAGGTCAATAGAAGTGTTAATAGTTTTAGTTAATAGGTTAATTAATAGCTTTCTTTGACCTCAAGTGGACTTTTGTAACTCGGACAATATCGTGTGGTAGCCGTAAGAACAAAGAAGAAATTAGCGGCATCATGCAAAGAGAGTATCGGGGCAGTGAGCAAGAAGTATGTAATAAGAGATGAGCCCTAAGTCTGGAGTAAATACGAGGGGTAAGGTTCATTAACTCAAGTACAATATGTCTTTTGTAGAAATATTAAAGTTCGTTCGCCACTCCAACCTCTCTTTCACCACTGGACTCACAGACGCTGAATGTAACGGACTGGACTAAGGTGCATAGTATCACCATTTGTGGGTAGTGATTTGCACCATTGTCCACTACGTATCATTGAAATATCTACTGTATGGCTCCAACAGTGAGAGAGAGAGAGAGAGAGAGAGAGAGAGAGAGACGGGAGAGGGGAGTGGTTATTGGTATCTGACTGTACTTCTTTATATTAACAGGCGATTTCATTCAGCTTAGGATAGACCTGAGCTAGAGGGGTTATAAAGGTGCTGATTTATTCCTTCGGTATGAGACGCCCTTCACTTTGTGGCTGTGGAAGGTAAAGAAGAGTTTGGAGATGTGGGTGTTACCTCCGCCAGCGAAGTTGGAAGAAGTTCTGTATTCACCTATGTTTGTCTGTTTCTTTGTTTGTTTGTATGTTTGTGCACACGATATCTCCAAAAGTTTTAGTTGAATTTTAATGAAATTTTGTGGAAGGGTGGGCCATGGGCCAAGAAAGAATTGATTAAATTTAGGGGCTGATCCGGATCCGGATCCGATGTATCCCGCACAGTATCTCAAAGTTCTCAATGAATTTCAATAAAAATTTGTGAAAAAGTGGGTCTTGGGTCAAGGAACAACTGATTCAATATTGGGGCGGATCCGGATCCTATGTAGTCCACACAATATCTCCACGGCTCTGAATCTGGATCCTTTGTAATAGCAGTGGCATTGGCGGAGGTATACTCTCTCTGATTGCTTTCTAGTTGTTGCTGTGATACGCAGGCTAATCTGAGATGTGAACTCTGTCCACTGCAGGCTTAGATTGACTATGTAATTCCCCATCCTCCTCTCAGGGGATGGGGAAGTAGTTGAGGGACGTTAGTACAGCTTGGCACTTGAACAACTTTTTTTATGTGACACTTGAATTTCTGTAAACCACCATCTTCTTTTCGGGGGATAGGGAAGTAGTTAAGGAACTTCTGTATAACCAGGTAACAGAGCCACTTTGTAATATCTCTTCCCTGTACATGAAAGTGCCCCTCTCTAGCATCAAAAGTGGATGCTATCAGTAAGTGGAAGGTGAAGAAGTTGAGAGCAAGTGGCAGAATTATCCTTTGTTCTATTTTATTTGTGTTGCTATCTCCAGGCGATTATTTTTTTATTATTATTGTTCAGCAGTTTGTTCTTCCATGATCTCGTCAGGTATAAGCAAGAATGAAAGTGACGTCTGCAAGCTTCTAGTGTAAAGACGGGTGTATGTGGTGGTAGAGGGAAATGGGTAGTGTGGATAATTGGTTGCCTTTATCAGGAAGTGGAAGGGGTAAAGAATAGGCAACTCTTTCACTAGGTTGACTTATTTTTATACCTACGCACACAAAGCAAATGTGGGTTGGGCGTTTTACTCGGTGTGTGTGGGGGTCGGTGTGGGGGTGTGGGTGTGGGTGGGTGGATGTGTGGGTGGGGACTTCGAGAGTGCTAAAGCTCACCTTCTCGTCCGTCTGGGTCCTATGGTACTTAAATGCGAGTTTGGAGTGAGTGAGAACTGTAGGTATATAAAGAGAAAAGGTGAGGATGCAGTATAACTATAGATATAAGCATGGATATAGAAAGTATAGATAATTACATATTGCCTAGGTGCTAAAGAGTATCATAAGACCACCTGCTTCTCAATCTCCTGCTAATAAAATGCGTGTATTAGAATGGACGAGGAGAGTATGGAAAAAGAGGGTATGGATTGAACAGACGATGTATTTAGGTGTGGATGTAGAGAATGGATATAGTAGATCTCTTAAATGCTACATACTACCACATCACCATCTCTCCCTCTCTCTTGTGTGTTTCTATGAATGTGTAGTGAGTGGATGAAAAGCTATAAAGAGGGTGTGGATACAGTATAAGTGTGAATGTAGATGTGGTTAGAGAGAGTATGGATGTAGTATAGGTCTTTTTAGTGCCAGAAATCACCACAGCACTCCCTTCTCCACCCTCTCAGTCTCTATTTCAGTCCATGTCTAGATAGAATTTGAGGTTATAGAAGGATATAGAATGTATGGATAGAATATAGGTGTGGATATAGGTGTGGATACAGAGATTGGATACGGTATATGTCTTCTAAGTGCCAGAGTTCACCACACTACCACCTCCCCTTCGGTCTCGTGGTATTTAAATGCGTGTGTTTGTTATGCAAATCCCGCCTCCGTAGCCGCTTATTTAGGGCGCCCTTAAGCTGGAGTCTGTGAATCCGGGGGCCGCTTGAGGAGAGGAAATGGGAGCCTGGGGAGAGAAGCACATAAAAACAAAATAGAGAAAAATACAGCTAATAAACAGCTTGTGGTAAAGTGTTTGGGGAGAGAAAATGGTACTAATTAACATTTTACAGTTAAAAGTTATACGCCACATTTTTTCGTCTTTTTCTATACTAAATTGCTTGTATTAAAGACTTATGTTAAAGGGTAATGCTGTTCATTAGCGGAAAAGACGTTACTCAACAGCTTGCAGCAGTTTTGTTAGAGAAGTTTAGAAAATAGTGAAATAGTATGTCAGCTTGGTACAATTTTGTAAGAATTTTTGTGAAAAATAACTAATTTAATGTTCATTATTAAGTTATTCGCGGAGTTACTATTTTTTTTTTTACGTAATGGCTTGTAATGAAGTTTTACTGAAGTAGAGAATTGTATAGCAAACACGGTAAAACAAACAACTAGAGGGGCACTCAGTGGAGCACATCTCCCCGACAGAGGCAGCGTAATTTCCAAACCACTCTTCATAATGGGTTAGGATTTCTCATCATTGATTAGGGTTTCACAAAAAGTGTTTTCCAGATCCAGAATCTGTGATACGATCCGGATCCGTCCCAAGTGTTAATCGATTGTTCCCTGGGACATGGGCTATCTACACAATAAATTTGATCCAGATCTCTTTTAGCTTTTAAGTAATCTGCCAACAGTAAAACGAACCTAAGAAACAAACTGTAAAACAAACACAGGTGAAAACATACTCTTCTAAATATCCAGTCGTCCCTTGGAGATCAAATGTTCGTGTAATCAAGGTGGTAACTACAGTCGGGGCGTTCTAACCACTACACCACCAAGGGATCGGTCCCAAAAGTTAATCGATTGCTCCCTGGGACATGGGCTATCTACCCATCAAATATGGTCAAAATCTCTCATTTAGTTTTTGATCAGTCCTGCTAACATATACAAACAAACAAACAAACAGTCGGGCGAAAACATGCCCTCTTTGTCGGGGAGAAAAATACCAGTAATAAAGTTTGCGGCAAAGAATTTTGAGAAATATTGAAAAATACCTATATTGAGCAGCTTGTGGTAAAGAGTTATGAAGGAGAAACAGAGAAAAAGTTACTAATTTAACCGATTGCAGTCAGAGGTCATTATTGGCAGTATTTTTTATTTATTTCTTAGACTAATCAGTTTGCTATAATAAGTTTTTGTACAGAGGGTAGAGCAAAATATTTCTCATGAACAGAAAAAGAAAAAAATGTCTAGGGAGCAGCTTCAAATAGTCATGTTAAAGAAAGGTACAGAAAATGTCGATAATATAGAGCTGTGAGAGAGAGAGAGAGAGAGAGAGAGAGAGAGAGACGACAGACTGACAGACACAGAAATGCGGCTAATAAGTGACATTTGGTATTGAGTTGTGTAAAAGAAAAAGAATTCCTTAAATTTAGCTCTAAAATTGACACCTTGAAAGAAGGTGAAAAAAAAAAAAAAATGATGTGTTTAGGGCGAGAGGAAAATGCTAATAAATAAAAGCTTGATGATGAAAAAGTTAAAAAAGTATACGTAGTTTAAGCTGATAAAATATATATGAAGAGGGTATAGTTGCACTTGAGTAAATAAAAGAGGTTGGGGAAAATAATTATCAGAGAAAAAAAAATGGCTATAATAATTAGAAGTACAGAAAATATAGCTCAGAAAAGACACACAAATTAACTAACATAAACTCGAGCAATCTTTATGTGCATATGAAAGTGTAATTAGAAGATAAAAAGTGTAAAATAAAATCACCAATGACTAAATAAACAGCTTGGGTAAGAGAAATTGCAAGAGAAAATGTGGTTATAATTTGTGTGTATTTTTCTGAGGCTAGAGACATGCAAGCTGCTCCCTCAAATATGATAATTAAGATTTAGTCTAATATTTTGCCGCTGCTTTTTACACGTTAATTGGATGATTCCGCATATACCATTTCGTTTTTCAGCCCCCGAGGGTGGGATGACTGTAATTATAACATCTGGCCTCATTAAAGTGAATTAAAAGTAATCTCACTCTTCAGGGTCCTTTTTGCACATTTTCAGATGCAAGAAAAGAAAATATCGTAATGGGAGACCCAATTAAGTCATTAGATAGAATGGCGACTAAGGATAGGTTTTGTGGGCTAATTGGTGTCATCAGCGGAGCAGCCTCGTCACCAGCTGTGCTTAATTCACCCATTACGGTTATGCTCTCCTTACACGTATACCCTGACGTTGGGGTATAAGACAAGGCTATCCCACGAATTCATAAGGTCGATGGAGCCACTCTCTTAACAGTAAAGTGAACCCTTACGCACTAGTCATGGATCCTCGTAGCCCTGAGCCACGCAGCGAAACCATAATTCAACTTTATCCGATATTTTTACCTTGAAGTGTGCAGGGGTTTTTAGCTACTGGGAATGGTAGTGCAGTGCCTCCCCTTTTTTATAAGACTGTGACAGGGTAATTGATGTATTGTCAACTTAGAGGCGAGCTTGGTGGTTCACTGAGTCGGGTGCACTATTTACAAACTTTCTTCATATTAACTCCTTCACTCCAAGGGCGTCTGTTTTATACTTGTAATCACCAGACGATTTTATTCAGCACAGAGAATCCCCCTTGTAGGGAAGGGGTTAATGAAGGCTGTATCTAACCTCTCCAGTTGAAAAAGCCGCTTGTCAGCTGAATATGATAATCGATTTTAAGAATAAACGCGTCAGATTGAAAGTACTGTTTATGTAAATGCTGTCTCATTATTTCGCCCTCATCTAATTACCAAACACTTAATAACGCTAGAGAGAATATTAAAGTGAAAATCTTAAAACAAAAGAAAAACATCTGATGAAAATGAAAGCCTGTGCACACCTAATTATACTGGGAATTTGAAAACACATTAATTTGCATGAGAAAGCGAGGTATATTTCAATTAACTGAGGCAAATTTATTCAGCTGAGTGTGAGTCATTAGAACCCGAGAGTGTTAATACTGGTACCACTTACTCTCTCATGGTCGGAGCAACTCAGGTATCTTATTTCAGCTAACACCAGACGATTTTATTCAGCTGAGAGTGAGTCATAGGAGGCCAGGAGTGGTAAGGTCCTTCATAAGTACCATCCGTGGTTTCTTGTCCCCTGGCTCCGGGTATGAGGTCACGCGAGAGAGAGAGAGAGAGAGAGAGAGAGAGAGAGAGAGAGAGAGAGAGAGAATTGCGGTCATAGTCATCAAGGATTGTTGTTTTAGATGTTCATATGGGACGGGAAATTTCTGTCCCCGTTAGTTTATGTAACGTAATGACTACACACATGGCGACCACTTTCGTGTGTGTGTGTGTGTGTGTGTGTGTGTGTGTGTGTGTGTGTGTGTGTGTGTGTGTGTAAAGGTGTGTTCACAGGTGTTGGCGCGGCCGTAACTCTGTATGTGGGTGTGTACGTACGTGTGTGTGTATAAAAGGCTTGATTAATGTGATTAGCCATATTTCACTTAATTCAGGAGTGTGTGAGTCATGGGATAATTGGCACTTGAGTGTGTGTGGGAAGAGAACCAGGGAGAGTGGGGTGAGTGGGAGTGGGGTGAGTGGGAGTGGTGGGAGTGGGGTGAGTGGGAGTGGGGTGAGTGGGAGTGAGGTGAGTGGGAGTGGGGTGAGTGGGAGTGGGGTGAAATGGAGTGGGATGAGGACGTGGGGTGAGAAGGAATGGTAGTGGGATGGAGTGGGGTGAATGGGAGTGGGGTGAGAGGGAATGGTAGTGGAATGGAGTGGGATGAGGACGTGGGGTGAGAAGGAATGGTAGTGGGATGGAGTGGGGTGAGGACGTGGTGTGAGAGGTAATGGGTATGAGATGAGAGGGAGTGGTGTGAGGGGGTGTGGTAGTGGCAGTTAAGGTAGGGCGACGGAATGATGGAGTGAGGGAACTGGTGTGGGAGTCGGGTGAGTGGGAGTGGATTGATGGGTAGAGTGAAGATGAAGTGGGGTTGATTCTGAGTGGGGTGGAGTCGGAGTGAGGTAAGAGGGGGAGGAGTGAGGTGGAGTGTGCGGGGACAGGGGTGGTAACTGGATGAGTGGGAGTGGGGCGTTTGTAGGTGGAGTGGATTAGGTGGGGGTGAATGGGAGTGAGGTGAGTGGATGTTGGATTGAACCATTCTCGCAATTAATATCATGTGGAATCAACAGGAACAAAATCTAAGTAGAGCAAATGTACTAAAATATATAATAGAGTTTGGAGAGGGAATGAAGGTTAGGGGTGGAGGTACAGGGGCTTTCGTTGTATTCTCGTCGGTTAAGGAAGCTCCCTAACCCCTTTTCCTAAGCGATTTATTTTGTTTATTACACCTTACTGTCCTCTTCTGGGTTATATAAATCCTTCCAATATCGCCATACTCAAATAACGTACTAAAGAATATTACTCAGCCGTATCCAAAAATAAATCGCTAAGGAAGAGGTGTTGGGGGCTAGGATTTCGGATTTTGAAGACCGGCACTGTAGCATCTTTAACAATACTTCACCACAATAACACAGTTTTATTTAGCTTAGGAAGAACGTATATTAGTAAAGGAGTTAGAACAGACCTTATTGTGTAAAGCCTGTATTTCGAAAGTCTATCTTGTTAAATAATATCGCCTTGAAGTAGGAGGAAGAAACTAGAAAAAAATTAAATCCAAAGAGGCGTCATTGTGTTTAGCATATATTCTTCGTAGAGACGTGGTTAGTGAAAACTCCTACTGTACTCGTTTTACTCTAACCTGGCCTAAAATTGACAACTTTCCGTTTTGAATAATGAGTTGTAACAGTAGATTGACGGTAGAGTATGATGTTAGTCACAAAGATGTGCAATGGAAAGGAAGTAGAGCCTTAGTATTGTCTTTTTCTACCACTGAATTACGGGAAGTAATCTGGTATATTATGAAAATCTGGGCCAAGTTAAAATCAGTATCACCCCTTCACTAGAAAAGATGTCTAGCTGAAGAAATGTATTGGCTTTATCAAGAATATGTATGATTTAACTGGCTTTGGTATTGTAATTTCTTCTGGATAATACAAATGCTGTATTGTGTATGAACTCCTGCAATGGGAGGAATATACATGATCTTACCTAAGTCTTTTATTACTAGATTCTCCTTTTTCTTATATTTATCCATCCAGTAGTAGCAAGAATAGAATATTAAAGGCAACATCGTATTAAAGGAGTTAATAAGACACAGTGAAATATTTAAGTTCACTCATTTATAACCCGACTTGGAGCAGCTGCGATTTCTGTCCAGCTCTGCCGTCACCTGTTTCACCCTCGCCCCATCACACACTTTCATACTTAATCCTCTCACTACCACGGCTTTTTAAAATTATTATTCTCTCCTTATACGATTTTTCAGCCTCGGAGGGCCTTTTCGAAATAAGGATGCTAAATGTAATCTTCACGTATCCATTCAGCATGAGAGTTTTTCCTAACATAAATTTATCTGAATGTGTTAAAAATTAAATTAAAAATACCATTAAGCTGAAAACGTTAACATAGTCTCACAACCACTCTCTTATGCACATTTTACCTTGTCTGTTTCACATTCACATCCTCACACCATTTCTTACTTAAACCCCACCTCACATTCTCCTCCTTTCTTCTCGTTCATTTTCACCCTGCTTATCAGACCCATTGATTAAGCCCAAGACTTATAACCCATTGCCAGGTGTAGAAGTACGTGGCTTGGCAGTGATACATTTAGTGGTAGTTGTTCAGCCTGCGTTCCTGGTGGCATTACTTTAGTGACAATCCCCAGCCACCTCGACGGGCTCGTTTGCATGATCAGTGTTTGGGTGTGTTTTTGAAGCCTAATAACGATGTCGTGCTCGTTAAGTGATCGTGTAGACGGCAGCATTGATCGTCTGCACGGTATCATTATCATGCAGCGAAAACATGCTCCGACACTCATCATGTAAACGAACACTTTGAGATTCGATCTGATGCGTAAAGTACCTTGTCTTCACCCGTACTAGTTCTTTAGATCACTGTGTATACCTTTCAGATAAAAATGCAGAGAACTTAATACATCAGCCCGTTTATCTTTCAATATTATTACGCTGCCAGGTCGTCCTCAATGCAGTCTTTTTGCCACCATTACCTCTCTATCCGTTATACCTCTCCACTTCAACTCCCTTTTCATTGCCCAAGTTCCCCCTTCTTATCCAGCTTCCCTCACCTCCTTTCCTGTCCTCATTTCCATCCAGCCACCCCTCCTTTGCTAACCTCTGACTCAACACACCTTCCTATCCAGTATCCGTCTCCTCTTCTGCCCCCATGTCATTTCAGTAACCCTATTCCTCAGTCCACCCCCTCCCTATCCAGCCTCCCTGTGATGCTGTCCTATCCTAACTCTATCCCCACCCATTCCTTAGTTTGTCCTCTTCTTATTCAACCTCTCTTTCCATAGCTCAGATCACCTCCTCCCTCTCCACCCATCCTCAGCTCACCCCCACTCAGCTGAGCCCCTTTCTCTCAACCCATCCTCAATTCTTACATTCCCCATCCAGCCCCTCCCCCCTCCTCTCTCTCTCTCTCTCTCCCTCTCTTGTCCCCATCCCTTTCTAACCACGTTCCACTCCCTGTCCACCCACCCAGTCCTCAGTTCACCACCCACCTATCCAATCTCCCCCTCCTCTTCTGTCCCATCCCCGCCCAATCATTTTTACCTCAGCTCACCCGTTCCCTATCCACAGAGCCAGTCTTAATCTCCCACGCTCCCAGTCCACCCACCTCCTCTTCTGTCCCCCTCCTTGTTCAACCACCTCACTTCACCCTCTCTATCCAGTCTCCCTCACCACCCACCCTATCCAGTCTCCCTTCCTCGTCTCCATCCCTGCCTTTACAGTTTCTACGCATACATATAAATAAAAGTCCCGACCTTCCCACCAATTACCCCGCACTCGACGACAGCTCAGGCGGGGTGGTAATGGCTCGTTGGTCCGGCTGATAATTACACAGGTAAGGACCCTCACGACCGTCCTAACCTTATACGGGACACACCAAGCGCTTGCCCCGTCATTACCACAGGAACTCGAGAACAGAGAGAGAGGGTGGGAGACCTGAGGGGTGCACCTGAGGCCAGCCACGTGTTTGATGCCGTCTGGATTAACCAAGTGTGTTTGTCCCCTGCACTTTCCCCTCATGAACGATGGCGATTAGAGCTCAAGGCACGAGTTTATAGAGTCCAGATCAAACTAACTCGTTGTTGTCCGGGAAAAATCGAGCTATGTGTTTATGTTTTCTTATATGAACGATTACGATTATGCCTCAGAGCAGGAGTTTGCGGAATCCAAATTAAACTAGCTTGTTGATGGTGGGGCAAAAAAATAAATACTGGTAAAAAAAAATATTCTAAACCTTGTAAGTTGAGCAAATCTAGGACCCCCGAGCTGGCTAGGACTGCTGTCATAATCTGCCCGTAAACACGGGGGAGAAACACCTTTGAGAAACACCTGGAACCTAATTTTCGTGCTCCTAAAAGGCCCTAACCTCTTCCCTAGCAGTTTATTCTGCATATAAGACATCAGTTTTCCCTTGTATATTATTTGTAAGTGTTGTATACTGACATAGATAAATAAGGTACAGGTGAATATTACGAGGCATGTAAAGAAATCTGGAATGAATTGCTTAAAGAGGTGCTATAGGGAGGCTCGAAATCATGTGAGTACAGGATGATGGGGGGTGTTAGTTGGAGAGAGGGTATCGTGAAGGCGGGGGACAGAATGACATGGAAGCGATTTGAGGTCACTTCTTCCAAGATAGAGGCGTCTGGCTATAGATGGATGGATAAAGCCCCGAATCACAGCACTTTTTTTATGACTGAAGTGCCGTAAAGCTTTAATTTATGCGTTTAGATTATGCCTCTGTATTTAGACGTAACTTCCATATCTCCCTGTCCCCTGATTCAGCGTGGGATAGGAAGGGGACGAGTGAGGTGAGATGGGTGTTGATGATACCCGTCTTGCCCCGTACGGACCCACCCACACCACCCGCGAGGTAATGTGGGTGTTGGTGTCTGCAGGCTGAGTGAAGAGGGTAGTGATGGTGCCGTGTGTATGAGTGGGTGTGTGATGATAGCGTGACTATGAGGGGTGTGTGAGGGTAGTGTGAGTGAGAGGTGTGTGTTAGTGATGTGAGTATGAGAGGTTTGTGATAGTGGTGTGAGTATGAGGGGTGTGTGGTGATAGTGATTATGAGGGGTGTGTGATGGTAGTGTGATTATGAGAGGTGTAAGTGTGCTGTGAGAGGGAGTATGAAGGGTGTAAGTGTGAAGATAGTGTGAATTTGTGGGGAGCAAGTTTGATGGTTGTGTGAGTATGGAGTGTGTAGACTGAGTGAGATGATTAGTGATGATGCTGCGAGTACGAGGGGTTGTAAGTGTGATGATAGTGTGAGTATGGAGGAGTGTATGATGTAGGTGTGGCTGGGGGTATCCACGGAGTGAGTGAGGTAATTGGTAATGGTGGTAGTGTGAGTATAAGGGGCTGTAAGTGTGATGCAGGTGTGGGTATCTGGAGGCATGTGGAGGGTAGTAATGATGATTTAAGTATGAGATTGTGTGTGATGGCAGTGTGGGTACAAGAGGTTTTAAGTGTGATGGGAGTGTGATTATGAGGGGTTGTAAGTGTGACTGTAGTATGAGTATTAAGAGGTGTGTGATGGGGATGTGGGTATCTGAAGGCTGAATGAGGCGATTAGTGAAGATGCTTTGTGTATGAGGGTTGAATTTTGTTGGTATTTTAAGTATGATGGCTTGTAAGTGTGATGTGAATATATGTAGCTGTGTGAGTGTGAAGTATGATCTGAAAATGAGTGAGATGAGCGGTGATGGTGATGAGAGAATGTGGGTGTGTGATGTGAATGCTTAGCAGTGTGAAAATGATACTGTGTGGTGTTAGTATTTGTCAGTGTGAGTGTAAAGTATAAAAGGGGGGTGAGGAAAGTTGATTACGACAGCGTGAGTATGAGCGTGTAAGTGTGATATGAATGTTCAGCTGTGTGAATGGGGTATGAAAGAATATGAGGCTGAGGTGTGGCTGGTAATGTGAGTGTGGCTATTAGGGGATCGTTATGATAGTGTGAGTAGGAGGTAGAGTTAGTATGATGTGAGTGAGTTGGGCAGTATGAGGTGTGTGGTGTGGGAGTTGTATCTGGGGGTTGTAAAGGAAGTGTGAGTATAGAGAGATGTAAGTATTTATGATAGTTTGAGATTATCAAGTCTGTGTATGAACTGTAGTTTGGCAGTGTGCATAAAGTAGGAGGGATGAGTGAGGACAGTGATGGCAGTATGTATTAGGTCATATATGTGCAGCTATACATGGCGGTGCGAGACGATATCAGTGGCTGTGTATAGTGTGGTTTGTAATAGGGATGTTAGTGGGAGGGATGAGTGAGGAGGACAGAGATGGCAGTGTGCATGGAGAGTTGATGGCAGTGTGTATGAGGTGTTATAAACATGATACGGGAATAGTTGGCAGTGTGAGACTATCAGTGGCTGTGTATAAAGTGTAGTTTGTAATAGGGATGGTAGTCGGAGTGATGAGTGAGGAGGACAGAGATGGCAGTGTGCATGGAGAGTTGATGGCAGTGTGTATGAAGTGTTTAAGCGTGATACAGGAATGCTTGACGGTGTGAGACGGTATCACTGAGTGTGTATGAGGTGTGGTTGATAATGGGGATGTGGTTAGTTGGAGGGATGAGTAACGAGAGCTGTGATGGCAATGTTTATGAGGAGCTGTAAGTGCGGTGTGTGCGTCTGTGCCCGCGAAAGACATTATCAAAGGTTGTGATGTAACAGATAATGGTGATGTGGTTAGGTAGAGGTATGAGTTAGGAGAGCAGTGATGGCCCCATGGATGAGGTGTAAGTGTGGAGGTGTGGCTTTGTACTCTAAGAGATTGTGCAGGTGAGCGAGACTGAGAGGAGGTAAAGAATTAAAGCTTCACTCGGATGGCACGGTTTTCATTTTTGGTTTCTTCACATGTTAGAGAGAGAGAGAGAGAGAATAAATGAGATGGCTGAAGACTTAGCTAGATACAAACAGAAAGGGAGAGAAAGAGAGAAAAAAGCAACCAGCCACCATTACCACCACCACCTGCTGGAAGTGTCTGTCATCAGGCCAGCAGCTCCGGGTCTTGGGTTTCTCATTACTCACTTCATTCCACCACCAACACCCTTTTTCTCACGCCAGACACATTCACCAGATATATATTAAGCTCGTTTAGTATCCTTAACCCCTGCATTACGGTGGAATATTAAGTACATTTTTGTAGCTGTCAAACTATTTCACCCAGCTTACGTAAGGTCCTCTGACAGTGAAAGAGTTAATGAGGACTCTATCAAATCCCTCTATATCGAAAACTGTCTTAAGCTTATCTTTGCCATCTCCAGGCAATTTTTATTAGCTTAGGAGAGATAATCATGCTGATGGGGGTTGTTAAGTACCTTCATTAAGCCCATCATTTCGAGGCTCCTTCTTAGTTTGAACATAATTATCTACTGATTACACTGAGAGGATAAAAAAGACGCCATATAACTGAAGCTATTGACCTTTTCAGTGTAATGAGACAAAATTCATTCTCATCAGACCAACCCAATTGTAGCGTTAAATGTGAACAATAGACAGAGAAAAATAGTAAAATAAAAAGAATAATTATGGTTCATTCATCTTAACGTGGCCCAAATTTTCATCCTTTTGCAGCTTTTTATCACGTAGCTCAGTGACATAAAGAGACAATACTGTGGCTCTACATCCTTTTCTGTAGTACTTCTTCGTGACTAGCATCATATTCTAGTGTTATCTATTCTTCTAACTCAGATTCAGGATCGAGGGATGGCAGTTTTAGGCCAAGTAAAGTGAGCAGAGGATAGAAGTTGCCGTCCACACAGTTGAGGAAACCAGACATGTGTGAGGCATACTCCCAATTGTTTCGATATATCAGCAATAATCAGTAGCCAGAAACTGAGGACTGATATATTATTTAGCTCTGGTACCGTAACGTTGGGTCTGGTTAGTACTTGGATGGGTGACCGCCTGGGAACACCAGATGCTGTTGGCATCCCTACGTGTCGAGTGGGGTTGGTGGAGGATTAGTGCCCCTCCCTGTAAAACAATTAACTCTAAGCCCTTGGCCACCGCGTTTGGAATACATGGCGTCTGGCAATGAATGAATGAATGAACGTAACTCGGTACAGAATGATGTGGATTAGATGCATTAATTGCCTTGATGTGTAACGTAATACAGAATGATTATGGTTACAGAGGGAGGACATGCAGTGCAGTATTTCAGAGGTGTTCGTCCTTTGAGAAAATAAAGCTACAAGGAGAATAAGGATTTTAAAACTACAGAATTTACAAGCAAGAACAATGATTGGTATTCTCTTCAACAGCCAGGAGCCGAGTACGCTATCAGCCTTCACAGACTTCCATTTCAACGCACTGGTAACATGCCGATCCAGTACCCCCTCCAGGAAAAGTTGGAGGGGGCTATATTAATGCAGTCATCCCTGTTTCTGTGTGTTCATTTGTCCACAAGATCTCAAAATTTAGTGGTGTATTTTTTCGTGAGATTTTGTGGATGTGTGGATCTTGGGCCAGAGAAGAGTTGATTACATTTTGGTGGTGATCTGAGTTGTCTGGTATGGGCGTTGGTGGAGGTATGCGCTCTTAGAGTGCTGTCAAGTTAAAGTTGCATTTATTCTTGTTAGCATAGGAGAGACTTCGTTACGCTTCCTCCTGAGTGGTTTACTGTATCTTGCATGTTGCGCTGAATTATTCTGTTGTATGTAATTTATTTCTTTTTAACCTTCAGTCTCTTATAACTCACTCAGCTGTGTAAAATCGCCTAGCGTTATCTGGAATACAAGGCTAGAGTTGTTCTGATGATGATAAGGGTAATGTCGACCTAATCTTCACCAGTAATATGCAGCATAAAGAGCAGTGTAAAAAATAAGTCACTGAGTGAGGGATGCTTCGGAACCAACAGAGTGAAGGAGAATACGTTCCTTAAATTCCCCATATAGCACTGCGAGTAACATACAGAATAAATAGCAGAGTAAATGATGCTACGGAAACAGCAGAGTCAAGGAGAATACGTTCCTTAAATTCCCCCGTCTAGCGATGCCAACCTGGGCCGCTCTCCTGCACGCCTTACCTGCGCCGTAATGATCACTAATGAGCCCAGGTAATATTTCTGCGAAGGTGTGTTAGTGATTAAGGCCCCCGTCCTTGATTTATTGCCCTGGAGAGTAATTAAGTCTCCCTCTCCTCCGCATCTCTCTCTCTCTCTCTCTCTCTCTCTCTCTCTCTCTCAGTAATAAGGCAGCTATGATTAGTTCATATCGGCTCTTCTCTGTGTCGGATACCAAATTGCCTCCTACGGGATAGTCTTCTTCCTTCCACCAGCTTCCTCCTCCTCCTTCTTTCTCCTCCTCCTCTTCCTCCTCCTCCTCTTCCTGCTTCACCTCTGGAATAGTCTCCTGCAGCGCACTAGGTTTTCTTCCTTTGTGCTCCTCATCCTCCGACACTGTAAATTTCTTCCATCCTCCACCAGCTCCTAATCTTCCTTCTTCCTTCTTATCATAATTTTCTCCCCTTCCTCCTGTAGGACAGACATCCTTCCTCTTCTCCCTCTCCTCCTCCTCCTCTTCCTAAGCTTCTCCTCCACTTTCATGATAGACTTTCTCTTCCTCCTCTTCCTAATCTTTTTCCTCCCCCTCCTTCCAGGTAGACTTTCTCCTCCTCCTCGTCCCTGAATACCTGAGAAAAGCCGTATCTTGCCTGTTAATTATGAACCAATTTCGCCCAGTGACACACCACCTCGGGGCTCATCTCATGGACTCGTGATCACCCCCACCAAATTAATCCCGCCAAGATACAGAGCCCGCGAGACAGAAGGGAGGGACGCGGAGAGACAGACAAGAGATGGCTGTGTTTGTGGGAGACAGTGTCGTTTATTGTTTGTGTAAGATTGTGCTAGCTTCTTTTCGTATGTGCCTGAATTCTGCCAAAATACAGAGCTTGCGAGACAGAAGTGAGAGGCGCGGAGAGACAGACAACAGATGCTGTGTATGTCAGATAGCTTCTCTCATTGTGTGTTGTTGTGTGTGTTAGGTTCGTATGTGTTTGAATCCCGGCAAAATACAGAGCCAGAGACAGAAGGGAGAGAAGCGGAGAGAGAGACAACAGATGCGGTGTTTGAGAGAGTTTCCTTTATTGTGTTTGTGCTAAAATGTGTGACAGGTTCTAATATTTAGTGTTTGTGTGAGTTTTACTTTACTGGGGCAGTTTTATCGCTGTGTGGCAGTTTTACATTGTGTGTTTTCTGTAGTTCTGATGGAGAATTCTTTATAGAACTGTATGTATGTAGAGTAATGTAAATGAATATATAAGTAAAAGGGAAGTAAAAGATTAAAAGAGAAAGGGGATTGATGGAGAGTCGATAGAATGAAATAGCATCATATTTGTGAAATTCATTACAAGACTCGTGGTACAATCGATTAAGTGGCTGAGTAGGATGATAAGATTAAATAATCTTATTTGGGACATCAAAAGATGTGATCTAGAAAACCAGCCAGAGAGAAATGAAAAGAGAAAATTATCTCTAATAACACGGACCTGGGAGGAGTAATATGAGAGAGGCGACCACGAAATATAAAGAGAGAGCGAGCCAGAGGGACAGAGTATACGCTGATTAGTGCCGAGGACCTAATTACGTGGACAGATTGGGGACAGTGGATTAGTGGGTCGCGTGAGGTCCCTGCTGGCTTACCCTCATCCCTTCTGCTCCAGTCCCCCCTCCCAATGGACTTCGCTCTTCGTTTTCTTTTGGACTTGGCTGTGAAGGGGTGGTTGCTTACCTTCCTTTTTCATCTCATTTTCTCTCGTTAACCCCTTCACTCCGATGTTCGTGCATTTTCTTTTAATCCACATGCTTTTTCTCCAGTCCCCCTCCCCAAGGATTTCATTCTCCGTTTTCTTTTGGACTTGGCTGTGAGGGGGCGGTTGCTTACTTTCCATTTTCTTCTTAGTTTATCTCGTTAACCCCTTATCTCCAGTGACGTCTTTTCAATCCTCATCCCTTTTGCTCCAGTTCCCCCACCCGAAGGCCTTTGCATTCCGTTTTCTTTCATGTTGCGCTAAATTAGGGGATAGTTGTTTGCTTTCCTTTTACATCTTTGTGTCTTTCACTTCCGATAAAGTTTTCTAAAATATTTCTTCTTCTCTTAAGCTCTCATCCTCCTTCCCAGAAGCGTTTACCCTCCGTTTTTATTTATTTATTTATTTATTTATTTACACCTTTAATATTTTTGATCGTGTGGTTACTTACTTTTATTTCCATATTAATTTCGCTCATTAATTCCTTCACACCAATGACTTTTTAGTAAATCTACCCTCATCGCTTCTGCTTCAGGCCCCCCTCCCCAACGTCTTCACTCACCGTTTTCTTTAGGGTAGTTGGGATGGTTGCTTACTATTCGTCGGTTTTCAACTTATTTTCATTCACTAACCTCTTCACACCGATGACTTCTTTAAGTTTCCCCTCGTCTCTTTTGCTGCAGTTTCCAATCTCCAAGGACTTCAGTTCCGTTTTCTTTGGGGTTTTGGTATTCAAGGTGGGGTTACTTTGTGTGTGTGTGTGTGTGTGTGAGAGAGAGAGAGAGAGAGAGAGAGAGAGAGAGAGAGAGAGACAGACGGACAGACAAAGAAAATGATTTAGTTTTATTCGATTTCAACCAGACTTGGCGGAATGTATGAGGGTCAACCAGTGAGTGTAACAGTTTTATTTTTAACAATAGGTCAGAGGTCAGGGTCATAGGGGAAGGTCAGACTTTGTCCTTGCAGATCAATTTAAGTTTTATCCAGTTAAAAAAAAAAAAAAAAAAAAAAAAATCTTGGAGGGTTGAGGATACGGCATGGATAAAAGGATTCGAGTTTGGAAATATTTACTCAAAGGCCAGGGTCACAAGACAAAGACAAAGTTAACACGGGTGTCTCTTCTACAGAACAGCAGATGGTTTTAATCTGGTTTGGTTCAAGCGATGGGTGAGTTGAGGATCACGCAAAATAATGATCTGTTGTTTTTAAGATGAATGTCACAGGGCAGTTCAACTCAAACGGACTATGTGCAATGTATTTTAAAATTGTGGAAGGCTTCAGATTAAAACAAGAATTAATATATTGGTTTTGGAGGTCAATCAAAGGTCAAGGTCACAGGGAAGGAATTAAGGTCGAGGTTAGTGAACAGAGGCAGCTCGAACAATTTTGATCTAATTTGAACCAAAGTTGGTGGAAGGGTTAAGGATTAGGCAAGAATGAGGTAATTTGGAGATTAAACTGGCGAAGGTCGTGGTAACATGGCAAAATCTAATATTCGATCCATTGCCCAGTTGGTGGGTGGAGATCAGACAGTTTTAGAGCAATTTTCAACCATCTTCCTGTGTATCCATAATGGGCTGAATCATCACAAATAATACAATTGCACTTGGACGTAAATTCTTTCTTCTGTGCAATTTAGGGCAATGTGGAATCAAGAAAGGCCAGGGTAAAAATGCCTTCACCTCAGCGGCCCCACATGACTCCAAGCCACGGTCATCACCACATCTCTCGCCTCCTAAAGCCAGCCACTTGATGACCTCATTTGCTCTTATTTAGTAGGGGTGAAGGAGGAGCAATCAGGGGCTGCGGAGTGCCAGGTGATAATTAATGCGGTGGAGCTTAACGAGACTCCTTTTCCCCCTTCTTCTGAGGTGCCTGCGAGGGACCAATCATCTGTCGCCCTCCACTTTATGATGATTTCTAGGAGGGGAGGTGACGGGCTGCGGCAATTAGCTGGGGGAGGATGGTGCGAGCGTCTTGGAGGGAAAGAATGGATCGGAGGATGATTTTGAGAAGTGAGGAAAAGGGTTAACGTGAGAGGAGATGGGAAGGGGAAGAAGAGGAAGGAACAGCAGGTTGGAATGGCGTGAATGTTTTAGAGAAATGGAAAGGAGGAAGGACTGTTTGAGAGGGAAAAGAACAGATGGAGGGATGATTTTGAGAGCGAGGAAAAGAGTTAACGTAGAGAGGGGAAGGGGAAGAAAGAGGAAGGACCAGCAGGGTGGAATGGCGTGAATATCTTAGAGGAATGGAAAGAAGAGAGGAGTGCTTGAGAGAGGTTTGAGAAGGGAGGTTTAGGGCAGTGGAGGATGAGTGCTGTGTCTAATGGCAGTGGGGGGTTGGTTGAATGATTTTGATGGGAGAAGGAGTAAAGTAAGGTAAATTGAGAACTTAGGTTGAAATGATTTTGTTGGAGAGAGAGAGATGGGAAGGAAGATGGATAATGTATAGAATGAAGGGGAAGAAGGAATAGAAAGATCTGAGATGAGTGGGTTAGCATGGAGAGAGAGAGAGAGAGAGAGAGAGAGAGAAAGGACAAGAAATACGAGGAACAGTATGAAAGAGAGATGGAAGAAAGTTTAAATGAAAGGGGAAAATTGGCATAGGATGAGAGGGGGGGGGAAAGAGGAGGAGGAATGAGGATGAAAGGAAGAAGGTTGCAGCAAGAAAAGGAGATGTTGGATGGAAGAAGGAAAATGAAGGGTAAGACAGCCTGCATAAGGAGCCTGAAAAGAATGAACTAAGGGCTTAAGTAAGAAGGGAGAGATTTAAGTGAGGAAGAAAAGAGAAAGGGGAATGAAAATCTGATTGAAATAGGGGAAGAATCATGGAGAGAAGAGACAGGTTGAAATAGGGGAAGAATCATGGAGAGAAGAGACAGGTTGAAATAGGGGAAGAATCATGGAGAGAAGAGACAGGTTGAAATAGGGGAAGAATCATGGAGAGAAGAGACAGGGGGTTGAGGGTAGGAGTTCAAAAAGAAAAGAACTCAGGAGAGAGAGAGAGAGAGAGAGAGAGAGAGAGAGAGAGAGAGAGAGAGAGAGAGAGCAAAGAAGCAAGGTTGAGAAAAAGAATTGAGTATTATAGCATTTATTACTGAAATTGAACCCAGTAAGAGTGTGATATTCAGCACAGTTTTCTCGTAACATCCTATGAATATAGCATTTATAGAGAAAGAGTCCTTATTTATCATTTATAGAGAAAGAGTCCTTACTTATCATTTATAGAGAGTCCTTATTTATTATTTACAAAGAGTCCTTATTTATCATTCATAGAGAAAGTCCTTATTTATAATTTAGAGAAAGAGTCCTTATTTATGTTTATAAAGAGTCCTTGTTTTTCATTCATAGAAAGAGTCCTTATTTATCATGAGTCCTTCTTTATCATTTATAGAGAAAGAGTCCTTCTTTATCATTTATAGAGAAAGAGTCCTTATTTATCATTTATAGAGAAAGAGTCCTTATTTATCATTTATAGAGTCCTTACTTATCATTTATAGAGAGTCCTTATTATTTACAAAGAGTCCTTATTTATCAATCATAGAGAAAGTCCTTATTTATAATTTAGAGAAAGAGTCCTTATTTATGTTTATAAAGAGTCCTTGTTTATCATTCATAGAAAGAGTCCTTATTTATCATAAGAGTCCTTATTTATCATTTATAGAGAAAGAGTCCTTATTTATCATTTATAGAGAAAGAGTCCTTATTTATCATTTATAGAGAAAGGGTCCTTATTTATCATTTATAGAGAAAGTGTCCTCATTTATTGTATCATTTATAGAGAAAGAGCCCTTATTTATATGAAGAATGAGTCCTTATTTATTGTTTGTAGACAGAAGGTCCTACTTACGTGAGTCTGATAATTTTGCCAACTTACCTGATTGGTTACCTGGATGGAGTGGTACATTTTTACGCTTTATATTTTTATTATCTGTAGAGGAAATAATGTTTCTTGGAACCCCCCAATTTTCCCAGTCTTTTACATGACTTATTGGCGGTATGAATCTGTTATTTTCTTATCCTTACTGGTATTTATTATTCATGGACGAAGTAAAGCTGTTGTTTGTACCTGATAGTTTCCCTGATGTTAAATGATTAGTTTCCCAAAAGTTAAATAAATTGTTAAAGTTATAAGCTGTCTGTTATGATATAGTTTACCGGTCGTATTTAACCTTATCTCTGCGGGTTGGGTCTACTGGGGTTAAGATAATCGTCTGACAGGTAAATAAGGAAGTGAATAAATAAGTTAATGAATAGATTAATAAATTCCTCTTCCGACCTTTTGTTTCCGCGTCATGAGTGTAGTTTCTTCATCACCGTAGGGTCCAGGGGCTAGGCTATCCAGTCCCGGCATGTAAGAGAAGGGGGACCATCCTCCCTACTTAGTAAATGGCATTATGTGGGCAACAGACCATCCGATTGGAATATCTTTACCCACTAAACAATCAGGGGTCATTTGGCTATACGGTTACCACCCAGCGTAGCAAGAAACCATTTGGATTGTCAGCCAGTGCAGGGTCTCCTTTTACGGTTGCACTACATCGAGTGGGTGGGTGATCATGGTACTTTAGAGGTCAGTGGATATTTATTATTTATTTATTCCGGCCCCGGTATTTGGTTATATGGTTATCACCCAAAGTTGCAAATGGTTTTCTGGTTTACAGAAAACCATTAGAAGTGTCACTGATTGTAGAGTCACCTAAAGCCAGCACTGCATCGTGTGAGTGGATGACGAGCGTCCCCACTTACCACAGGATATTTTAGTGAAGTAGATAATCGTTCTTCCTTTACTAGGATTACTCTTCGCTAAACAAAGTCGTCTTCTTGTGTTCCTGAATAAAATAAAACAATTAGCTCATTCAAGTCACGGAGGTTTTCAAGTATAGGGTAAGGCAGCTGGTCAGAAAAGTGTAAAAATCTGCCATTTATACCCACGAAATTACCTCATCAATCATCTAAACAGTACCATGCGTTTGAAAGGCAGATATTTCTCTCACCCATGTCATGCTACTCACCTGTCTGATACCTGAAATTATCTGTAAATTACCTGTGCCAACTGCAAAGCTCTCGTAGTGGAAGGGTTAAATTGATGAAGATTTTTAGTTACTTCAGTCCTCGAATGTATTATATATGATGAACTTAGTTTGGATTTTTTTTCATCTGATGGAACTGTGCTACTCATGATCTGAATATTACGTCGTGGTTGCGAGAAATTCGATGAACCTGAGTTATGAGAAATGAGTCTCCTTGGTTACTAGTCGAATCAACCCTCGTGTCTGGCTACACTTGGCCATCAACTAAGCTGAATGAGAATAGGGATCTTTGTGAGATAAAAACAAACCGGCTACAGGTATTTTGTTCTTAGTGTATCCATAGAAGTTGTTGTGGTTCGGTGTTTGGGGTACTCCTCTCGTGATGTGCCTCCTGAGAATAAGAGATCGATACCCGGAGTCGTGGATGACATTAAGAATGGTTAATGGTATAGTTCTTTCACCTTAACTTGACCCAGATTTTCTTATGTATATTTCACGTAGCTCAGGGGAAGGAAGTGACAATATTGCGGCTCTGTATCCTTTCCACACATCACTTTTTCGTGACTACCATCATATTTTATTGCATGTATATTGTTACAGCTCAAAATTCAAGACAAAGATGGCAGGTTTAGTCTAAGTTAGAGTAAAAAGAGTATAGCATGTTTTTCACGTCCCTGCATATCTTCTCTCATTTTTTATTCTGCTGATGTCGCTTGGTTCTGCTGATGACGCAAACTCTGATATATCTAACAATAGCCATTACGACACTTCGACTTTGACACTCACCACTCTTCCTACAGACATCTTCCCTTCCTTGCCAGCAGCGTTTGAAAGGGTAATATCTTGCTGTCATTTTGCCTCGGATGAGAAGCTCCAGTATACAGTAGTAGTGGACCGGATGTGTACTATCACTATCAAAATCTGCAGCATCTATACCAGCAAAAGAGTTATAGAGGAAGCACGTGATGTATTCCTTGGAGGCTGATACTTTACACTGTGTTGCCTGATTCATTATCCCTGACGTGGAGGAAATAACATCAATACATCATCCCGTACCAGCAAATAAACCTGTTGTGAAGGCCCTTAGAGCTAGAAGGGCGAATCAGCCAGCTACAGAATTATGGGTCTCCAGTTACAAGAACTTTGATATTTCCTCAGATTGTTTCCTGTTATTCGTCCAAATTCATCAAAAACTCTTGTAACATGTGCCTAAGAGAGACAGAAAAAGGAAAACCCAGTCATTAATCTTAAGTACCTCACATTCACCTTAATTACCTCACACTTACCTTAATTACCTCACCTTAATTACGTCACCTTAACTACGTCACCTTAATTACCTCACACTCACCTTAATTACCTCACACTCGCCTTAATTACCTTACACTCACTTTAGTTACCCCACTCACCATACCTCACACTCATCTTTGGTTGTTCGTCCTAATTTAGCGAGCCTAGTAAAGTCTTTCGAGTCCAAATCCGTAAAGAAAAATAAAAAAAAAATGTCCAGCTACTGAAGTTTTAGTGAGTAAGGTACCAAACTTTACTTTCAATCATATAACTCACTCTTGTTTGAATCTTCCATCTAATTTTGAGGGGTTTGACCACGACGACTAGTAAAGAAGTTTTATTTTTCGTCTTGGAAGTTCATAAGAAAAGTCGCACTATACCCCGTTTATCATAACCTGGCCCAGAATTTCGTCCTCTTGTAGTTTGGTTCATGTAGCTGAGTTGTGGAAAAAGATGATGCTACGTCTCCACATCCATTCCGTAGCTCTTTTTTGTAACTACCATCATATTTTAATCAGTTGCTACCCCTCAGCATTCTAGTTGGAGAGATGGTAGTTTAGGCCAGGTTAAAGTAAAAGGGGTATAGTTACGAAGGCACATAAAAAAAAATATATATATATAAAGAGTAGGATAAGCCGGTACACTTGTCTGATTCACTCTTTTAAAACTAAGGTCCTGGACTACGAAGATTAGCAAAGACGTTTTCCTGACTTGCTTTCTTTCTTTTACCGCACTGAGTTGCCGTAACGAAGCCAATTAACCGAGCGTGACCTAATGAGCTTTAATTACTATCAATTGCCTGTGATTACTGCCAGCCTAATTAACGAGCGGTCATCAAAGGGGTCTGGGGAAACTGCTGGGGGTACCGGAACAATTATGGACTCTACTGAAGGCCTGCGTAAGGGCTATTTTCCCTCGTCCCCCAGGCCTGTGATAAATCTTTGGTGAAAATGTCTAATGGGTTGTTTACCAGCAGGTACAAATATTCCCTCATTAATGCTTTGGGTAATTATAGTGGGTATTTATTTTTGCCTGTTGTTGTGGCGGCGTGTATGAAGTGAGGAGAGAGAGAGAGAGAGAGAGAGAGAGAGAGAGAGAGAGAGAGAGAGAGAGAGAGAGAGTGAAAATATGAAGAGGACGAGTGGAAGAAAATGAGATGAGAGGCAAATGTTGGGGAGCGGAATGAGAGAAGAAAAAGAAGGGGAATGAATGGAAGAGCGGGAAGCGGGGGAGCGGACAAAGGAAAAAGAGGAAGAGGAAGAAGGGAGAGGGGAAAACAGAAAAAGGAGGGGAAGAATGGAAAAGTGAAGAGGAGGAAGAGGGAGGAGAATGCTGAAAAAATGGGAAGTAGAAAGAGAAAGAGGGTGAGCGGGAAGAAAAGAAAGAAGAGAATAATGAAAAAAGGGAGAGGGAGGAAGGAGGAGTGAAAAGAAATAGAAGAGACAAAGGGGAGGTGTGGAAGAAGAGAGGAATGAAAGGAAGGTAGCGAATAGCGAAAAATGAACGAAAGAGGAAGGATGTGTTATTGGGCGGTGGCGATGCAGGAAAGGTTGGAGCAGTGTAGATTACTAGGGGACTAAAGAAAGGAACCAGCCACCCATTACATCTGTTACTCGAACAAGGTGACAATTACTCACCTGATGCAGTACTTCCTATTTCTTCTTCCACCTTTACCATCATATTTCTGTGTCTGCCCTCCTCTCTTTCTACCTTTCCCTTTCCATTCTTTTACTGTTTATATTACTCTTTTAAGCCTTTCTTGTGGCGTTACACTGATTGACAAGCCTAATGGTTTCCTGTTACCCAGGAAACCATTTACAACGCTGGGAGGTAACCATATAACCAGATGACGGAGTGAAGTGGAGTTTACTGTGGTGCTCCTGTTAACTGGGTGAAGAGACGCAGGTGCGGCATCCACACAGGTACCAAACCTGCACACTTTTCCTGCGCCTTTCTGTGGCGAGGTGCTGTCAACCGCAAGGTAACATTGGCTCACTGTACGTACCGGCTCAGCGGAGGCAGTTGCTTGCCTGTAGTTGGTGAATCTGCTCGTCCAGGCAGAGTGGGGTTGATCAACAAGAGAACCACCACCACCACCACCAAACGCAGGCGTAATAGGCCGTCCAATTAACTCATCCGGTACTAACGATCACCGAGACCTAAGATAAGGGGTGGAGGAAAAGAGTGCCTGTCTGTATAAAGCGATAAACAGATTGATGGAGAAGTCTACTAACGAATAACCAGATAGATCTACCTATTCAGCGATCCGTTGATCCATTTATGTATCGACTTATCTATAAATCGCCAAACACCTAATTTCAGAGCTCGTTCAGGTAGAGGCTGCGACGAAAGTATTATTAAACTAACACCACTCATCCTCACCTCCTCGTGCCGGTCCAAGTCGCCTTCCTTCATACCATTTTCTATTACTATATATCCATCCATCTCATTCTTAGTTTACATATCGTTTTCCTATTAACTATACGTCTCTGTGTAAGGAAAAATGTTACGTAAATTTCCCTGGATAATTTTTGTACTAACGGGGAAATAGGAAATTGCAGGGGAATAAAAGTATCACTGTATATTAAGACAGCTATACAGATCACATTGCTATACTAGTCTGTATCACCTCACACCACGCACATCCAAACCACACACTGCTACACCACACATTGTCACACTCTGTATTGTCACACCACACTCTGACTCAACATACCATCACCACACAGTACCATGCGCGCGATGGTACCCACAAACAGTACGGTACATTGCGGTACCAGACATTACAGTACCAAACTACACTATACCACACCACACAGTACCACACCACACAGTACCACATCGCACACCACCACCCTACATATTGTCATACCACACAGTACCACACAATATCTGACTAAACACTGTCACACCTTGCACCGTTGCACCATGCTCTGTCACACGCTTACACTGCTACAACATATACTGCCACACTTCACACTGGCGGACCTCACACTGCCACGCCTCCAACCCCCATATCATATAGTACTAAGCAACACAGCATCACACCAAGCACTGCCCAGATTTACAGTTCCACACCCCAGTAACACACCATACAAACACGGAAACTGAAACACACACACACACACACACACACACACACACACACACACACACACACACACACACACACACACACACACACACACACACACACACACACACACACACACACACACACACACACACACACACACACACACACACACACACACACACACACACACACACACACACACACACACACACACACACACACACACACACACACACACACACACACACACACACGGAAAATTTCTAAGGCGCTGTATAGAGAGGAACTAATTCAGGACAACTAAAAGGAAAGAATCTATCAAGTGGTAAAATCGGAAGTGGTAGTGGAGGGGAAGAAAGATTTTGTATAGGAAGAAAGGCTGTTATGTGTTTGAGAATGTGGGGGAGACAAAATATTTGGTGATGCAAAGAGACAAAGCAAGGGATAAAAGATGGAAGAGGAGATGAGACATATGATGATGATGACGATGATATAATGGTAGTTGAGGATGTGAATGAGTGTGGAGAAAGGAGGTAAATGAAAAGGGAATGGGAGAAGGAGGAGGAGGAGGAGGAGGAGGAAAAACTAGTAACATTGAAGATGCAAGGAAACGAAGGAATGGTGATTAAAATAATGACATTACGAAGACAAGAGGAACAGACAGAAGAGAGACACCAATGAGAATAATAAAGAAAGGAGCACTGGGAGGCAGAGAAGATAGATCCGGATGTGAAGACAGAGAAGAGAGGATAGAGATATGAACTAGGACAAAGGAAAATTATTGTGAACCGAAAACCGAAGACAAATTGAAAGAAGAAATTAATATCAAAAGTGAAAGCGAAGATCGAGAGACAGTGTGGAAGAGAATGGATCAAGGAGGAGGAGGAGGAGGTGCTAAGAAGAGGAGGAGGAAGAGGCTGATAGGTGTGAGAAAGTGGGAGACATTAGATGAGAGGAAGAGGAAGAAAAGATGCGAGGAAGGAGAAAAAAATAATGTTTGAGAAAGAGGAAGAGGAAGAATGCTTTGATGGGAAGAGAGAGAACTGCAGGGGAAGAGAACGAAGAGATGTAAGAATGAGATACCAGATGTAATGAAGCAGAGACCAAAACTAACACAAAGAGAAGAGGAAAGAGGATAAGAAGATGGTTGCAAAGAAGAGGAAGATAGGAAGATTGGAGATGGTAAAACGACGTGAAAGAAAGAAAAAAAGGTGAAGATGGCAAAATGATGAAGGGAAGAAAAAAAATGAAAGACACAAGAGGTAAAAACAGGGAAACATGTAGGAAAAATTACGTATATGCGGAAGATGGTTGAAGGATAGATAGGAAGAGGAGATGGAAGAAGAGAAAACGATAGGCGAGATAAGAAAGAGATGATGGAAGGATGGAAAATGAAAGGGAATTGATGGAACCTAGAAAGGAAGTGGGGAAAGAAGGGGAGATGATAACAGGGAGAAGAAAATATGAGTAGAGAAAATTGGAAGGAAACTGGCGATAAGAAAAGACCATCACTGAAAGGATAGAACAGGGAGAAGAGGACAAATGCTGAGAAAAATGAGAAAGAGTGGAGGGGGAAGGAGAGCTGATGAGAAAATGATATATGTAATGAAAGAAAAGGAGAGGAAGTGGAGGGCAAGCGGAAGCGAAGTGGATCCGGGCTGAGAGGAAGTGGAAGAAAAGAATACAGCCGAAAGGTGAAGAAGAAGAACGATAAGAGAAACGATGCAGAGGAAATGGAGGGGAGGAAGAAGGGTGGGAAAGGAAACAAAAGAAAAGCAGAATCTAGGTAGTTCAGCATGAGAGGTGATGAGGAAAGAAAGAACAGATGAGAGGAAAAGATATGATGAGAGTAACAGAGAAAAATAGTAGTGCAAAGGAAAAGCAGGAGAGATGGAAGAAAAAGAATGAGAGGAAGGGCTGAATCTAGGTAACTGCAGCGAAAGGTGAGGTGAGAAGAAAGTATGGATGTGAGGAAACGAGACGAGACAGTAAAAGTACTAAAGGAAAGTAGGAGAGGATGGAAATAATGAGAGGGAAAGCAGAGTCGGGGTAGTTCCGGCGTAGTAACTCCGTCCCACGAGGCTGTGGATGAGGGTCACAGCGGCATATTATTTCTCACCCTAATTTCAGTCATCACTTCGCACTTCCCTTCCCCGCACACACACACTTTAATTTCCCACTCTGTCTCCTCCCCTCCCCTTCTCTCCTGCTACCCCTCTTTCCTCCGTCCCCCTCTCTCCCCCGTCCCCCTCTCTCCCCCTACCCCTCTTTCCCCTTCCCCCTCCCCCTCCCCCTCCCCCCTCACTCCCCCTCCCCCCTTGATGTTCCTAAGTAATAGCAACCTTTTCCTCCTTTCCCCCTCCCCACGTCCCTCTCTTCTTCCTCCTCAGGCCCCTCTCCACTTTCCTCCCTCCTCGTGTCCATCTCCCCATGTCCCTCTCCTTCTTTCCCCTCTCGCCATGTCCATCTCCCCCCTCCCTATGTCTCCCTCCTCCCTCCCCATGTCCTCCTCCCCCCCACCCTTTGTCTTCCTCCCCTCTCCCCGTGTTCCTCCCCCTCTCCTTTCCCTAAGTCCCCCTCTTCCCCTTCCCCCTTTCCCATATGCCTCTCCCTCCATATATTCCTCTGTCCCCTTCACCCCTCCCCATGTACCTTTCCGCCTTCCCCCTGCCTATATCCTTCCCCTCCTCCCCATGTTCTTTCCCCCCTCCCCATGTCCTTTCCCCCTCCCCATGTCCTTTACCCCCTCCCCATGTCCCTCCCCCCTCCCCATGTCCCTCTCTCCTCTCAATATTCCGCTCCCTCCTCCCCATGTTCCCCTTCCCGCTTCCCATGCCCCACTCCTACCTTCCCCCTCCCCCATTCCCTCTCCCCCTCTGCCATTCCCCCTTCCCCTCTGCCATTCCCCCTCCCTTCCCCCATTCCCCCTCCCTTCCCCCATTCCCCCTCCCCCTTCCCCATTCCCCCTCCCCCCTCCCCATTCCCCCTCCCCCTCTCCCATGCCTCCTCCCCCTCTCCCATGCCTCCTCCCCCTCTCCATGCCTCCTCCCCCTCTCCCATGCCTCCTCCCCCTCTCCCATGCCTCCTCCCTCTCCCCCATTCCCCCTCCTCTCATTAGAAAGTCCATGATCCCAAAATTCCCCCTGCGGAACCCTTCCATGATCACGTCTCTCATCATGGCGGAATATTGTCGTGTAATTATGCAGGTAATGAGAGGGAGGCCCCGGACGAGAGTAGGAGTGTTCAAGCACCTGCATCACATCCCTTCCCCTCCCCACTTTCCCGACCCCCACCCCTCCCCCTCCCACCCGTTACCCCTTCCCACTCCCCGCCCATTACTACCGCCCCATCCCTCCATCCCTTACCCCCGTCTCCTTCACTCTCTCCTCTCTCCTATCGTTTTGCCTCTTACTATCCCCCTCTTACCTTGCTTTGCTCTTCTTATCTTCAGTTTATTGAATTAGCCTCCGAAGGATTATTAAGTTTACTGTGATTTTATTTCCTTTGTACTCCTTTGTATTCCCCTCTCTAATTCCCCTTCCCCTCCTCCTTTCCTTCTTATCCTCTCCTCCTTTCCTTCCTATCCCCCTCTTCTTCCTCTCCCCCTTCCCCTCTTCTTCCTCTCCCCCTCCCCGATCCCTTCCCTCCCCCTCATTACGCCCTTCCCACCCCTACTGCCACCCCCACCTTGTCTCGTGTCCTTGTATCCCGTCGCGTTTCCTCTGTTTAGCTGTGTGTGTGTGCATGCTGCGTGGATGTGGTCTTTCATGCATGACCCTGCTCGGTACTTTCGCTAAAACTGATGTATCGGTACTCATATCCCTTCACTCTGATGGCGTCCTTTCAATATTTTCTTAATGTCTGCAAATGACTGTATTCAGCTTAGCCAGACTGCAAACTTGTGAAGGGGGGAGGAGGCCGGGGAGGGAGAGGGGATGGGAGGAGGCCAGGGAGGGAGAAGGGAGAGGGATGAAAGGGGAGGGGACTGGGGGAAGGGAGGAGGGGAAGGGGAAAGAGCAGAAGGCGTACAGAGGGGCGTGCATTATCCACTTGACTACGAGGCGTCTCTAAGATTGAAAAAAGAAAGAAAAAATATTGAGGTTGGAAGTGAGACATTGCTGTTTTTTCAGGTTACCAAGTCACTTATAGGATGTTTATTCTGGCTACCAAGTCACTTATAATGATGTTTATTCTGGCTACCAAGTCACTTATAGGATGCTTGTGTTGGCTACCAAGTCACTTACTGGCTGCTTATTCTGGCTACCAAGTCACTTATAACTTTTATCTGGCTACCAAGTTGCATATAGGCTGTCAGTTCTGGCTACCAAGAAGTTGAACCTGAATCGTGTTTCTTGATAATTTCTGATTAGATCTGATAACTTAGAAAATATTAAGTTTGTCGTATTTTCTCTTAATTAGTATTATGTTTTAAAAATGATTACTGAAATAGGACGTCGAGTACATACTATTATCAAATTTCTTTCATTGCATCTGATTATTATTCTTTAACACATTGAATACGCGATGAGTTTTCCTGAACTAAGTGAAGTACTATGGAGGTATAAAAAAAAAACAATAATAATAATAATAATGATAACAATGGTAATAATAATAATAATAATAATAATGTAAATACTTTCCACTAACAGCAACATCAGGTGAACGATATCCAGAAACAAACAGGGTAGCAGAAACCTGGATAAATATCAAAAGCTTTCAGTAATAAGGGCCATACACAGAGTTACTCATTAGTCAAGCCATGGAAATTCTTAGATTCAACTCACAAACCAAACAGTCCACACATATTTTAATTTCATATAGCCTAAGGGATTGAGACCATTATGTTGACTGTCATGTTAAAAAAGGAGTGGAGCCTTTGTCATTTAAAGTTCATCTCCACTTATATTTCATTTATCCATTTCTCGCCTTCTTGTAATATTATCCTTCCTAGGTTTCCATCCCTCGTTTATTATTCACATTTTCACATTATCCATCCAGCTTTTCCCTGACTCTCCTCGCCATCTGTTATCCTCAGTCACTCCCATGTACTCATTTCATCACCTCACGCCCACCTATTC